>NW_027187378.1:33147934-33170357 GCF_028583685.1 Petaurus breviceps papuanus
CACACACACACACACACACACACACACACACACACACACACACACACACTAGTCATGTAACCTTGGGCAAGTTACTTAACCCCAATTGCCCTCCAAAAGGCAAAAAAAGAAAGAGAGCATGTTATGAGCTTAATATGATGGAATAATTTTCTAAAAAAATAAAATCAAGGGGTGAAAAAGAGGAATGCACACTAGGAGAAAGGGAGAGGTAGAATGGGGTAAATTTATCTGACATACAAGAGGCATGAAAGAGATTTTACAGTGGAGGGGAAGATGGGGGGTGGGGAGCAACCAATGAACCTCACTCTTATCAGAATTGGCTCAAAGAGAGAATAATATACACAGGTATAGAAATCTATTTTACCACATAGGAAAGAGAGAGAAGAAGAAGGGAAGGAGGTGTTGGGAGGGCAGGGGGCTGATAAAAGGGTGGATTGGAGGTCAAAGTCAGAAGCAAAATACTTTTGGGAATAGACAAGGTGGAAGGAGAGAGAGGGGGAAACAGGATGGAGGGGAAAACATAGGAATACATAAAAATCATAACTGTGAAAAAAATTATATAAAGTTTCTTTGATAAAGATTTTCATTTCTCAAATATAGAGAAATAATTCAAATTTATAGAAAAAAGAGCTATTCCTCAATTGATAAATGGTCAAAGAATATGAACAAGCAGTTTTTAGACAAAGTAATCAAAGCAAAACTCATGAAAAAAAATGCTCTAAATCACTACTGAATAGAAAAATGCAAATTGAAACAACTCTGAGTCACCACCACACACCTACCAGATTAATATGACAGAAAAGGAAAATGACAAATGCTGGAGGGGATGTGGAAAAATTGAGACACTTAACACACTGCTGGTGAAGTGGTATACTTATTCGACCATTCTGTAAAGCAATTTGGAATTATACTGAAAGATCTAAAAACCAGGCATAACCTTTGACCAAGCAATACCCTTACTAGGTCTGTCTCCCAAAGAGATAAAAAACAAAAAGGAAAAGGACTTATATTTACAAAAATATTTATAGAAGCTCTTTTAGTGGCAACAAAGAATTGGAAATTGAGGGGATGTCCATTAATCAAGGAATGCCTAAACAAGTTGTTTTATATGATTATGATGGTATACTATTGTGCTGTAAGAAATGACAAGCAGGATGCTCTCAGAAAAACTTGGAAAATTTTACATGAACTGACACAAAGTGAAATAAGCAGAACCAGGAGAACATTGTATACAGTAACAGCAATATTACCTATTTTTAGCAATAAAATGATTCAAGACAATTCTGAAGGACTTATGATAGAAAATACTATCCATCTCCAAAGAAAGAACCAACGGAGTCTGAATGCAGATGGAAGCATACTTTTTCTTTACTTTTTAGTTTTTTTGTTCTGTGTTTTCTTTCATAACATGACTAACATGGATATGTTTTACATGACTATACATGTATAACCTATATCAAATTGCTTGTCTTCTCAATGAGGGGAGGATAGGGAAAGAATTTGAAACTAAAAGTTTTTTTTTTTAAAAAAGCTAAAAAATGTTTTTAAATGTAATTGGGGGAAAATAAAAAAATTAAATTAAAAGAAAATAAAAGGTAGATAATCAAGTGTTAAGAGATTAAAAAACCCTACAAGATCTTAGCTGCACACAACATTTTCCCCAACCCTTCAGTTCATTTTTACCTAGAATTAAATTCTTTCACAACTCAGCTTTCCAAAGAACATATAATATAGTGCTCTAAAGTATAACAAAACATATGTGGTTGCACTAACTTGTTTCCATGAAAGAAATAAAGGCCAAAACAGGAACATATTCCTGACTTAAAAACTATGGTTGTAATATCCATGACACTCATTTCAAAAACATATTAATTTTGAATTCTACAAAGAGAATTTTGTAGGCAAATCTCAAAAATATAACTCAAATGATTTGACAAGAGGTAAGTGTCTTCTGTTCCCACATGGTCAATTAAATTTAGGAAACAGTTAGTGCTTATTATGGGAAAGGCAACAGTTTTTTTTTTTTTTAATCTCTGTCTGGATATGTGATCTCATCCATCTAGAACAGTGGCCAAGAATTCTGATGGTGCACCTTATCAGCAAAAAATGTTCAAACGTGCACCCAAATACCGTATCTTATAAATCCACTTGTTTATAAATTATAACATGTATTACTATACTGATAATTATAATGATTACAAAAGAAAAATAGAAATCTAAAAAAATTGGATAAAACTGAAATAATATTTAATCCAAACCACTGGAATTTATTAAACAGGGAACTGAAATGGTCAGATCTATGATTTAGAAATAACACAGGTAGCTGAGTGGAGGATGGACTGTACTGGGGAAAGATTCAAGACAGGAAACCCAATTAGAAGGCCACTTTAATAGTCCAAGAAAGAAGTGAAGACCTGAACTCAGGAGATGTCTATGTGAGTAGCAAGAAAGGGGAGAGATACAAGAGATGTTGTCAGAGAGAAACGACAAGGATTTGGCAATTGATCAGACACATAAGGTAAGAGAGGATAAGGAGTCAAAGATGACACCAAAGTGGCAAACATGGGTGATCAAAGGGATAGTAAAGTCCTAAACTGTAACAGCAAAGTATGGACTAGATGATGTAGACAGCAATTCATCTATGCCTGTATATTCTGTGCAAGTAACTCTGTCCCACTTAAAACCAAAAAAAAGGGGGGGGAGGAAGGGGGAGATGCTGAGGGAAACAATGATGAAAAAACACAAGACATGGGGGAAAGGAGATCCTGGGGGAAAGAATGATGATGAGGGGCCCTTATTCAACCATCACTACCCTGAAAGGCATCTCAGGTGATTTTGGAGGGGGTAAGAGTGGAATTTTCCCAATGTCACCTGAGTAGCTACTGCTTTAGATTCCCAGGTAGGAGATAAAGTTATAACAGTAACTGCCCCAAAGGGTCAATTTATTCTACTTCCTGAAAATTAATACCTACCCATGATGTCAAGAAAGTCTTCAGCTAGGACAACTGGGCCTCTATCAATAGGTTTCCCAGAACCATTGAAAACTCGACCTGTTAAAAAAATTAGTAATAAAATAGCTATATGCCAAGATATCAGGTTTTGAAAAGTATGGTTGTGAAAAGGAAAAAAATACCTCTACTTAAAATAAACAATACTACTTATTATATACCAAGCATATCTTCAGACACTGGTGTTCGAAGAATATCTCCCGTAAACTCACAGGCTGTCTTCTTGGCATCTATACCTGAAGTTCCTTCAAAAACCTATCAAAATAAAGAGAAGAGATGTAACAAAGGCAGTATGGTATGGAATCAAAAAACCTAGATTTGAGTCTGACCTATATCTATCATTATGACTTAAGAGAAATAATTTATTGTAAGCCAGTTTCCTCAACTACAAAAATGAGAATAATATCAAATGTACTACCTACCTCATAGAGTTCTAGTTAATGAAAGTATTTTATAAAATTATGTTACAACTGCAACCTCATTTAGCAGTCCAATACATTTTTGGACAGTTCTAACAATCTGAAAATTCTTCTATACACAAGCAGAAATCTGCCTGCCTATGATTTCCATTCTCTGGTATAGTTTTAATCCCACTTTCCCAAAACAGACTCTCAAACAAGGCTCTTTCAAAGAGAGCTATCATGTCTACCAAAACCTTTTCTTCAAGTCAAGGTTTTCTATCTACCATAAATTTCTCCCTGTCTCCATAATTTAACTCCATAAACTCTAGTCTTCATCTAATTCCCTCAGTGATAATCCAGTTCATTCACCACCACCCCATCCCCCGAAAACATGTATTTTACCAGCCAGTGGTTATAGCAGACTAGATTATAGGTGATAGTTTCTTGGCACAAGCAAAAGAATACCAACTTTTGAACTTTAGTAGCCATACATACCCCTCCTTCCTAGCTGATTTTTAAATGGTCACAAGCAAAAACAAAAGTAAATGTTGACTGACTTTTACAAAGATATATAGAGAAAAGAGAGTTGGCCAATTTTAGTAAGTGCTGCTTACCTGAACTACTGCTTTGCTACCACTAACTTCTAAAACCTGACCACTTCTCTTTGTACCATCGGGTAAGGTCAAGAGGACGATCTCAGCATATTTGGGAAACTAAAACGAGAAAATAAGTTTAAATATTTTTTTAAAAACCAAGTTATAAGGCTCCTCAAGGTGCTCTATATAGTGTACTTAATACTACATATTCTCAGTTTAAATCCTTAAGAAACCTGTCACAGTCAAATTCACAGACATATTCACATGACTAAGAGTCAAATGTCACCTGTACTAGTGCCAGTGGCAATTTTCTTTTTTTCTTTAACAAGAATTATATCTTCTCATGCGTCTGAGGCAGTAAACTCAGAAACTTAAGGCTAGAGCTCTTAAACTATCCAAATATCATGAATTTATTAGATGGGAATCAAAAGCTAAAATATAAAATGTGATCATACTAGTTTACAATTTAATTACTATGCTGACAAAAATTACAAAGGAATTATTTTTATGCAATATATAAAAATTAGTTTCTTCTCACTAAGAAGTATAACACAAAGAAACTATGTACTATACAATGATCTGAATCTAGGTTGCTCCCTCAGATCTCTCTTATATAAAATCTAAGTCCTACACTAAACTAAGTTAAATAATTTTTCAGCATATACCTATATTTTCCCCCATTAAAAATTGTCATTATGTGTGGCAAAGAGATGGGCAAAGCTTATAATCAAAACAACGATAAAGGCATAATAAACCACATTTATAGATGCATAAAAGAAATCCATTTACCATGGATTCTTACCCAATTTTAAACAATTGGTAATTATTTCAATGTTTATTTTCCTTTCTATTTCTATTTTATTTTGTGCATTTAAAAATAATATTTCAAGAAGAGGTTCATACTGCCAAAGGGGGCCAAGACATACAAAAAGTTAAGGATTCTTTGCATCACACCCCAAAGTTTTATCTCTACTTGAAACAAAACTACATTATGAAGCTAGAGGATATCCATTATACAAATTCACTTACAAAAACTGTCTCTTTAAAGTCCTTATTTCTGGCTCCTAAATTGAAAGAAAAAGATATCTAGGGAGGTAAGGACTTAAAAGAAAATACATGTGCATTGCACATGAATACTGTACAGAACTTCATTTCAACAAAATAATAACTGAAGCTTGCAAATAAAATTTTCTTCAATGAAATGACAGGGAGCTAAGTGTCACAGTGGACAGAGAAAGTTGGGCCCAAAGTCAGAAGACTTGGAGTTCAAATCCAACCTCAGATACTTAATAGCTGTTGACCCTGGGCAAATTACTTAACCTTGTTCGCCTTGGTTTCCTTATCTGTAAAATTAGTTTGAGAAGGAAATGATAAATCACTCTACTACTTTTGCCAAGAAAACTACAAATGGAGCCACAAAGAGTCAGACATTACTGGAAAATGACTAAATGACAAACACTCCATTTTTCTGCAAAGATGGGGATGTAGACAGTAAGTGAAAAAATTTAAAATTTTAACTATGAATTTGTATGTCTGACTTCACAAAAAATAAGATTCTTTGACTCAGTTCAACATTCTATTAAACCATGTTGCATCATATTTGTTTGAATAGGGCTTCAATTTTGGAAACTCTCTGCACATCAGTTTCCTCATTTGTGAAATTAAGTTAGGCCAAATGAATCTGAGGTTTCTTCCAACTCTAAATATGATCTTTTAATTTTATAACCTTCAGTAATAAAGTTGAAGACAATCCCCCTTTTCTATTCCTCCTAGAATGATGTGAACTGCAGCTTACAGACTTCCCTGATTACATTTTATTCTTGCAATCTGAGATAGGATGTTTGACTCAGATCTTCTGATTACATTCTATATAGTTATTTTCCCTTTCTGAAGATATTAATAGTAATAAGATACATACAGGTGTGCCTAGATGAAATAGCAACTTATGACTAACATTCTTTAGTATACAATGCATATATAGTAATTTTAGGAAAAGACTTATTTAAGTCACTGATTAGTTCAAAACTATTCTTTTTTTCTAATATCCAAATAAAGATTCAAATGTACCTTTAAACTTCTTTAAAAACTAAAAAAGCGCCAGAGAATGATATTTACCTTAACTTGATCTAAGATTACCAAAGGACCGTTGACTCCTGATACTGTTTTGTATGCTGAAAGGAAAAACAGTTAACAGTTAACTATAGCAGGCCAGGACTTAGGGGCAGAATTCTACTAAGATAGAGAGGATTTAAATGAAAACCCTACCCCTAGGTTTAAAAAAAATCAATTTGATAATTATAGGACAAAAACATGGCTATACAACCAGTTAATATGAAAATAACCTTAAGGTTACTTAAGTAACCTTACTTAAGTAACTTACTAAAGTAACCTTAAGGTTACTGCATGCTCAATATGAATCAACAGAGTATAACAACTGCTGACATAACGCTACATTCTAACTCATCCCACAATCACTTATTTACTATGTCCTAAAGCAGCTAGCTAAGATAGTACAGTGCATAGAATACAGGGTCTGAAGTCAGAAAGATTCATCCTCCTGAGTTCAAATCGACTTCAATATGGCTGTGTGACACTAGGTAAATCACCCACCTGTTTGCCTCAGTTTCCTCATCTGTAAAATGAGCTGGCAAAGAAAATAGCAAACACTACAGTATCTTTGCCAAGAAAACCCCAAGTAGGGTCGCAAAGAGTTGGATAAGACTGGAAACCACTGAACATAAACTGTCCTAGCTGGTGGCACCCAATCCCACAATCATTTATTAAGTATCTATTAAGTATGTCCTAGGTATTAAGACTAAATAGAAAAGCAGATGCTGTCCTCAAGAAGCTTACAATCTACTGGGGAGGTGAGTTTGAGAATATATGTAAAAAGCTAAGCACAGACAAAATAATGAGGAACAAGAAAAGCACTTTGAAATTATCATGTACGTGTATCTCATAAAGAAACAACTAAAAAATAGCTTATGAAGAAACTCTGAAGAAAGCTAAAAGTAAAGGGAATGGTTTCCAGAAGAAAAGTAGGCCAGCATTCATAAGGGTAATCAATAAGGAATAAACCTGAAGAGATAGCCAAGAATCAGACTGTGACCCAAGGCCCTTCCTCCCACAAGAGGGTCTTCCATATAGCCTAACTCTAAATATGGTCTATGAGTTAATTTTGTTGTTTTAGCTGTTCAGTCATTTAGTTATGTTCAACTCTTTGTGACCTTAGGGACCACACTGTCCACGGGTTTTTCTTAGCAAAGGTACTGGAGTGGCTTGTCATTTACTTCTCCAGTGGATTAAGGAAAACAGAGGTTAAGTGACTTGATGAATTAATTTAGGGAGGGCCTAATCCCATGGGAGATGTGGTAGGGATAAGGCTGTATTTTGCTCTTGGGCTCTGGATCACTGCCTCTTCGCCAGAGTACAGTTCTGAGAAAAATGTCTAAAATAATGCTTGATTATTCATGTCTAGAATGTCTCCAAAAATATGGGTGATGGGATGCTTCTAGACAAGTATCAATGTACAAAAACTGGCATAGTTGTTGGCCATTGGTTTATCTCCTCCACCACAGAAAATGCTTAAGAAGACCCGTTAGCAAGCATTACTACAAAAATGCCTATCATTTGGTTATTAAACAGGATTTAAATACCAAAGCTAAAAAGATGGATTATATCTTAGAGACAACTAAAGTTGCTTTCTTTTTTTACTAAGATCATAGGATTATAGATCTATAACTATAAGGGGCCTCCTTTGATTAAACTTTTATTTTACATATGAGAAAACTGAGGATCAAAGATTCTGACATTTTCTAATTGTATCCCATTAATATATCCTTATTATAGTTCAAATTAGTAGCTTTCATTTTAAGAGATAAAAAAATGTTCTAATCTTGGCAATTCAAACTACAGATGTACACTGAGAAGTAAAAGCATAAAAAGAATTGTGATTTGCTCAAGACAAGAATTATCAGAGGCAGGATCTGAATTCAGGCTCTGATTCCAGAGGCAGTGATTTTTAACTGTATCACGGTGCTTCAGAGGCATGCTAAAACTTGTGATTTAGAAAGATTATGTTGTTGGTTACATAAACCATGGATTGCAGAAGAGAAAGCTCACGGACAACTGCTGCAACTGAGAAGTACAGAAGGCCTGAACTAGGTCTCTTTAAACAACATACACATTTCTTTCTTATTGGGATTGTTTCTGCTTTAATAAAGCTCTCATTTGAAGAACTAGGAAGAGAACAGTCCCACTATATACTCATTCCCCTGATCAGGTCACATCTAGAGTCTGGTTCGAAGGTTGGTGGTTACATTTTAGGAAGGATATTAAGGAGTTAACTTGTGTAAGGTAGTACTACATGTCAGGGGAAGGTGAATGTTACTAAATCCATACCATATTGAAAAGTCAGGAGTTTACCCCAGAGTATTGATCACTTGTGTTAAGGGTAACATGATGGCATGGAAATAAAGTATGTGAACAGCTGTAATATGAACATATAATGAAACTACTTCATGGTCCTAGAAGGCAGAACCAAAAGCAAAAAAGCCTATGTCCTGAGGGAGCAAATTCTATCACTAGAGGTCTGCTGGTAAAGGCCACATGACTGCTTCCCCAGGAGGTATTTCCTGCTCAGGCAGTTAAGAGTAGGTGACCTCTGAGACCCCTTCCAACTCAATTCACCATAGCTAGATTGCCCCACACCCACCATGCTGCTTTGCCAGGAAGCTAGTCAGTAACATGTTCCTCTTCCCCCACCCCCCAAGAGCTCTGCTCTCCACCTCTTGATCTGGGAGCAAAGATCAAATCCACCCTACTACTCCTAGAAGGGATTGACAATTGTCCAATAATTCCATTTATCCCTTTTAACTTCCCAGACCAAATCAATCCCCAAACCCCACACCCCTAAATGTGTAGTGTTCCCCTTTTAGAAGGTAAATTCCTAGAGGCAAGGGAGTGTTTCTCATTTAGACTTTACATTCCCAAATCTAGCACAGTCAGTGCCTTTGGACATTGTGAGCACATAGCATGCCTTTTCACTAATTCATTCAGCCTATGTGATTCTGACATGCCCCATTAATATATCCTTAGTATAGTTCAAATTAGTAGTTTTCAATTTAAGAGAAAAAAAATCCTGTAATCTTGGCAACTCAAACTACAGACGCACAATGGGAATTAAAAGTGTAAAAAGAATTCCATAAAGCTTTCTACTATAGATCTCTGACAGATTTCAGCATTAAGTTTCACAATCAGAAAAGTTAAAACAAACACATTTAAAAAGTTCTAGAAGGCATGAAATAGTTTACAAGAAGCTGTTAACATCTTAGGAATTTCTCACTAGCTTAAGTCCTCTGAGGTCTAAGAACAAATTTTGGAAGACTCTGGTCAAAAATAAAAGTGCCTAGTACTAGTAGCAAAGAATTATTTAACATCAGCTTTTGAACTCTGAGGACCTTCAAGTTTTCTTACAGATTACTCCCCCTCTATGCATTGTGGTCCAGCTACAAACTGGTCACCTTACTGTACCCCACATCCTCCAAATAATTTCCTAATTCCATGTCTTTGCACTTGCTGTTGCCTAGAATCCTCAGAAAGCTGCAGACAGGTCTGCATTGGTAGAGGGAATTCCCTTATTTGAGAATTGTATATACCTATCATTAAATATAGATATATGTACAAGCTGCATTCCCATTAGAAATGTAAGCTCCTTGAGGGCAAAGTCTAATTTCCATTTTTCAAATTTATTCCAGGCATAGCTATTCTTAGTTGGTTGGCTAACATACTGTATCACCTGTCTAGGTCATTCCTACCACTAAACATTAACATATAGTATTTTAATACAGCATTTCCTTTGACAAAAAAGTAGGTGTATGTGTATATTTATGTGTGTATACAAATATGTATATATATATATATATATATAAAAACATCATTATGCAAATGCAGGACAAGGCCTAACTCTCAAAAAAAACCAATAACAGATTATGTTGACAATGCTTTGAGATTTACATATTCAATATACATGTTCATTTTTGAGTTTTTACATATTTGACCACATTTGAGTCTCTGAACATCCAGTAAAATAGGTACCAAGGGCACTGTCATTCTCATTTTGCAAGAAAATGAGACTGAAAATACAACTTACTTGTCCTCCTTTAACTTATATAGTTATTAAGTGTGAACTAAGTCATGAACCACAAGATTAAAAAATGCCATTCATTAATGAAGCTTGTTGAATTAATGATATGAAGGTTGGATATCACAAAAGGCCTAACTTTTCCCCTTAGAGCATAAAGATTATGGAAAATTCAAAGCAGTCTGCTTTCTCTTCACAAAATTTTCAATTATTTTTTATTTCTATACAAACAGTGATAAAATTATATTGAAAACACTGACATTCATTAGGACTCCAAATGGGTGGGGTATCAAAGAAAAAAAAATTTCATAAAAAGTCTTAACTTGAATTCAAATTCCAGCTATAATCCATATTTACCTTTGTCACCAAGGATAAAAATCACTTTACCACCTAAGCCTCAGTTTCTTTAACTATAAAATGAAGCTAATAAATAATATTTGTAATAATTATCTTATCAAGTTATTGGTCAAAAAAGTATCTGGCTTTTTGCTCCTGAAATTCCTGTTTTTCTTTTCAAAAAAATTTTGTTTCTATATTCTTCTAATTTTAAAAATCAGCTTTTTGAGGTAGCTAGAAAATGGAATGTGTAAGACTCTGCCTACCTTTTGTAGGCCTTATAAATTTTGAGAACTTTACCTCATTCCAGTAACAAACTTTTAGAGATAGTCACAATCGAAAAAGTTTAGGCCTCAAAGGGGTTGTAGAGATCAAATAGCCCAAAATAAGCCCCCTCCCCCATTTTCCAGGACTTAAACTGAGGCTCAGTTAGAGTTAAAGTTTTACAGTCAAATTCAGATTTGATGTAAGGAAAAACTTCCTAACAATTAGAGCTATCCAGGAATGAACTAGAAGCAACATGACTTAAAATTTTTAGTGTGAGCATTTATTTAGACCTTTGAGAACTGGGAAAACTACAAATCAAGCTTTGCTGGCCGTCACTTAAAGTGATGGAAAAACGTTAATGACACAAATTAAACTCAAAGAGTATGGGGTATTTTTTTCTTCAGAAAACCCATTTACCTTGGGCAAGTCGCTTAACCCCAATTGCCCTCCAAAAAAAGGGAAAAAAATAGAAAACCCATTACGTGTATACCCCTGAAGCTAACCCAAAGTGTTAAGGGCTGCTTTAGAAGGTAGTAGCTTCTTTCTCAGTAATCTTTAAAAACAGACCCAATGTCACATAAAGTACAAGTTAGCAGAGTTGAGATTCATAATCAGGCTTTCCAAATAGTATATTTTTTAATTCAGCTGACACCAAGCATCAGATCTTTCAGGATCTGAAGAGATCTTTTATTCATAACCTACCTCTTACACATTATATAAAAAGAAAGCTTCAGAATCTCAAACTCAAAACGGCCTCTCATCTGATCTGTGTCAATAGAAGAAACAGCTTGAGAAAAAAGCCCACAAGGTTTTGCCAGTCACAAGAAAAACAGTATGACCAAGGGAGAAAAAAAATTGAGTCATGGTTACTTCTTGGAAATGGAGAACATAAATAGGTTTCCAGAAGACAAGGAAGGATTACTAGTTGATCAAAAGGAGTCTCGGGACAAACAGGATGTGCTTCCAGTGGCTTCTCATCTGGGCTCATTATTTTGTAGTTACGCTTTGTACTTTTATACAACATTAAGTTTGCAATGATTATGTACAATCAGCCACTTTCCCCAACAAGTTAACTACTCATGTCTAATGAATTATAAAAATTATAATTCTAAGCTCTTACTTCCATTTCACATTGAACAATGTCAGGCTAAATTTTTTTTTCATTGTCTGAACTTGTTGCTTACTTGGTAAGGCTTTATTCTACAGATGTACCCAAATAAATCTTAGTGCTAAAAATCCTTAATAAACAGATTTATTCTTAATGGTTTGAGTAAGAAACTGTTGAGAGGTAACCTGAGACTTTTATTTGTAGTATATTAATGCTATTTCAATGTTTCAGATTTTCTTAATTATATTTTCTTATGAATTTAAGAGAGGCAGGATGATGTGGTGGATAGAGAGCTGACCTTGAAGTTAGAAAGAGCTGGGTTCAAGTTCCACCTATAAAAAATACCAGTAATGTGACCTTAGGCAATTCATTTAACCCTCAATGGTCAAGGAAACTCATAAGATTGCAGAACAAGAACTGATGTGCAGTAGTAGAAGTTCTGTGCTAAGAACTCCATCAACTGATAAAATCATAGATCCAGCCAAAAAAAAAAATTAATGAACTTAATCATGAACAAACAAAAATGTTTCCATATCAGTATATAGTTTCTACTGTATTTAATTCAGATACACAACTATTCACTGAAATACTCATTTTGCCATACAGCAAAAGGATTTGTTTTCCAAACAAAGTAACCAGTCCCCGTACTTCAATGGGCAACTAGACAAATCTCTGGGTTGGTTCAGTGGTACTAAGATGCCTAGAGTCCAGGCCTTGGCAACTGTTTTGAATTAGGGGAAGGGGAGAAAGGAGGGGAGTCCAACATTTTTGACCAATACAATCTTACCAGAAACTGTATGTGCTCATTTTTCCTGTTCATGCTTGGTTTAACTACATGATAACTTGAAAAGAATAAGTCTATAGCACAAAAATGGATGAACCAGTGAATTCTTGCTCCACTCAGACTTAGGTTCTTAATACTTGCTAAGTGAATAAACAGGCTGTATTCAAAGCAGAAGAACTAACAATGCTTAGGGTTTATAGCCAAGACTCCTCAAAGGCCCCTCTTGACCTCTACTTCAAGTTAGAAATCAATGCCCAATAGCAACATGCTGCCTTCTTCTAAAAAAAAAAAAAGTTTTTCTTTTAGGGGTTGGCTTCAAGAACCTAAGATTCTGTGATACTACACTACTCAGATTTTCTTTCTTCAAAACTGAATATATGAATATCATCTAATTTTAAGAAGATATAGAAAAATATTAAAGCTAAAAAGAGTACTTTGTACTTAAGAAATAGCTGATGAATTAAAAAGACTTCAAACACTATTAACTAAACTAAAAAGTTTGAAATGTTCACATACAATCCCATTCCCACCACCCTCTTAAATTTGTTGCATTTGATTTTAAAACATGTAGGTCCACACTCTTCCAAACAGAATGCAGTTAATCTATTGGGACAGTCACACTACCTGCCTGTGGGGAAGTCATTTAATCTCTCTGGGTCTCAGTTTCCATATCTGTAAAGCTGTCTCCCAAACAAGCTCTGTTCTAGGTCTAAAGCCATAGGTAGAAACACAGACTTGTACAGCTGTGTATTTAAAAAGCAAACACACAGAGCAGAAAAAGAGATCCAACACTTACATTCTAACTATAACAATATTTAACCAGCACTTCTTTGCCATATAACTTCTCAAGGAAAAGATTTCAGTTGATTATAATGTTGTCTTAAAATTAAAGTCATCAAAATAAAAAAACAAAACAAGAAAGATGAATGAGGCAAACACTATTTACAAGCACTTTCATTACTCATTAAAAAGCAACAAGACAAAAAACTAGCCATGTGACCTTGGGCAAGTCACTTAACTCCAACTGCCCTACCTTCCCCCTCCAAAAAAAAAAAAAAGAGTAAAAAACAACAAGAACAACCCCTTCTGTGTTGGGGTAAAAAAAAAAACAACAACAACAACCCAGGAACTATATGAACACAATTACAAAACACTTCTCACACAAATAAATTCAGATCTAAACAATTGGAAAAATATCACTTGCTCATAGGTAGGATGAACCAAAATAATAAAAATGACAATTCTACCTAAACTAACTTACTTATTCAGTGCCATTCCAATCAAACTACCAAAAAATTATTTGATAGAGTTAGAAAAAACAACAAAATTCACCTGGAAGAAGAAAAGGACAAGAATATCAAGGAAATTAGTGGGAGGAAAATACAAATGATGGTGGCCTAGCAATTCCAGATCTCAAAACCATTTCATAAAGCAGTAATCATCAAAATTATCTAGTACTGGCTAATAAATAAAGTGGTGGATCAACGGAATAGATTAGGTATAATACACAGTACTGAGTAGTCAATGACTATAGCAATCTAGTGTTTGACAAACTCAAAGACCCTAGCCTTTGGGATAAGAACTCACTATCTGACAAAAATTGCCGAGAAAACTAGAAAACAATAGGACATAAACTAGGTATACACCAATTATCTTACACTGTTTACCAAGATAAGGTCAAAATGGGCGCATGATTTAGACATAAAGGATCATAAGCAAATCAGAAGAGCAAGTAATAGCCTACCTGTCCGGTCTAAGGGGAAGGGAAGAATTCATAATGAAACAAGAGATAAGAGAGCATTATGAAATGCAAAACAGATAATTTTGATTATATTAAAATAAAAAGTTTTTGTACAAACAAAACCAATGCAACTAAGATTAAAAGGAAAGCAGAAAGCTAGGAAACAATCTTTACAACAAATGTCTCTGATAAAGCCCTCATTTCTCAGATATAGAGAGAACTGAATCAAATTTATAAGAATAAAGCCATTCCCCAATTGAGAAATGATCAAAGGATATGATATTGAGTTTTCAGATGTAGAAAGGCATATCAATAGGCACATGAAGAAGTGTTCTAAATCACCTCTCAACAGAGAAATGCAAATTAAAACAACTTTGAGGTACCACCTCACTCACATCAATCAGATTGGGTAATATGACAAAAAAAGGAAAATGATAACTATTGGAGAGGATGTGGGAAAACTGCTACACTAATGCAGTGCTAGTTGAGTTGTGAACTGATCCAACCATTCTAGAGAACAATTTGGAACTATGCCCAAAGTGCAAGGAACTGTGCATACACTCTGATCCAGAAATACCACTACTAGATCTGTATCCCAAAAAGATCATAAATAAGGGAAAAGGACCTACAAGTGCAAAAACATTTATAGCAACCCTTTTCATGGTGGCAAAATATTGAAAATTGAGGGGACGTCCATCATCTGGGGAATGATTGAATAAGCTGTTGTATATCAATGTAATGGAATATTACTGTTCAATAAGAAATGACAAACAGGCTGATTCCAGAAAAACTTGTAAAGACTTATACAAACTGAAGCAAAGTAAAGTGAACAGAACCAGAAGAACATTGTACACAGTATCAGCAAAACTGTGTGATGACCAGCTATGAAATGATTCAGTTCTTCTTCTCAGCAATACAATGATCCAAGAAAAGTACAAAAGCCTCACAAAGGAAAATGCTATCCATGTTCAGATAAAGAACTGATGGCCTCCGATTACAAATCAAAGCATATTTTTTTCACTTTATTCTTTTTTCGTACTTTTTGATTTGTTTCTTCTTTCACAATTGTGACTAATATGGAAATGTTTTACATGATAGCATATGTATAACCTATATAAAATTGATTACCATTTTCAGAAGAGGGGAGGGAAGGAGGGAGAAAAACTCAGAATTCAAAATCTTACAAAAATGAATGCTAAAAATTACCTTGACCTGTAATTGGAAAAAAAAATACTATTTGGAAAAAAAGAATGTGTTGGATTTTTCCCCCCCTAAAAATTTCCTTTAGCCCACTTGAGTGGAAAGAACATTGGACCTTTAAGGCTCTGCTTATGTGACCTCAGCCAATTCATCTCCAATTTACCTAGTATATAAGTCAATCAATAAACATTTATTGCTTGCATATTGTCTCCCCCATTAGAATGTAAGGTTCTTGAGGGCACATTTTAAAATATTTCTTTGTATTCCCAGTACTCAGCTCAATGTACATAACATAAGTACATAAGTAAGCCCATAATAAATATGCATTAATTTGCCTTCACTTCTCTAGGCTGGTTTCCTCATTTGCAAAATGATGGGATAGGAACAGACATACTCTAAAGTTTCTTTTAGCTAGGAATCCTATGAAATTCAAGATAAGAAATTCTACAAACAGATATTTAGGTGAACAGTAGTCTTAATTCAAAGAGGCATACCATTACATATTTAAATCATTAAACAAGGAACAATTTACAGGCTTCTTCAAATCTCAAGAAAAACAGAAGTTTGGTCAGATGACATTCTAACACTTCCCCACCCTAGGCAGGGCAAGAGTTTTTCCCAACAATACCCCAGCTACTTAATGATTGTGAAATTTTCAAGGGGGAAATTCTGTAACAGTTGCATAATATAAGACCCACCCTTTTAACCTCAGACTCATTATTCAAACAAAATCTAAAGCAATTATGTATCTCAACCTTTCCACAATAAAGGGTAGTCAAAAACCAAAGTACTGGAAACCTGGAAGAATTGGGATAGGGGAAGCAGAACTGGAGTGAAGGTTCTAAAAGACTGCAAGTATAGCTTTGGTTATTTCAAAATTTTGCCAAAGATGACTCTGGACTATGATTACTGAAAGAAAATTATCTATTTCGAAATGTTTAAGATCCACAAACTTTATGTATCCTATAGAGCCACTCAAGGTCTTGAAATAATCAAGTTCTAATTTTCCTGTGTGGCATAAGAAACCTAGTAGGCAGCTAGGTGGCACAGTGGAGAAAGCACAGGAAGTACTTAGAATCAGGAAGACCTGAGTTTAAAGTGTACCTCAGACTTTTCCTATTGGTGTGACCCAGGGCAAGTCACTTAGTTGCCCCACTGGTAAAATGGGGATAAAAGAGGCACCTATCTCCCACAGTACCAGTGAGAACAATATCTGTGAAGTGCTTACTGAACCTGAAAGTGTCATACAAATGCTAGCTATTATTGTTCAAATGGGTGAGTACATATCCTTAGCTATTATTTGCCAACTCCACTTAATTTCTGGCTGATCATTTCTTCACTGACTACCTTCCAAGAGAAAGGTCTCAAAAGTTGTAAAAGTCTTGGTCACCATCATCATCCCCTTTTCTTTAGCCACCTAGAATCACCAATACTGATAATCAGAAGTTCTGTATCACCTTAAGATTTACAAATCATCTTCCTCACATCTACCCAGAATGTTAGATTATTTTTCCCATTTTGCATAAGGAAACTGAGGCTCCCAGAGAAAGGATTTGAAAATATGTAGACAGTATATATTTTGTTACAAATATCACCTATGATGATGTCACCAGTCAACTTTAAAATGGAAAAATTCGAAATTAAATAGATTTTCAAGCATGGATGCTGGTGGCTAGTACTGAGAACATGGTAAATGTTTTAAAAAATGGTATTCTAGGGGCAGCTAGGTGGCATAGTGAGTAAAGCTCTGGCCCCAGAGTCAGGAGGACCCGCAGGAGTTCGGTTCTGGCCTCAGACACTTAACATCCACACACACACACACACACACACACACACACACACACACACACACACAAACTAGAGGTGTAACCTTGGGCAAGTTACTTAACCCGAATTGCCCTGCAAAAAGGTAAAAAAAAAAAAAGCTATTCTAGCATTGTTTTTAAATTACATGAGATATCATCCAAGCTTTCCTGAATAGTCCAGAAGAAACTAAGCTTACACTACAACCTCTCAAACACAAAGCACATTCAACTTCCATTAGTTAGACATACAGATGAGTATAAGTTAAAGAGGCTAACTACTAAAATATCATTCAGCACAACTCAACCTCTGTATTTCCTTAGCTTGCACATCCATAAAATGAGAAAGCTGGGAAAGAAGGCCTCTACAATCCTTTCCAGCTCTAATTCCCAGGACCTATGGACTAGGAGGTTGAAATGACATATGACGAGGAAGTTTAAACAATGTTCCTAATATAGTGTTTATGCAACATTTCAAACTATGAAAGTACCTTAGTTGACTGGATTTACAGTATATAATTTTTAGTTAAAAGTTTCAACCTCCCTCAAGACTGTAAGGAGAGCTATTTAAAACAAAGTATACATTGAATACTGCAAATTCCCCTTTTGGAACTATTTCACCTTTCTTATGCTACAATTTTTTTTTCTTGCAAATACTACTGGAAAAAAGTTGAGAAAAAAAAACATGAACATCATCAACAACAACAAAAAAAGGAGTTTATTTAAAGATTTACAAAGCTGGAATAGATCTTGGAAAACATCTAGTCCAAATCCTTCATTGCACAAAACTGGAAAACAAGGCCACACAACTATTTGGTGCCAGCTTTCCTCACTCAAAAGGAAAGGTTCTTTCCTTTACCTGACACAAGAATCCTCCATATGAAAATTAAGTTCCTTGAGGGAAAGGACCATTTTTTTTTCATTTTTGTCTCTATCCTTGGTGCCCTGCACATAGGAAATAGTCAATAAATGTTTGTTGAATTGAATAATGGTAGATTCTTAAGCCTCAGAAGCTAACTAGATGTAAGACTGTTTGCCTCAATTTCCTCATCTGTAAAATGAACTGAAGAAGAAAATGGCACACCATTTTGTATCTTTGCCAAGAAAACCTCAAACGGGGACACAAAGAGTCCAACATGAATGAAAAGACTGAACAGAAATTAATTTTCCAAATCTATGAAAAAAAATAATGCAACATTTGTCAAGAATCCCTCACTATGGATAATATTGGACTTCAAAAGCTAATTTCTAATTAATTGGTCCTCAAAAGAAAGAAGCATTCCACGGATGAGGAAGTCAGTTTTGCTCTCATTCCCAGTTACTCTGCAGTGCTGTCACATGACACAGTGAGTGATCAAGATCGGGATTAGTCAGACAGGAGAAAAGCCCTGGCAAAAACCCTTCATCTTATTTTCAGTCTATGCAAAGAACCACCCAGGGACAATAACTATTTTGGCATTTATGATAAATTGTAAAAATTCGACCTCACCAACTCAGAAACACTACAATGGAAATGAGCACTGACAAAACAACCCCCAATATGGTCCAGTCCATTCATCTTCAGTTCAATGAGAACATGGAAGTTATTGTGAAACTGCACTCTTTCAACCACTGAGAGTTATATCTCCTCTGTTACTAATGTGGTTCACCTAACATGGCTTGTTAAGGCCTTTCTGTAAAGACTGCACCACTGAACACTGCTTAAGGGAAATAAGCCTATATGAATGGAGAGTGGGTTGGGGGAGGGGGAGAAGAACCAGGACTATCAGGTTTTGTCCAGACTACAGATAATTCCAATCAACATCAGAAATCCTACTAGTGGGGGGGGCGAGGGGGAAGAGGAGGGAAGGTACTGGGGTGCAAGCCAGATCTGGGTTTTAGTTCTATCATTGTCTTGCAGGATGACTTCGGACGAATTCCTAGCCCTCCAAGAAAGAGAAGTCACGACTGAGCTCAATGACCTCGAAGGCTCCTTGCAGTTCTCACCTAGGACCATAAGCATCCCCCCAGGGAGCTGGCTTCACTCTCCCACCCAAGGCCAAGCCCAGGCTTCCCAGTCCCCTCCTCTGGGGAGAACCTGACCACTATGCCAGGAATGGCAGCTCGAACTCCGCACACACCTGAAAGCCCTGGGGGAGGGGAGACGGGGGCGGGGGCAGATTCGCGGCCCCTCGGACGGCGAAGCCCGAGCCTGAGAGGCTCCGGGGCAGGCTGACAGCCCGGCGCTGCCACGGCCTGATGGGAGGAAGACTCCCTGACCTGGCGGCGGGCCCCAGCAACTAGAAGTGAGGAGTCCAGCTTGGGGGAGGGGGGACGAGGCTCCCGTCCTGCCCCAAAGCCTGCCGGACCAGCAGCACTGATGTACGCAGGGAGGAGAGACCCGGCTCCCACGGGGGCATCTGGGGTTCGCTCTGGGGGCAGGAGGGAGGACGCAGGGAGGGAGAGAAGAGAGAGTGCCTTCGCCACAGCCTAGGCAGGTGAGGGGGTGGGAGGGGAAAAGCTCCGGCGCTCCCTGCCTTCCCGTACTCACTGAGGCGGGGTTGAGAGAGGTAGTCTCGGCTGACGGCCAGCGCCTGCTCCCGGGCCCCGGGCGTGGGGCCCTTGCCGAATCTGGACAGGTTGGGCGCGGACCCGTTCACGACCCCCCGAACGGCTCGCACCGCCATCTTGTCTCCTCCGTCCCGTCGGGCCCCTCGAGTCCCAGTGCGCAGGCGCAGATATAGCTAGGCGGTCCCCACTCCCTGTTTCGTCTACGCGCGTGCTCCCGACTTCCTTCTCGGATCCCTTCTTCTCTCTAGCTCCATTCCCCCCCTCACCCCCCCCCCACACGCCCTTTCTCCGGCCCCTCCCCCTAACTCCTACACCTCTGGGGCGGGGTCTAAAGGAGCTGGCCAGAGTGCTGGGATGGGCCCGTTGGGCTGACGGGGAAAGGCTAGGGGAAGAAAAATGGAAGAGACTAAGTAAGGAACTGAAAAGCTACGAACAGGCAGAATGTTGACGAGGAAGAAAACCGACAGGAGACCCGAAGAGAAGGAAAAGAGATAGGTGTTAGGAAGGAAAGAAGGAAGCAAGGAAGGAAAGAAAGGAGGGAGGGAGAAAAGAGGAAGGAAGGAAAGAAGGAAGGAAGGAAGGAAGGAAGGAAGGAAGGAAGGAAGGAAGGAAGGAAGGAAGGAAGGAAGGAAGGAAGAAAGGAAGGAAGGAAGGAAGGAAAAGAGAAAGAAAAAGAAAGAAATGGAGGAAAGAAGGGAGAGAGGAAAGGAAGGAAGTGAAAAAAGGGAGGGAGGGAAAGAAGGAAGGAAACCTTTTTAAATGAAAGGAGAAACGAGTTTTCAAAGTTAACATTAATATAATAATTAGGTTTTTAAAAATATAACATTTGTATACTACTCCAAGATGCTTTGCACACATTATTTCATTAGGATCGGGTACAAATTATTTATATGATAAATCATTGATACTCTCCTGCCTCCCTGTCTTTGCATAGGCTGTACCATACGTGAAAAGATCTTCCTCCTCACCTCTACTTCTCTGCACTCCTTAATTTTCTCCTAGGATGTATTCAAATGCCAATTCCTTCTTGAGGTCTTTCCTGATCCTCTCAAATATTAGTGTTCTCCTTCCCATAAAAAAAAAAATGTAGGGGCAGGAAGGTGGCAAAGTGAATAGAGCACCAACCCTGGAGTCAGGAGGACCTGAGTTCAAATCTGGCCTCAGACACTTAACATTTACTAGCCATGTGACCTTGGGCAAGTCACTTAACCCCAATCGCCCTGCCTTCCCCTCTCCAAAAAGCAAAAATAAAAAAAAATTTACTTACTTTTGCTTGTGTGTGTATATGTGTGTATGCATATATACATGTATACATACATGTATGTATTGTTTAACCCCAAATAGAATGTAAGCTCCTTTAGGGTAGTCATTTTGATTTTTATCTTTGTGTCCTCAAGTGCTAGCATCATGCCTTCCCCAAGGCAAATATTTAATAAATGTTTATTGAATTGAATTGCACTTAATAAGAAAGTCGTGGAACCTCAGATGAGAAAATAAAAGATTTCATAACACAAATTTGAATGTTAAAAGTGTTGTTCTGATCTACTAAAAATCTTTTTTTAAACCTTGCACTGATATTTTAATATGGGCAATATGGGGAATGTCTGTAAATTCGCAGCTACTTTCTAAGGGAAGAGAAAATGTTTTTATAGTCCTTTTATTCAATATCTACAAAAGTTAGGGAAATAAAACTAACCTATAAGGAGCAATTAAAAGAAAAAATATAAGCAAGCAAATAAAAAATACTAAATAATACAGTTCAACCTCTAGTTGTGGTAAATATTCAGAAGAAAATTCAAGAAATTGAAGCTGAAAAAGCTCAATATTGGATGGAGGAGTCAGGGAGCACTTTGGCTTATATTTGGCATTGTGACATATTTGTCATTGAATGATGTTTAGGTTTTAGATAACTGAATAAAAGAAGGAAGGATGTGGGAAGCAAGGTGAAATACATGAGTGAAAAAAAAAATGAAATTGGGACTGAGCACTATGTGTTTAAAGGACAGTGAAAAAAGCCAGCTTGACTAGATAAAATAGTACATGTCAAAGAGTGATAAAAATAAACTGTGATAATAAAGTGGAGTCATAATACTATTGGGGGCATTGAAAACTAGAAAGAAGAGATTAATTTCATGTAGCAAGAAACAGAAAGTCATAGATTTTAGAAGGATAACAGGAGTTTTAAAGATGCATTTTTCTCGAAAAGGAGCACATGATGAATTGGAATAAAGAGAGCCTAGAGTTAGTGAAGCCAACTAAGACATAATCACTGCAATCCAGACTTGAGAAAATGAAAGAAATAGCTGTAATATAATACCAAGCAAAGGCAACTTCCCAGGTTCAAAATACCAGCATAGGTGCTCTCTATTTTATTCAGTAACAAACCCAGAACAGAGAAGATCAAAACATGACATCATTCAAAATACAGCATTTACTAAGTATGATTAAATCATCTCCAAGGCCTACCCCACCCCAGGACTTTCCAATC
>NW_027187378.1:33170367-33208122 GCF_028583685.1 Petaurus breviceps papuanus
CCAGCAATCTCTTGGTCTCTCTCTCTCCACGAGGTGCTGCTCCCAAAAAAAAGAACTTCCGCCTCTCTCTTGTCTCTCCAAATCTACATCACCAGCTCCTCCCACTTCAGGACTTTCTTTTCACATCAACAAGCCCATCCCACAGGTGGGATTAACAAACTCTGGGTTTTAATACAATCAATTTGAAAACCAAGCCAATACAGGGGAATCTTTAATTGCCATTACTATCACAATAGCCTAGTGTGGTATCAAAATAAGTGAAGAGGAAAAATTCACATCTGCTAAGAGAAAAATAAACAGAACTTAGTGACTACACATGGAAGATACATGGCTGTGTCAAAGATGCCTTGGCTTTGAGGGTAATAGCATGGTACAATGAAAGGCGTACTGAGAGTGAGGTCAAAGGATCTAAGTTTAAATCCTTAGTCTTCTGTTAACTCTATAACTTTGGGTAAATTCCTTCCCCTCTTTGGGTCTGTTCAAATGTAAAGGGGGAGAATGAAATAAATCTGTTCACCTAAAGTTCCTTTCATTTCTAAATCTATGATCCTAAATCACTTCACCTCTATAAACCTCAGTTGTCCTCATCTATTCAAATGAGAATACTTATACACTTATTTGTTTAGAGGAAGGTGTTTTGTAAACTGCAAATTGCCATAAATATGAGCTACTATCACTAGTTTTATTCGTGTTTATGGAGGTCTTTTCCTATCAAGTGCCTACTAAAAAAACATTTTTCCACTGGGGATACTGAGAAAACCAAATATGAACAAGAGCCCAAATGCTTCCATCTCTTCCCAGTATTGATCTATATTATATAATAACTGGGAAATAACCTCCTCTCCCCCCCACCAAAAAAAAAACTGATGAGGAAGGGGATGACTAGGGAAAGGAGTGGGGAAAGAATGTGGTCTGAACATGAGATTAAGAATCAGTGTGTTCTGATTCTATTCCTAGCTATACCACTGACTCATTGAGTAACTTGGGACCAATGACTCAACCTCAAGTGAATATATGTTGTAGCTGAGATAAATATGGCATAATGAGGTTCTTAGACATCTTTCTAGATGGAAATGTAAACAAGAGAATTTATGGAGAGACTAAAAGAATTATAGAAAGAACTACTAAAGGTTGTTAAAGTGGTTTCTATTTTCCACTTGAATAAGACCCTTTGCATTACCTAGAAAATCTTGATCAAGGGAAAATATTATGCTTTTGAATAGGAGTGATAATACATAAATGAATTCATAGACTCACATATATCCAATATATAAACTGATATAAGCTATGGTCAAAGAACTTATATATAAATGCAGTGAATGCTGCAATATTCTTCCCTTTTCCCTTGTCTCGTCCTTTTAAGTACCTGGTGAACTTTCCCCTAGATTACAGAAAATATGCTACCTTCATTTTTTTCCCCCAAACACTAACTTATTTTGAACGGAACAGAATGATTTTGTATGCACTTTGAAACCTTGGTGCATTACTGGTTAGTGGCAGTGATGAGTGAAGAACTGTTCACAATCTGTCTGGACTTTGGATGCTGATGTACATCTTCCCTATGGATGCAAAGGTGGCCCCAAATTAGAGCAAGATATGAAAACAACTTGAGGGTCAACATACTTCATATTCAAACTTAATAACTTGTAATATAAATAATATTTAGTCTCAGCTTCTGAGTTGGGGTTATGAACCAGCACAGTGAGAAACATCTCACAAAAGCCCTTCGTACATTGTCAGTTTCTGAAATAAGGCCTACATACATAAATACATCATAAATACTGTGAAAATTATTTTTTCTATCATCAATTTCAGAATAAAGCTTACAATCCTGGGACAGGTTTTTATTGAGCAATTTTTTATTGCCCTTGTCATTTTCTGTTTACACGGAAACTGCTACTTTGGCCTCCTAAAGACTGAATATGCTGGTTAAATCCAATTTTGTTTTCCAGGATGCTACATGGTACAACACTAGGTTCTCTGATAGACTATAGAAATAATTTTGACAGCAGAGGGCTCCCCACTCCTGTTGGTCATATAATTCTAATCACAGAAATATAAATACAGTAGGAGAAATTTGTCTTGCAGATCTGTCACCATGTGACATCGAATTGCTTGATGCAATGGAAGTCCCTGAACCCCAAATGGACTATATGAGTGATTTGTAAATGTTATATCTAGAACATAATTTGAAGATTAAGGATTTCTTAACCTTAGGTCTGTGAATTTGGGTTTTTTTTCAATATTTTGATAACTACATTTTAAAATTGATTCCCTTTATAATCCTATAGATTTCAAATACAATCTTATTTTATGCATATAAAAACAATAATTTGAGATGAGGTCTCTAGGCTCTTTATCAGACTGTCTAACTGGTCCATGATACATCCTTATCTAGCCAGATACCTTAATTTTACAGTTGTGGAACTGAGACCTTGAGAAGAAAAGTGACATATTGAATATCATACAGTTAATTAGTGTCAAGGTTGCAAATAGAACCTGAGGTTTCTAAGTGCTTGACTAACATTCTCTCCAACATACTACAATGTTAAAAAGAACTTCCTATATACCATTTGAAAGTGAACATACTTAGATACTTATGCATTTAAAAAAAAAAAAGAAGGATCTAGAATCACAGTACCTCAGAATAAACAGAGACCTCACAGGCAGTCTAATCTAATGCAAAGATACTTGCAAAAACAATGCAGACAAATGGTTATCCAACTTCTTTCTGAAAATCTCTAGTAAGAGGAAACCCATTACTTCCCAAGGAAGCGCATTCCACTATGAGACAGCTTTAATTACTGGGAAACTTTTTCTAACATTGAACCAAAATTAAAGCCTCATTGATTTCTATGTATTACCCTGACCCCTGACTATTTATATCAAATATTCATCATGCTTTAAAAGGCACTGTTGTGGCTGGATAGTGAATATATTTGGGGTAATCACCTGAGATCCTATAAGCTTCAGAACACATTCCCAGGAACTTGGAATTTTGGAATGATTCAGTAATTCCTTGGCCCCATGATAACATCAGGGGGGAGGAGTTTGCATCTAAGAGGACTGGTGACTATTTTCTAAAGCACAAAGAGCTACACACTTGGGAGTAATTCTGACTTCTGGACTTTCTCTTTTTTATTTTTCTTATTTAATAATTTATTTTCCCCCAGTTACATATAAAAACAATTTGTAACATTTGTTTTTAAAACTTTTGAGTTCCAAATTCTCTCATTGAGAAAACAAGCAATTTGACACAAGTTATAAATATGTAGTCATGCAAAACATTTCTATAATAGTTGCGTAGCAAAAGAAAACATAGATTAAAGAAACCCTCAAGAAAAACAAAGTAAAAAAAAAAGTACACTTCAATCTGTATTCAGACACCATCAGTTCTTTTTCTGGGGATGGATACCATTTTTCATCACAAGTCATTCAGACTTGTCTTGGATCATTGTATTTCTGAGAAAAACTGTCATTCACAGTTGATCATCTTGCAATATTACTGTTACTTTGTACATAGTACATTTTATTTGCATCAACTCGTGTAAGTCTTTCCAAGTGTTTCTGTGAGTGTTATACTCTTCATTTCTTATAGCACAGTAGTATTCCATCATAATCACATACCACAATCTGTTTAGCCATTACCCAATTGATGGGCATCCCCTTAATTTCCAATTCTTTGCCCCCAGAAAAGAGCTGCTATAAATATTTTATACACATAAGTCCTTTTCCTTTTTGTTTTTTAATCTCTCTTGGGATAAAGAGCTAGTAGTGGTATTCCTAAGTGAAAGAGTATGCATGATTTTATAGCCCTTTGGGCATAGTCCTAAATTGTTCTATAAAATGGTTGAATCAGTTCATAACTCCATCAATAGTGCATTAATGTCTCATTTTTCCCACACCCCCTCCACCCTTTGTCATTTTCCTTTTCTGTCCTATAAGTCAATCTAATAAGTATGAAGTAGTACCTCAGAATTATTTTAATTTGCATTTCTCCAATCAATAGTAAGTTAGAGCATTTTTCATATGGCAATAGATGGTTTTGATCACTTCATCTGAAAACCATTTATATCTTTTGATCATTTATCAACTAGGGAATGGCTCTTATTTTTATAAATTTGACTCAGTTCTCTTTATGTCTGAGAAAGGAGGCCTTTATCAGAGAAACTTGCTTCGAAAAAAATTTTTACAGTTGCCATTGCTAACTTTGTTTTCCTCCATCCCATTCCTCTTCCCCATTTATTCTGTTCTCTTTCTCCTTTCATCCTGTCCCTGCTCAAAAGTGTTTTGATTCTAACCATCTCCTCCCCTAATCTGACATCCCTTCTATCATACACCGGACCACTTCTTTTTTATCACCTTCCCCTCCTACGTTTCTGTAGGGTAAGAAAGATTTCTATAATAACTTAAGTGTGTATATTATTCCCTCTTTGAGTCAATTTTGATGAGTAAGGTTCACTCACTCCCCCATGTCCTCCCCCTCTTCCCTTCTACTATAAAAGCTTTTTCTTGCCTCTTTTATGTCAGATAATTTACCCTATTCTACCTCTCCCTTTTCCTTTCTCCCAGTACATCCCTCTCTCTCCCTTAATTTAACTTTTTTTTAGATATTATCCCTTTATATTCAATTCACATCTGTGCCCTTTGTCTATATATACTCCTTCCATCTGCCCTAATAATGAGAAAGTTCTTATGAGTTACAAATATCTTCTTCCAATGTATGGATGTAAAAAAATTACCCTTAAGTCCCTTATGATTTCTCTTTCTTGATTTTCCTTTGATTTTTGATTTTCCTATGATTTTCCATTACTTTTTCATGTTTCTCTTGAGACTTGTTTTTGAAAATCAAATTTTCTATTCAGCTCTTGTCTTTTCATCTGAAATTCTTGAAAGTCTTCTATTTCATTGAGTGCCCATTTTTCCCCTAGAAGGATTATACTCAGTTTTGCTGGGCAGGTGATTCTTGGTTATAGTCCTAACTCCTTTGCCCTCTAGAATATCATATTTCAAGCCCTCCTATCCTTAAATGTAGAAACTGCTAAATTTTGTGTTATTCTGACCATGGTTCCACAATACTTGAATTGTTTCTTTCTGGCTGCTTGCAATATTTTCTCCTTGACCTGAGAGCTCTGGAATTTGGTTATAATATTCCTGGGAGGAGTCAAGATGGTGGAGTAGAAACAGGACTTCCATGCAACTCTGGCTCCTGCCTCCTCCAATTCATATAAAAAAATTACTCTAGACAAACTTTGGAGTTACAGAACCCACAAAATAACACAAAGAAGCTCACCTCACACTGAGGACAGTCACGCAAGCTGGCAGTAAGCAGCCAGGGCAGCACTCTAGGAGCCCAGGCCAGCCCTGCAGGAGCCTGAGGTTTTAGCCTCAGGGCAACCTGATCAGCCACAGGCTGAAAGGACTTCAGATTACCAGCAGCTGTGGTGGTTTCCAGAATTATCAACACATAGATGCTAAGGACAAAGTGAGAGGTCAGTGCAGTGCAGACTTCAGGACCTGGGAATTCCAGAGTATGGTTGGATCTTTGCCCCTGGGGTAAGAAGCAGCTGAGGCTCCATGGCCGTGCAGCCACCTGCCTTGTGACTGCTTCAGAGCTCCTGGTCTGCGGATTGTAGGTGGACCAATCGACCAGTCTGAGGGGTAATCTCTCTTGCTTTAACCTGCTTGGATCTGGATTGCTGTCTAGGGTGGAGAGCCTGGGGTGTGAGAAGTCTGCCAGAATGTGTGGAGGCTTCAGAGAGGGCACCCAACTAATAGTTCCAGCAGCTGCAAAAACCCCAGCATTTGGGATAAAACTTCCTTTTCTGGTAGCAGAGTTCTACTGTAGCAAAAGGCTCAAAAGTCAAGTAATTGAGTGGCAACATGAGGAAGCAAAGCAAACAGAGCATTCTGACATTAGACTTCTATTTTGGGGACAAAGAGGATCAAAGCATGGAACAGAAGGAGGACAGTGAAGTCAGAACTCCTGCACCAAAAGCTTCCAAGAAAAATATGAGCTAGTTACAGGCCATAGAGGAGCTTAAAAAGGATCTTGAAAACCATATAATATTCCTGGGAGTTTTCATTTTGGGATCTCTTTCAGGAAGTGATCAGTGGATTCTTTCAATTTCCACTTTACCCTCTGGTTCTAGAATATCATGGTAGTTTTCCTTGATAATTTCTTGAAAGATGATGTCTAGGCTCTTTTTTTGATGATGACTTTCAGGTAGTCCAATAATTTTTAAATGATGTCTCCTAGATCTATGTTCCACATCACTTGTTTTTCCAATAAAATATTTCATTTTGTCTTCTATTTTTTTCATTCTTTTGGTTTCATTTTATTGTTTCTTGATTTCTCACAAAGTCATTAGCTTCCATTTGTTCAATTCTAATTTTTTCTTTTAAATTTATCCATTTTTAGTTTACAATTTTCAGTTCTACAAGTTTTTGAGTTCCAAATTTTCTCCCCTTCCCTCTTCTCTCTCCTTCCCCTCCAAGGTAGCGTGCAATACAATATAGGTTCTACATATACCTTCACATTAAACATTATTTAAGTTGTAAAGAAGAATTATAACCAATAGAATGAACCACAAGAAAGAAGAAACAAACAAAACAAAAGAGAAAGAAAGCAAATAGTTTGCTTCAGTCTTCATTCAAACTCTGCAATTCTTTCTCTGGATATGGATAGCCTTTCCCATCATGAGTCTTTTGGAGTTGGCTTATAACTTTGCATTACTGAGAAGAGCCCAGTTTGTCAGAGTTAGTCATCACAGATATGATGTGTCTGTAATAATGTACAATGTTCTCCTGGTTCTGCTCCCCTCACTCAGCATCAATTTATATAAGTCTCTCTAGGTTATTATGAAATCTGTCTGCTCCTCATTTCTAATAGCACAATAGTATTCCATTACATTTATATACCACAACTGGTTTAGCCATTCCCCAATTGATGGACATTTCCTTGATTTCCAATTCTTTGCCACTACAAAAAGAACTGCTATAAATACTTTTGTACATACAGGTCCTTTTACCACTTGTATGAAGTCTTTGGGATACATCCCTAGAAGTGGTATTGCTAGGTCAAAGGGTATGCACATTTTAATAGCCCTTTGGGCATAGTTCCAAATTTCCCTCCAGAATGATTAGATCAGTTCACAACTCCAACAACAATGCCTTTGTGTTTCAATTTTCCATATTTTCTCCAGCATTTATAATTTTCCTGTTTTGTCATTTTAGCCAATCTGACCAGTGAGATGTGGTACCTAAGAGTTGTTTTGATTTGCATTTCTCTAATCAATAGTGATTTAGAGCATTTTTTCATATGCTTATAGATATCTTTAAGTTCTTCCTCTGAAACTGCCTGTTCATATCCTTTGACCATTTATCAATTGGGGAATGACTTACGTTCTTATAAATTTGACTCAGTTCTGTGTATATTTTAGAAATGAGGCCTTTATCAGAGACACTGATTATAAAAATTCCAATTCTAATTTTTATGGCTCTATTTTCTTCAGTGAGCTTTTAGATTTCCTTTTTGAAATTGACCATTTGGTCAATTTACTTTTTAAGGAGTTTTTTTCTTTAGTAAATTATTGTATGTCTTTTTTCATTTGGCAAATTCTATTTTATAAGGCATTCTTCTCATTGGCTTTTTGGACCTCTTTTACCATTTGGCCTAGTCTGTTTTGTAAGGTGTTATTTTCTTGAGTATTTTTTGTGTGTATCTTGTTTACCAAGCTGTTGACTTGTTTTTTAAGATTTTCTTGCATCACTCTCATTTCTCTTCCCAAGTTTTCCTCTACCTCTTTTACTTGATTTTCAATATCTTCGTTGAAATTTTTCATGGCCTGAGACCATCTTGGAAGCTTTGGATGTAGGAGCTTTGACTTTATTTTCTTCTGAGTGTGTGTTTTATTCTTGTCTCCATAGCAACTTTCTATGGCCATAATTTTTCCTGTTATTTGTTCCTTTTCCCAATTTGTTACTTGACTTTTAACTCTTCATTAAAGTAGGCCTCTGCTTCCAGGATAGAGGGTACACTGTTATAAGCTTTTTTTTTTTTTTTTGCAGGGGTTTTGTGCAGCTATTTTCGGATATACTTCTAGGGACTTGAAAGTTTTCACTTTCAAGGTAGTATGATCTAAGAAGATGTGTTTATTACTCTCCTGGCCTATGAGGTACTCTCTGAGTGACCACAAGCACTCTTTTCTGCCCTGGAACTGTGAGGAGGACCTTGCTCTACTGTGACTGCAAGCTCTGGTATACTAGTGCTCCTCCTGGTCTTGGGACTGCCACTCAAGACTAAGTCCCAGAGCTGAGTGTAGGCAAAGCAATAGCCTCCTGCCTCGGTACTAGCAAAGATAACCTTGTAATCTCCTTCTCACCAGTTGTTTGATCCCTTACTGTCTGTGGCCTGAAAGCCCTATAAGCAGCCACTGCCACTGCTGATTCAGTGGCTCCCAAAGCCTACTCCTGGTTTTCTGGGTTTGTTCTGGTACAGTCTGTGCTGAACTGTGTCCCACTCTCACCCAGGTATTATGGACCTTTCCTACTGACCTTCCGAGTGATCTTGGGCTGGAAAATTGTTTTACTCCATCTTTTTGCAGGTTCTGCCACTCTAGAATTTATTTAGAGTCATTATTTAAAGGGATTTGGAGGGATTTGAGAGAGAGCTCAGGTGGGTCCCTGCCTTTACTCTGCCATCTTAGCTCTGCTCCTTTTCTTTCTTGTTTCCTGCATAGAAAATCTCAGAAATAGAGACATGTAGGTATGGAAGTAGAGAAAGAGATAGACTTATCGTATCATATCATATCAATTATATTTTTTCACACCTCCACAAAAGTCCTCTGATGCCTCATCATGAAAGAGTTCACACTGAGCTCTTGAAGATGTCAACAAGCAATCAAAACTTCACAAAACCTACATGAAAAACTAGATTTATTACAGGAGAAATGAACATGCATGTGTAACCCTAAGCAAGTGTAAAGACTTCAAAATCCAAACAGAAACTTGCAAATTTATGAAATTACAGCAAAGAGAGAAGGAGAAACAGAAGTCTCCACCTAAATGGGAATGGCAGGGGAGGAGAAATTGTGAATAATTAAGTTGGCAAAAGCAGCCTACCTTTCCCTTGGGAAGATATGATGGTCTGCTTATCTACAAGGATCCCAGATGCACAAAGCAGTTTCCCAGTCTAGTACAGACTGACTGGTACCTGCCCTGACTCCCAAGGACTCTCAGGGAGTCAAGTTTAGGGTACAAACAACACATTATGTCAAGTCTGGGGACCAGGGGGTGGGGTGAGACAGGCTTCCTCCTTGACACATTCGGGCCTCTCATGTACTCTGGGTCCAGTGTTTCTGGAAAAGATGGCAACTCAAAAGAACAAGTTCAGGGAACCCCTTAACAATGGCTAGGCCAGGGTCACCCAAGCTCTGGCTAGTCCAACCTAGCTACAAAGGCATAGAATCTGGATTCAATGATGACAGACAGAAACAGAGACAGGCTAAGTTACAGTGGGGAGTCAAAAGTGAAATGCTGACTCTCAACAATCTCACAAAATGCTTTATGTTTTGATGCATTTACTTTCAATCTCCCAGGAGAATATGAGTAGTTGTAAGTTATTGCTCCATGATTGAGTCTTTGTCAATAAATATTTAAGAATTTTTTGTATAGAGAAAATAAGTAGCTCTTTTATTTTGTATATGTGTGTATACACAAACCTTAAATATAAAATATGTGAAAAATTTTTAGCTCACGTTATTTATAAGAAGCATTTTTATTTAGCATTTCTACACATGAGCCAAACTTAAGCTATAGATAATTTTTCCTGTGAATCCAGGAGAGGGGTGTAATGAGACACCTTATGTCCAATGATGCTTTTTATCAAAGTTGAGTCCTCATCTGTTATTCAACACTAAACCTTTGTGGCATGAAACTCAGACCTTTCCTTCTCCCAACTGTCATCTCAGACCTGTCCAGTAATTTCTGGTTTTGGCCCTGCTTCCCTGGCTTCTTTTTCTTCTCTAATTCATTTATTTATCTTTCCAATTCCTAGTGTTGACTTATTGCACTGAGTTTCAAACTTTCATTTGCCCTAAAAGTGCCAGGCATTCTCCACCTTATTCTGATTATTTTCCCCTTCACTCTCTAAACAAGAAGAATTCAATCAGCATCATTGACACTGACAGTGACAGCAACCTCCTGGCTGACACTCTCTTTGGGTCCTTCTATTTTTATCAAGGCCAAATTGGACCCAGCATCTTTCAAATGCTTTCTCTCTGCCATGTCTGTTTCAACTGGAGGACTAAAATCATAAAAAATCATTTGTGGACCCTTATCCAACATGGGTTAGAATAGGGGACTATATAGGTGAAAAACTTCCTTGAGGAATAATAAAGATGCCTCAGGTGCTTTGAGGGAGCTGGTACAAGGGATGAATTAAACAATTTTTTTTAAAGCAATTGGTGTTAAATAACTTGCTCAAGGTTCCATGGCCAGTTATTTCTGGGTGTGGTGCTAAGTATCTGAGCCTGGATTCGATCTCAGGTCTCCCGACTCTGGGGCTGGCACTCTTACTGCGCCATCTGGCCACCCCAAATTAAACAATTTTTGAGACAATATCTGCCACCAATTTGAATGCATATCTTTGTGAAGGCAGAAGCATTATTACTTATTCCCAGGAATGCAAAAGGGTAGGAATGTGTATAATAGCTAAGGTGATTTTCCTTTAGAGTCCTTCATTCAGGAACAACCTCCAAAGAACTAGTTGACATCAAACCTAAGATGGAGTCATCAGAATTTCTGTGAGACTTCAAAGAGTCTTGATGAGGCCTGTATTTATTGCCTATCAGGCCTCCTTAAAAAGGTTGCAGGGGTAGGCACATAACCTTGACTGAAAATGGAAGATTTTATCAGATACAGTTCTCCCTATGGAAAGGGAAGAGCACAGTTTGCTTGGATGATGGACAGCTAATTTGAGAGTGTTGTCTTGTATGACCTGTTGTCATTTCAGTTTGATGAGATCTAGGTATGACTTGGAAATTCTCTTAATATTGCTTATATGAATGGCTGGCAAATGGGTAGGGAATATTGCAATCTCCATGATAAGATGCCTACTTGTTTATTATGGAGATTTGGTGCAAATACTAGAAATAATTTAAAACAGCTAAAAAAAAGTGATCCCCTTATTTGTTACTGCTTGAATTTTTCAACCTATTCAAGGTGTCCTGGGTTTTTGTGATCTTAATGGACCACTGTGGTTTGCTAGACTCTATCAAATGATGCCATTATTTTGTCTTCATTGATACGAGTTCTTTTCCTCAAAATCATATATTTACTTTTTGACTAATAAGAATGTCTATGAACAAGATGTATAAAGATAAAATTTCATGGGAAGGTGGCCCATTTGGAAGATTACTCCTACTAATACATTAGTTCCATGTTTCCATAACAGAAGAAAATGGTGGATTTGGATATGATAGTGTAGGGATAGAGGTAAGCCATCTTTTTTAATTCCTTAAAAGTAATATCAGTAGTAGAGATCCACTGAAAATACATTTGGTATTAAAGAAAATCTTTGAGGGTTATAGTCAGGTCATAAAAGTAAAGAATACAGTTTTGACAGTGGCCTGGTTCTAAGAAAAAAAGAAAGTTGTAAATCCTTTATGGTCATGGGTGCCCTCTATTGCCAAACTGGCTTCCTTTTTCTTGGGTCCATTAATACTCTTCTCTATAACCTGTTACATGCTATACAGACTGTTTCCTCTTTTTCAAATGTGTACTTCTCTAGTTTCATAAAGAGTTGGCTCTGTCATAGTTCTCAAGTTACTGCAGGATAGTTTTTAATCAAGGTAACATACTGATTGGAGTTCTAGGATTAGATCACAATTCAGAGTAGATCACAAAGTAAAAATTCCAAGGAAAACACACACACACATTGGTGGGAGCTTGTGAATTATGGTTTTTACTGTATGCTGGCATTCCCTGTGTAAAGCCACACATAAGCAGCTTTCCAGAGGACTGCTGCTGTGAACAGCTTTCAAGGTTTTGATTGCATAGTATAGTGAGCTCTCTATTTATTCAATAACAAATTAGAGCAAAACATTCATAGAAAATCAAAATATAGCATTCACCATGTCACAACTCAACAACTTATCACTAAAATGGACACATAGTTTTCACCAAAGTGGTCACATGGTTTTAAACAAAATACATTCATTTAGTCAATCACAAAATCCTTAATTCAGTCACAAAGTACAAAGGTCAAAATTCTCCACCCTTAGGTCACAGTAAATCATAATCTTCTCGGTCAGTATACAGTATCCAAGTAAAGTCTTCTTTCAGTTTGACTCGAGGCTGGCTCTCAGCTTCCATGGTTCCTCTTCCATGGTCCCAGCTCCAACTGTCACCTGGGTTCAAAGGCAGGCAGCTTCCAGTTCCTTGTCCAGCTCCTTGTCCAGTTATTCGTCCAGTTCCTGTTCCATATTGAAATTCACATGTCCAGTCCACCTCAAGTCCTTCACAGTTCCTGTTTCTGGGAAGACAAAGTTTGACAGAGCCACAATAATATTTATGCACACTGCTGGCACCATCATCAAGTCACTATCTGCCTGTGAAATCAACTCAGACCCACTAAGAAGGTCTGAGAACTCAACAAAAATCATCAGCATAGAAATCAGCACAGACCCACAAACAAGGTCCAAGAGGTCAGCACAAATCATCAGTAAAGTCCCAGGACCTCCAAAACCCTTCTCCAGTACTTCTATAAACATACAACCAGAAAATACTCTTTCAGGGCTTCCAGCAAGGTCCCAGGGCTTTTGTACAAAGTATCACAAACAAACATCAACACAGACAGAGCAGACAGAGTGCCGGATACCACAAGTTTTCTCCTTCTTGACTCTGCCACCACAAGTGTCCTCTTCTCAGTTCTGTTTTCTTTAGCCTGGACTTCTCCTTACATATGGTCATTAACTCCTCGCCTTCCTGTTGCAGGAGTTCATGAATTCTAGGGTTCATAAGCTGTGTGGTTCACATGTTCTGTTTCTTAACAGACTTGATACAAGGTTCAAAAGAAACTTGAACTGAAACAAGGTGTTAATTCAATAGCCGAAACAAGGTGTGAATTACTTCCATGCTTGCCATTACACCCTGCCCACCCCACACAATGTTCTCCAAACCTGGGGTGGTTATTTGTAGGGTCCCCATGTGAGAGGATCCCCTGGTGCTACCCATAAATTTGAGTTTACCAATGACTAAAACAAACAGAAGTCACTCCAAAACATTATTGGTACACTGCACACTCCAAAAAGTACTATTCTCAGCACAAATCTGAAAAGTCAAGATTCCATTACATTCCACAGAGAGGAAGTATTGCCTAGAGGGGAGAGTCCTGGATCTAGGACCAGGAAGACCTCGCCTCAAATTCCACCTGGAATATTTACCTACATAACCACATGCAAATTGCTGAAACTCTCAAAATGCCAGTTTTTTCTTCCTCAGAAAGCCTACAGTATAAAACCTTTACAAAGTTGTTGTGTGGCTCAAATGAGATTGATGTATGTAAAATATTTTGTAAATTTTAAAAGGTTATATAAATGTCAATTGTTTTTATTATTGCCTTTCCAAATCTGATAAAACAAAAAGGTTTCAGGCCCTGTTTAGTTCCAATTTAGTGAATGGAATCTACATGTACATGCTCTAACCAGTGAAGGATAAGGGGCAGAGTGTGATGAACCTTCACTATAAGGGTATCGTAAGTTTGCTAGTCAGTACAGAACCTTAGCCATCCAGTCCAACCCCATCCCAACTAATAGCATAAAGGGCCCAGAAGGAGAGGGAGAAGCATTGATGAATCTACTTCACAGGCTCTTTGCCCACAATAGGTCTTTGTTGTCGTTCAGTCATTTATTCATATCCAACTCTACATGACCCCAAAGATGTTCTTGGCAAAGATACTGGAGTGTTTTGCCATTTTCTTCTCCGGTGAGTCCCCATTTTTACAGATGAGGGATTGAGGCAAATAGGGGTCAAGTGGCTTACCCAAGTTCATACAGATAGTAAAGGTCTGAGGCAAGATTTGCACTCAGATTTTCCATATTCCAGGCCTGGTGCTCTATCCACTATATCACCTAGCTGTCTCTTTCCTAGGCCTATTGAAGGGATAAATAGAGTCTGAGGGTAGGGAGGTTCTTGGGACAAGATTAATCCAACAATTCCAGAGTCAAACGTGTTTAAAAAAAAAAGAAAGAAAAATACTCTGTCTACCAGATGCCAGCTTTAGAGTATCCATTCTCCTAGAAATTCTAAGTCAAGGGTCAAGAATATGTGGTTTGGATTTCTAGAAGGGTGAAAGATTTGCCTTTGGAGACCCCTTCATCACAGAGCTCCATCTCCTTTGACCTTTGGATGAGCATGTCACCAATTAGTGTCTGGGAACATGGCAGTATAAGCACTCCTCTGCAAGTCACGAGGTCCATTTTTCCGGTGTCTATTTGTCTGGTATCCTATGGGTTACATAGTTTTGTGGAGTAATGAGACAGACACAAATTGGAGAATGAAGCAGGTGTGACCCTTGAGCGGCGTTTGTTGTTGGTCTGGTTGGACACTGAAGCAGATCTAGCTTCCAGAATGATATTTAGTGAGTTCTGAGGAGGTTTTTGTCAGCTTAATTTTAGATAGTTCAATTCAGATTATAACAGCTAGATCCTCCATTAATGGATCCACGAGAGCTGACTGGTTCTATTGTAGTTCATGAGAGAACATCAAGAAATTATTGAAAAAATCCACACTCGTGCTCTCAATGAAGTTTACAGATCCATTGGGTTGAGCTTCTGAATAGAAGGTATCACAGAGTTCTGTGGAAACCTCCACCCCATACAAAGGTGGCACAGTGGATTGAATGTCAGGTCTGGAGTCAGGAACATCTGAGATCAAATCCAACATCAGACACTTAGTAGATGTGTGATCTTAGATTTAACCCTGTTTGCTTCATTTTCCTCATCTGTAAAATGAGCTGGACAAGGAAATGGCAAACCACTCCAGTATCTTTGCCAATAAAACACCAAAACAGGTCCCAAAGAATCAGACATGACTGAAAATGACTAAACAATAACATCAAATGACACAGAATAAAATGAATAAAATCTGAAGACCAATTTTTAAAAAATTTAAACAACTTTCTCTCAATTAATAAGCATCAGGAAAACTATTTACCAGTGACAGCAACCATATAAAGGAAAACAACTGTAAAAAACACCAGAACTCTAATTGATACAGTGACCAATCATGACTTAAGAAGACTGTTGATGAAGCATGCTATTGGCAGAGCAATGATGGACTAGAGAATATAAGTCTTCTATGGATTGTGTGTGGGGTGGATGTTTCCACAGAACTCTGTGATAACTTCTATTCAGAAGCTCTACCCAATGGATCTGTAAACTCTATGGAGAGCACTAGTGTGCATTTTTTCAATAATTTCTTGATGTCCTTTTATGAACTACAATAGAACCAGTCAGCTCTCATGGATCCATTAATGGAGGATCTAGCTGTTATAGTCTGAATTGAACCATCTAAAATTAAGCAAAGCATTTTCAGATATGGTCAATGTGTTGATATGTTTTGCTTTTCTACAATTCTTAGAAAGTTGGTTTCTTCTGGTAGTTATGGGGAATTAGTGGGAACCAATAGCAAAGCAAAAGAAAAAATAATAAAATATCAATGAAGCATTAAAAATATAGATAAAACAAAAAGTTCAGAAGAGGACACAAACAGCACAATTTTGTTGCTTCCTTAGTAAATATAACATTCCCTTTAAAACAAGTCACATAACAGAAGTTCCCCTGGCTCATGTTCAATCTTCTTTTTTTTTGTTCTTTGACTACCAAAATATTCTTGTTGTTGCCCCTAAAGGGCTGTATTTTCAATCACAGAAGAGTCTAGTTCCTGTTTCAGGGATGAACTTAAAAGTGTGTATATGACAACTCCATTAGAAGAGGGTTTACCATGGTTGTCAGCTCCCTGTACCAGAGTGGGGTCACATAATAAGAGTGGGAAAAAAATGGACCCTGAGCAAAGAGCCAGGGGGCTAGCAGCCTGGAAAGAACTATGAATTCATGGAGAATTCCACAGTACCTTTTGAATCATTTTGGGCTTAGAGAACTTGAAGAGAAAAGATAATGAGGATACTCCATCAGTGATGGCATTTGGAAACTACCTTAGTAAATGGATCAATGAATTGTAAAGGGCTGCATATGGGAAGTGAAGTCAAATGGGAACACTGATGGAAAATTGAAACTCACAACAAAGAAAAGTCTGAGTTACAGGCTTCAAAGTTTTCATCATCGGGTGACAGATGACGTGACACATGAGTTCCACAAAGAAAATGGATTCAGTGTGTTGAATCCAGCTGACAGGTTGATGTATTTGATTTTATAGGCTAACTTTATGCTGGTTAGCTCTGTTCTCTCAATCTGTACAGTTCCCACCCAAATGGCCCTCATTAATCTTCATGGTTCTCAAAGAAAACTGCCCTGATGTTTTAGTACCAGAGGGCAAAATAGAGGTTGAAAGAATCTACCGATCACCTCCTGAAAATGATCCCCAAAAGAAAACTCCTAGGAATATTATAGCCAGGTTCCGGAATTCCCAGATTAAGGAGAGAATATTACAAGCAGCCAGGAAGAAACAATTTGAATATTGTGGAAACCCAATCAGGATAACTCAGGATCTGTCAGCTTCTACACTGAGGGATCGAAGGGCTTGGAACATGATATTCCGGAGGGCAAAGGAGCTGGGATTAAAACCAAGAGTCACCTGCCCAGCAAAACTGAGTATCATGTTTCAGGGGGAAATATGGTCATTCAGTGGAATAGAGGACTTTCAAGCATTCTTGCTGAAAAAAACCAGAGTTGAATAGAAAATTTGACATTCAGATACAAGAAGTAAGAGAAGCATGAGAAGGTAAAGAGGGAAAAGAAATCATAAGGAACTTATCAAAGTTGAACTATTAACATTCCTACATGGAAAAACAATAATTGTAACTTATGAAACTTTTCTCAGTAGTTGAAGGGATTAGAAATATATACATATGTCTATATATGAGGGTATATGGGCATAGGAATACATATGTGAATGTGAGTATATATGTTTACAGGTATACATAGATAGAGGGCACAGGACCAATTTAACAGGAAGGGATGATACTTAAAAGGTGAAATTAAGAGGGGAGAGGAATATAATGAGAGGAGATGGGGAGAGACAGATTAGGGTAAACTATCTCATACAGAAGAGGCAAGGGAAAATGGTTATAATGGAGGGGAAGAATAGGAAGGCAAAAGGGAATGGGTCAACCTTATTCCCATTGAATCTGGCTTGAGGAGGGAGTGAAATACACACTAAATAGGGTATCTCACCCTCCAGGAGAGTAGGGGGGAAGGGGATGAGAGGGGGGATGATGGAAGGGAGAGTAGGCTGGGGGGTGGGGAGGGAAGTTGGAAGCAACCACTTTTGAAAAGGAACGGGATCAAAGTAGAGAATAGAACAGGTGGGAGGTGGGATAGGAGGGAGGGAAATATAGTCAGTCTTTTACAATATATCTACCATGTCATTGTTTTGCATTAGCCACACATGTATAACCTATACTGAACTACTTATCTTCCCAGTAAGGGAGGATGACAAAGAAGGAAGGGAATGAATATGGAATTGAAAGTTTTAAAATCAAATATTCAAATATATATGTATGTATGTATATATGTATATATGTGTGTGTGTGTGTGTATACACCATTATTAATACCATCTTAAAATGTAATTGGGAAATAAGATATACAGGCACTGAGGCATAGAGATCCACTGGAAAATTCGAAAGGGGTATGGGAGAAAATATGGGAGAGAGCAGATTGGAGGAGGGGATATCCTGTGGGACTGTTATTTTGGGGCGGTGGGTAGGGGGAAAATGGGGAGAAAATTTGTAACTCAAAATCTGGCAGAAACGAATGATGTAAATCAGAAGTTAATAAAGCATTAAAAAAAAAATCTTCATGGAAACTATACCCCAATCCCTGTCAACTAGGAAATAGATCAGTGATGGAGGTGGAGGATAGACCCAAATTCAAATTCCTGTCTCATCTACTTACTTACTTAGCTGTGCAACTTTCGGCAAGTAACTTAACTTTGCCCAGACTCAATTTCCTCATATGTAAAATGAGAAAAATAATAGCATGGTCCTCATGGGGCTGTTATAAGGTTCAAATGAGAAGACATGTTAAGTGCTTTGAAAACCTAGCAATTCGTGGATGGTATAAGGCTATGAGCCGCCCACACACAAAAAGTCAGAAGCCCTTACATATATCTTCTTAAATCCTTCCCACTTCCTATTGTCAAAGCACATCTATAAGAGATTTCAACTCAATCTACCACCTTTCTGCCAGTATTATGATGGCCTGTTCTTGCCAGCCCCAGAAGGGTTGGAGACAAATTCTTTGCTCTATGGAGGATCTGGAAGCCATTAGAGGATGGGTAGGGGAATATTGCTTCCCTTTAGAAGCTGTTTCTTTATGCAAGAAGTAATAATTTAGAGTTGGATGGGACCTCAGAGGTCCAACTACTTCCCTTCACAAAGTATGAAACTGAAGCCCAAAGATGGGGAAGAAATTTGCCCAAAGTAATGATCTGTCCTGAAAGGAATTTAGGAGCTTGTTAATAAGAAGGGGGTAGATAGGTTAGCTAGAAAGGCATGTTGAAGTCAAAACATCAAGTATATTTCTTGGGGAAACCCAGAAACACTCATCCATTTTAATTGGTAGTAAGAAGTCTTTCTTCTCACTCTTAAGGAAATTAACATCTTTCCTACAGCATGAAATTGACTATTTGGCTTCACTAAGGCTGACATGCACCAAATAGGAGAGTTAAAATAGATAATCTCTAATTATAGGCTGTATTTATAAAATACTTTAAGGATTGTGAGGCACTTGTGTGATTAAGGATCAATTTTACCTAATTAGGATCAGATTCGCTCCCACAAAATGACACGTGTTCACCAAAACTGATAATTAAAAGGAGTTTATTACAGGAAAAAGAATTGTAAAGAACATTTCTTACATATGCAATATAGGCAACACAGCAATGCTAATAAGCTTAGTAAGATTAAAAGTATTACTATAAGTATAGAAGAAAATGAAAGAGAAAACATCACCAAATCAGGGGAGCACTCACTCTTCACTTTTTCACAATGGCTGGGGAATCCCGGGTTTCAGCCTATGAGTCCCAACTGGGGGGGTTCCAGGCAGAGCGTCCTCTCCATGGGTGAGATTCCAAATTGGGTTTCTCACTAAGGAGTTTAGACAAAGAAGGCTTTGTGCCAGTGAGTTGGAAAAGAGACAGTAAACTCAGAAGAAAAAGATAAGGACTCAAGGATTGCTGACTGAATATAGGATAAGCAGGGGAAGCAAGCTAAATCAGCAAGGACGTGAAAATGTCTGGTAGACATTCCAGTATCTGCAGCCAAGGTCTTTACTTACTAAATAAACTCTGGGTGGATAGCCAGTCCTCCCAAAGTTTAAAGGAATCCAGGAATGGCTAGTTCCTGGGGTCTACAAGCACACACAGATAGTGGGGTCATACCACGGCAGGGTCATAAAGGAAAAATGTATAGGCCATGGACAATATCATTATAAGGGGTAGAAATTAACCCTTCAGCACTTAACATACATTATTTTACCTTAAACCCAGTTCACTCTGAAGCTCATAGATTGGACCAAAATAGGTCCCTGCCTCCAGGCTTAGAGTGAATGGCACAGGTAACTGTTTTTCTTTGGATCAGCCACCCTAACGGTCTTCCCCTCCCAGCTTGATTTTTTTTCTTTTTCTCTAATTAAAGGGACTACCCCTTAACTCATTTCTTAAAGAGGCCTATTCACTGAATGGGAGTTACCTCACTCAAAATGAGAACCTGAAAAGACCTTAGCCTAAAAGAGCCAGGGTCTCCCATAGTATCCTGAGTCATCTCTAGTCATCCTAATGAATATCTGGTCACTGGACCCAGATGGCTCTGGAGGAGAAAGTGAGGCTGGTGACCTTGTATGCCCTCCCTCCCTCTCTCAAATCCAAGTCAATTGCAAGTCATGTCATCATTTCGCTGATGCCTTGGTCCTCTTCAAAAACAAAGGACAAACACAACAAAAACAACAACTTGGCCTTCACAACAATCCAGTGAGATAGTTACTATTATGATTTTGTTTTCATTTAAAATCTTTTTTTAAATTAACAATGAGTGGGAGAGGTGAAAACTTCTCAGCCTATATCCTAAAATCTAGTAAGGTTTCTTGTGGGAATAGGCCTGAGTTTCGGTTTCACCCTTCCCCTTCTTTCCTACCGCCACATCAGCAGTAAGCCCTTTAGGAATCTCTTAGGACCCTTCCCCCTTCTTCACTTTAGTAGTTACCAAATAAGGATATGTACACTTGGATTGGCTATGCCCTGTTTCCTTGTTCTTTGTCTTTTTCCGCACCCAGACTGTAAGCCCACTTCCCAGCCACTGAGAGACAGTGGTGGGTTTCTTTGTTCCTTGTCATTAGAGAAGATTTCATGCTCAGATCGTAAGCCCACCTCCCAGTCAATGGGAGCAAGGGTTAGTAGTGGGAGGTGGCTTGACTGTATTAGAGTATAAAGCCTTGCTTTGTTTTCTGTAACATGCCTTATTCCACTGGTCTGCACTGGTGGAAAGGATGCCCTTTTCTCACAAGAACTGAATAAAAATTTCCTGTTCTTACCTGGAGACACCTCTGGCTTTTAATTTTGGGGTAGAGGATTTTTGGGGTCCCTGTACCCCACACAACAAGCATTTATTTTCTTTTTCTCCCACTCCCAATTTAAAAAGAAAAGAAAAGAAAAACCCTTGTAACAAATATGTATAGTCAGGTTGCTATCATTATTCTCATTTTTTGGTTGTTTTGTCATGTCTGGCTCTTCATGACCCCATTTGGAGTTTTCTTGGCAAAGTTTTCTTGCATTTTCCTTCTTCAGTTCATTTTATAGATGAGGGAACTGAGGCAAACAGGGTTTAAGTAACTTGACCAGGGTCACAGAGCTAGTAAGTGTTTGAAGCCCAATTTGAACATAGGTCTTCCTGACTTCAGGCCCAGCATTGCACCACCTTGTGGCCCATTCTCATTTTACAGATGAGGAAAGTGAGAATCTTTCCCAGTCATACAATCAATAATTGTCTGAGCAGGGATTAAAATCAATTTCTGATAGAACTTGATCTACCATCCTACCATGCTTCTCTCTGGAATGATTCCATAAACAAAAGGGTGTCTTCTGACCTTTGTCTTGGTCAGTCCTCCAATCTTTGGCTCTGCCACAGGAGACCTGACCCCTTGTTATCCTTCAAACTCAAAGAGGACCAAAATAGCATCATGATGCCAGGTCAAGGTGCAATATGTCTGACTGTGACTGATCAGACCAATTGAACTCCAAAGGCTCTACCACAGGTTGGGCAGAATTGGTCCACATGAACATTCGGAGTGGAGATGTCTCTAAATTTGCACCACATATTTCTTCTGAGCTACTGTAATTCTTCTTTTCTCATAGAGCCCAGCACCTTTTCTGATATGAGCACACCATGCTGGGAGGTCCTAGGTCAGTACCTCCTATGTCTCACAATTGATAGCCAAGTTCTTCAGGGAGACCTTGAGAGTGTCCTTGCATTACTTCTTCTGCTGTCCCTGGGAGCACTTGCCTTGGGGCTGGTATGCTGTCTAGTTTCCCCAGGCAAACAACAATGAGGTCAGCACAATGGCTCTGTAGACCTTCAGTCTGGTAGGCAGCCTCTTTTCTCCCACAGTTACTTTTGGGGCCTGCCAAACACTGTGCTAGCTCTGGCCACACAGCCATACAAAGCTGAGGCAAGGAGGTCAAGACTGAGGAGAGGGCATAATTTTCTCTTTCTCTTTCTTAGTCATTTAAGTCCCAGGTAATTATAAGTCTCTTTTAGGGTCTCAAAATTACTACTCTCCAGAGACTTTCTGGGAGAAAAGGTTGAGTCACTATTATCAGTCATTATTGAGTACTTTCTATTTATAAAACTCTGTGCTTGGGTTGTAGAGGAGTCTAAGCTTAAGATAAGATCTTGACTTGCAAATATTTACTGTGGGTAGAATCAAGTTTTAACTAGCAGCTAGTGTTTTTTTCATACAGAGGGACAAGAATGTGCTCTCAAATGCAAATTTTAAGATAAATTCTCTTGCAGGAGAAGAGCCCAGGACCTGGGGTGTTAAGATGGAGAGACAGAGATTCCTAGGCACCAGCTCCTCTAAGATGAGAATCCCAGAGGTTGGGAATTGACTGTGGTTGAGACCTCTTTCAGGGAAGGAAAGGCAGAGACCTGCCTATCTCAATCACTAAACTCAGCTAAAACTTGTGCTGAGAAGGCACAAAAGGCAAAAGGTGAACTGCCATGTTTTAGAAATAGCAAGGAGACCAGTGCAACTGGATTCTCACTTATGTGGACAGGTCAGTCGTCAGTCAGTCAACTAGCATTTATTAAGTGGTAACTTGGGAAAGGAATGAGCATTTATATAATACCTACTATATGCCGGGCCCCATGCTAAGCACTTCAGAAGTTTTACTTGGTTTGACCTCCCAACAACCTTGGAAGGTAGATACTATTATTATCCCCATTTCATAGTTGAGGAAACTGAGGCAAACAGAGGATAAGTGATTTGCCGAGCTAGTAAGTATCTGAGGCTGTATTTAAACTCAGGTCTTCTTGACTTGAGGCCCAGAGCTCTTATCCACTATCCCACCAGTTGCCACTGTTGCATAAATCCATCAACTTAGTCACTGGCAATAAGGCAGCATACTTCAGAAACAGATTCTACTGCAGCCTATTCAGTCAGCAAAGATGGCACTGGTTAATGATCACAAATATATCATAGCCTCTTTTATACCATTCAGTTATATAAGTAATTCAATGGAATTTTACAGATAACAGAAGGAGAAGATCAATATTTCCACATCATGAAAAACAGGAAACTACTCAGTTAATACTAGAGCTCTCATTGAAGTCTCAAGCTTGATTTCGCAAACTTCAGCAGAGAATACAACTTGCTCTTTAAGCAAATTGCAACAGGAAGTTCAAGGTGGAGCCTGAGTCAGAGTTTTACTTATTAAAGTACTTATTATGTTCCAGACACTGTGCTATGTACTAAGGCTACAAAAAAAGGCAAAAAGCATTCCCTGCTCTCAAACTCTCACACTCTAATGAGGTAGAGAACATGCAAACAACTGTGTAATAATAATAATGATAATGATAATAATATTTATAATGTTGCTTTAACCTTTGCAGAGTACTTTGCAAATATGACCTTGTTATATCCTTATAACAAACCTGTGTGTCAAGTAGGTGCTCTTATCTTTGTTTTACAAATGAGGAAACTAAAGAAGACAGGGAATCTCAGAGGGAAGGAACTAAAATTAAGGACTGGGAAAGGTTTCTTGCAGAAGGTAGGACTTTAACTGAGACTTTAAGAAAGCCAGGAAAGCTAGGAAGCAGAGGGAAGGAGGGGCATGAGGGGTAGTCAATATAAAAAATGCTGGTAAGGTAGAAAGGGACCAGGTTACAAAGGCTGAGGGCTTTAAAAGTTAAACAAAAGGATTTTATATTTGATCCTGAAAGTAGTAGAGATTCATTGGTCTTTATTGAACAGGGAGTGACATAATCAGACCTGAGTTTTAGGAAAATCTTTTTGAATGAAGGATAGAAGTTTAGGAGAGAGAAACTTAAGACAGGGAGAGCAACCAGAAAGCTATTAGAGTTATCCTTTCTACATCGCCACTTTCTTCATCTCAGTTTTGATATATGGTGGATGGGAATAAAAAATTAAATGGGAATTTTTTGTGGAAGCTGCAGATGACATGTTATGCAGCAGATGACACAGAACCTATGACCAAATATTTAACCTAAATTTTACAATGAAGTGTATAAATGGCCTGAAAAAGAAAAAAAAATCAGACTTCTTTTCTGGTATGACGGGAAGGCTAAAAAAATTAAAGCAGATTTTCCAGATCCCTAACCCCCACAGTGTGGAAGAGATAACTATTTATAGTCTAGCCATAAGGTAATGAGGGCTTGCACCAGGATAGTGGCAATGTCAGAGGTGAGAATCATTTAAAAGTGATGTTGTGAAGTTTGAATTGATAAGACTTGGCAACAGATTGTATATAGAGGCCAAGAGATAGGAAGGATTTGAGGATGACATCTGAGCCTGGGTGACAGAAGAATCGATGGTGGTGCCTTATATAGTAATAGGGAATTTAAGAAGTAGAGAAAGTCTGGAAAGAAAGATAACCAGTACAGTTTTTGACATGTTGAATTCAAGATGTCTATGGGACATCAAATTTGAAATATCCAATAGGGATTTGATGTGAAAGTAAGGGACAAGAGAGAGGTATGGCTAGAATAAAGAGTGCTGAGAATCATCTGCATAGAATTAATAGTTGCATACAGGCTTGGTGACTCAGTTTCCTTATCTATAAAATGAGAGCATTAGACTAAATGGCTTCAAAGTTCTCTTTTGGTTTCAAATCTATGATTCTCCCAAGTGTATATAAAGCCTTATCATTATTTTTTTTACTTTTTTGGTGACCTTTTCTTGTATTTTTAGTCTATCCACTCATTCCCTTACCCAGACTGAAAAATCCCAGATTATTATAATGAGCTCAGTTCAATTTGCTCAGAAGTGCTTAATTCACCTAACAGCTTTCCCTTCCCCTTCTGGTGCAGATCAATGCCTATGTCAGTGCAATTTGATGTCACATCACCTAGTTATCTTTTTGGTGGTCAAAGCTATCTTTTGTTGCCCACATCCAGTGAGTCAGGAGCACGGACATCTGCTTGTTGCTATAAGGGGAAATCTAAGCAGCCGGCTAAATATTTGACTAGTAGCAGCAGCAGGAAGTAATAAGGCACAACAGCATAACTCCTGATCTAAGCAAGATAGTCATTTACTCAGCAAGGTTTGGCAGAGACTGTATCAATTATAGCTAGAGGTGAGCATAATCCAGTCAAACACGTTGCCAGGCTTGGGAGAAAGAGACTCCTCTGAGAATACCATACGAATGACCTCAGCTGCTAAAACACCCAAACCTCTCCACCTACAAAGAGGATTTGTAAGTGAACGTCTGAACTTCCCGAAAAAGGACCAGCAAGTTCCTTGCTCTAACAACTAGTCCCCATGCAAGCAAATGGTTCAGTATGAGCTGAAATTGAGCCTTTGAGCTCAAGGTGAGAATTACAGAATCATAACGAGGACTATTCCCAACATTCATCCTCAAGGCATGAAATGCCATCCCTCTTCACCTTCACTTCTTAAGCTTTCCTCAAACCTCAGCTCAGGTGTCACTTTCTAAATAAAGCCTATCTTCATGCTGTCATTCACTAGTGCCCTCTTTCCCCTTAATGTCGTTGTATATTTAACTTGTTTATAGTTTGTGTTCATCTATATACATCAGATACTGGCATGACATTAAAGAAAAAGTATTTCCATCTACTTTGCTGCTGTAGGAGGACAAGACCATTCCATGGGATTTGTGGATGAAACCTTCCATATGTTTGTCTCCCCCATTAGAACGTGAGCTCCTTGTGAACGGGGGACCTATATGACTTTTCAATTTGTATCCCCACTGCTCATACAGTTATTTACATTTAGTAAGTACCTAATAAATGCTTTATTCATTCATCTGCTAACATGCTGTTTTCCCCCAATAAAATGTAAACTCCTGAAGGGTAGGGACTGTTTCATTTCTATCTTTTTTATGCTGGGTCTCTAGCACAGAGGTCTTGGCACATAGAAGAGTAAGGGAATATGCATTTGTCCATTACATACTATGAGCCAGGCACAGTGCTAAGTACTTTAAAATAGTCTCTCATTTGATATTATCTCACTTGGTCCTCACAACAATCCTGTGAATTAAGTGCCATTATTATCTCTGGGGTTTTTTCTTTTTAGTTGAGGAAACTGAGGTAGACAGATTAAATGCCCAGGATCACACCTAGGAAGTAGCTGATTCTGGATTTGAACTCAGGTCTTTCTGACTACAGATTTAGCATTTTCTGTCCACTGTACTACCAGCTGCCCAGGTGTCAAACATCTAGATGTTTAAATATTGCTTATTGGGTGAATTAACTATTGATATCTGCAAGTATAGAAACACCTGCAGATGCTACTGTGAGTCATATTCCACACCCTCTTTTTTAATTGATGTCTTTAAAAAAAACTCATGGCCATTTTCTACTATACACCCTTCATTTCCAAATCACATTGAACCCTTCGCTGTGACAAAGGAAAAGTTAAGCACGAAGGAACAAGAAGAATCAAGTCAGACAGTGCCTGTACCATTCTTTCCCTATAGTTCTCCACCACTCTACCAAGAGGGAGAATATGTTAAATACTCTGTTCTTCAGAATCATGATGGTTCATTACAATGAATCTAAGTTTTAGTGGTATTGCCATTTGCTGGTTCAGTAGAAAGGCTAGACCATGTTGAGGGTAACCATCATATTTCAAACCTATGGTGAATTAGAGGGATGCATACCTCAAGCATGCAGAGACTTCCTCTGGTGGAATGGATGAAGGAAAACAATTTGTACCAGTGTCCATGAAGGGGGCAGTTAAGTGGCACAGTGGATAGAGTACTGACCCTGAAGTCAGGAAGACCTGCCTGAGTTCAAATCAGATACTTTCTAGCTGTGTGACCCTTGGCAAGTCACTAGACTCTAGCAGTGGCCTCCAAGAGAAAAAAAAAGAACCAATGGCCATACAGGTGATTGAAGAAGTAGTTGAGGGCTTGGAGCTGGGTTAGATATCAAAGACGCCAAGATCATATGCTACATTCTGAGTCATCGTCAGTTGTCTTGATTTTTATCCTGCCAATGGACTTAGATGATTATGGAAGAGAGAGTGAGGTTGATGAATTTGTGCAACTCTGTCTCACTTAAATCCAATTCACATGCAAGTCAAGACATCACCCTGTAATGTCATTGGTCCTCTTCAGAAATGAATGAAAGAAGAAATGAATGCTTCTCTCTCTCTCTCTCTCTCTCTCTCTCTCTCTCTCTCTCTCTCTCTCTCTCTCCCTCTCTCTCTCTCTCATATATATATATTTCTATTTTCTTCACCTATATGAAAGTGACTAGGGACTAAGCTGCTAGTATTTTTGAAGAAGATGTAGCAGAAACATAGTAACAGCCTTCGAATATTTGAAGGGCTCTTATGTGGAAAAGGAAATAATCTTATTCTATTTGGCCCCAGAGGGCAGAGCTGGGTGCAGCCATGAAAGTTGCAGAGATAGAGTTAAGTTCAACAGAAGGGAACACTTCTATGCAATTTCAAAGTCCAATGATAGAAGGACCACTTGTCAGACATGCTGCAAAAGGGGATTACTGTGCAAATATAATTTGAACTAGATTATCTCCAACATCTCTTCCAGCTTTGGGATTTTGTAAACCATATCCTGCTCAAGCTTTTTGAGTTTACAGCTCAAGCTAATTGTGGGTGGGCAATTATTTGAAGACTTTTTTATTCTTATGCAAAACTGTGTAAATTCATTTTCACTGGTGGTTCAGTGATTGCCTATGAGGGCAGTTGAACATCTAAAACATCTCATCTATTCTAAAAACCTGTATGGAGAGAGACTTGGACATTGGTTAAGAGTCTGATGACAGATAAGCATTGATGAAAGCCAGCCGAGAGTCAGTGTATCTTTGCTTAGGATAATTACTCCTTTTTTTTTTCCTTTTCTCTGATCCTGCCTTCCTGCCTCTGACGTAGGATGCTGAGAGTCTAAAGGGAACCTGTTGGAAGTACCAATTAATTCTTTGTGGGAGAGGGACACTCACTGTCAGATAAAAGGCAATAATACATCCATCCATATTGCCAGTTTCACAGAACACATTTTCTGCTATTAACAGCTAGTACTTCAGGTCACAATGTGCTTTAAGGTAAGAGTTTTATTCTTTTCTATATAATACGATCCTTATTTGTGATTTCCCATCCAAAATACAAGAAGGATTTGACTTAAAATCTATGTTACCCTTTTGCTTGTTACCTAATTCACCCTTGTTCCCTTTATTCAGGTATTTCTTCTCTCACTTCTCTTTTCTTTCTCTCTTTTCTTGTGTCTCTCTGTTTTATGTTACTGTATCTCTTGAGCAACTTTTTTGAAGCTTGATCTCAGCATATTTATGAAAATCATAACTGAATTCATAGAGGACTGAAAATTTTATTAAACTTTATTTTTATCATGGAAAGGATTCTGATTCTGGCACAGACGTTAATGCCATCATTGTTGCATAGTGGATATAGACTGTTAGACTTGAAATCAGGAAGGCTTTTGTTCAGATCCTGCCTCTGAGTTTTATTTGATGTATGACCATGGACAAGTCACTTGACTTCTCTGAGATTAGGATGTTTCAAATGAGTGGATTGGACTAGATGTCTTTTTAGATCCCTTCTAGGTCTGAGTCTATGATCCTGTATCAGTCAGTTTGTAAATCAATTGATCCAGTAGGTATTCTATAGATTCAGGAATATTCCACTTTCCTTTCACTTCTTAGAACAGACCATATTTGTGCTTGAGGAAAATAAATTATTGTTGGATCTTAGGGGAAATCTAATGCAAGTTTGGGACTGCCTTATTCATTTGGATCCCTGCCCAAACAAATAGTTAGTATTAGTCCCTGACAAACCCTAACATTGATCTTTTTCATTTTAAAATTATATATTTGATCCTATCTCAATCATTAAAATAAAAAGACTCACAAAGAAAACGAAATTTGCACCAGAAACTATTCAATCCACAAAGATTTAATATGTGATTATGAGCCAGTACAGGATAATTATGTGAAATCTACTTAGATTTTTTAAAAAAACTGACCATGAATGTATCTGAGTAGGGTCTTATGGTAAAAACAAGGAGCTGAGATTCTTGGTCTCTGCTTGCAGCTTTCTTGCTACCAAGGAGAGAAGCATCAAGAAATGAAAAGGTAATAGGGCCAAGAGGAAGAAACCCTGGATTTTTGTTTTAACTCTGCTCCTAAGTAGCTGTGTGTCCTTGGGCACATCATTTCCCTTCTATTAAGTCTTAGCTTTCTCACTTGTGGAATGGGATGGGAGAAGGGCAGACAAGATGACTGCTGAGATTCTCTCCAATATTCACATTCTATGATGAATTTTATGATCTAAGCCATTACTGACTGATCTTGATATCTCAGATTCCTCAGTATGTAGGATTAGGCTGCATCAATTGCTTACCAGGAGGGTGCTCTGAGATTCAAGTAAATGGTAATTATGGAGGAACTAGAATATAGAAAGTCAGAAATCAGTTTAGTTAGAAATTTAAAAGCTAAATAATAAAAATAAAGTTAAACTAATGAACCTAGAGTACATTATACTTTGGATAGATATCTAACAGAAAATTTTGGCAGTAGTAGGTTTTTTCCCATTCCCACAAACAAAATGGGAAACCTGTAGCTCTGAAAAAATTAATTATTCTGGAGGTAGGGATGAGGGGGTAAAGACAACAGCACATTGGACTTTCTACCATGATCCAGGCTATCTTCTGTACTTCCTGCCAATGGCTGAAGGAGGGAAGAGAATCCCGAAAGCTGGTGCTGGTGGTGGTATTTGTGGCACTCCTGCTGGACAACATGTTACTGACTGTGGTGGGTATGTTCTGGGGTCATCTGTGGGCAGGGTAAAGTTGTCCTGCAGTCTCAACTCTGCAGGAATACTGGCCCAGAGGGTGCTGTGGTTTAGGAGGGAAGGATGAAGGCTAGTGCCTTTTTTTTTTTTTTTTTTGCTTTTTTTGGCCTGGAGGCGGAGGGGAAAGGGAAGGCAGGGCAATTGGGGTTAAGTGCCTTGCCCAAGGTCACACAGATAGCAAGTGTTAAGTGTCTGAGGGCAGATTTGAATTCAGGTCCTCCTGAGTCCAGGGCTGGTGCTCTATTCACTGTACCACCTAGCTGTCCCGAGACTGGTGCATCCCAAAAGGAGGGAGTCAGCATCAAGGGCATAAGGGGAACTTTAGATTACAGGAGAAGGGATTAAAGAAAAGCCTGGCACTAGGCTGAATTGTGGAATTCACCAATTCCATACTCACCCTTTTGTTATCATTCCTTCATTATTCTCACAAGGTGCCCTGTAGGTTTATACTCTCTTCCCACCTGCAACCCAGCTGTCTATTACTTCCCAATATGGTACCCCGACAGAGATGACCTGTCCTATTCTCTGAATCTTCCCAGTTGCCATCTCATTAAATCATTTGTCTAGCTTTCCATTCCCACTGTGCTTTGCTTCCCCACTGCAGATTACAGTCAAAAAATCTGGTGTGACTTATTCTGTTCCCATGCAGTAAAATAGGCCAATATGTTGTCACTTCTGGGTAATGTACTTTTGAACAGTGGCCTCCTAGATATTTTATTAAAACATCTTATTTAAGTCTGAAGGAACAACTTTAAGGTGGATGTTTTTAGGCACAGTGGCAGTCAGAATGGTTTTAGGTATGCAAGCTGTAGTTGCAGGAACCCTTTCAAATCTCATCATGTAGACCTTTTTTACATGCACAAGTGGCCTGCTTTTCTGGCTTTGAATCTGGACCAGAGAGTGGCAGAATCACAACCTGCCCTGTCATCTATCACCTACCCTTTCACCTACCATCTCTCTTTAATTGTATTCTAGTGCCCATCGTACCTACCTTCCTTTATGCAACTGAATTCAAAGCTGCCAGTGTGTCCAAGACTTTGCCCTTTGGCAACAGTGCCCCAGGGATTCTCCACAATGCAAATTTTTCTTCTATCTTCTCCTACTTCAATAATACTAAAATGGTGGTTGAAGAAAGCAAACACTCAGAAAAGGAATGGACGAATGGTACCTTTGGCACTCTACCTCAACAAGTCATTGGACCCAGCTTGGTACCTAGGAACAATTGTCTGCAAGGTACTGAATTTCTGGAGGAGGAGAACTTACGGGTTGGACTTCTCTTTGCCTCAAAGGCTATAATGCAGCTTCTGATCAACCCCTTGGTGGGGCTTCTCACAAACAGGTATATTTTAATGGGGACCCCAACATCCCAAGGTGTTTGGGAGCTCAGGCAGGGCATGGATACCACCTACTTCTATCAAGTGACATTACTTTTAAACTAGACAGAAAATTGTGGAATTTCAGCATTTCTGGTCCCTGGGGGGAAAAAGAAAACTTTGAATATTGATGATCAAGAAATGAAACATTCAAGTCATAAGTCTGAGTCCCAGATCTATTTGCAGTATCCAGTGACTTGATGCCTTCTAATCCCCTAATCAGGTATGAACCAAGAAGGGAGAAGACATAGGATGTGTCCACATCATGCCAATGCTCTAGAGAAGAAGTGGGGAACCTGCAGCCTCGAGGCCACATGTGACCCTTTAGGTCCTGAAGTGCAGCCCTGATTAGTCAAAGGGCCATATGTGGCTCCCCACCCCTGCTCTAGAGTATAACCTTTAAACAACAAGGGGTTGGGAATAGTAGGGATTCCACTGTCATGACCTGGAGTGTTGGCAAACACGAATAAGATTATTCTGAACTTTCATAGATACATGCACACAAACACACATATACACATATGTGTATATATACATATACATATAGAGCTATACAAAAGTATATACTTACATGTGTATATATACACACATCTATATATGTAGAGATAGATAGATAAGTAACTGTGATGCTAGTGAGGGAAGAATATGTAATTATATAGGTATATAGCAAAAATTTGAGCCTGAATCTAGATTCGTGTACTGGATGGTCGCTTATGGACATTTGCAAATGGATATGCTAACCTTGCCTGGGATATAAGTGCATGAGTATGAAAAAGTGCATAGAATATCCTCAGACTTTGTCATCCCTCTACCCCCAAAGGGTCAGCATGACAAGGTGGCATATGTAATATAGATATTGATAGATAGTAGATATAGATATCCCTCATTATCATCATACCTACTCTTTTCCATTTTAAATGTATATGTGTGCATGCATGGACATACCTACAAAATATCTGAACCCAGTCTAATATGAAACACATGAATCTCTTAGAGTTGTTGTTTTTGCTTCCCTCTTAGGATTGGCTATCACATCCCCATGTTTGCTGGCTTTGTCATCATGTTTCTCTCTACAGTCAGTAAGTCCTGGGCTTCTCTTCTTTTCCCATTTTTCAATTCTGTCTTGTGAACAACAGGTAATGAGGCAGGCTCAGATTCTCTCAGAGGAGAATCAGGACTTTTAATTCAGGGTCCTTGAACACACATATCTGAACTGTGTGTGTGTGTGTGTGTGTGTGTGTGTGTGTGTGTGTGGCGGGGAGAGAGATTGGAGGGCTGGGTCCTGGCAGGAAGAGAGTAGCAAAGATTTGTCACATCTGCAAACCCATTCTAGCAATGTAGCATCCTGGGACTTTGGTAGGAGTTGCCCAATCCTGAAATAAAGGAGGGACATTGGGGGATAGGAAGTGGGAGTGGGAAGTGGGGAGGGGCAACAAGAACTCCATTACCTTTGACTTAGGAAATCATAATCACCATTAAAATGTGGAACCTATGTGTCAGTTGTCTGTGTGAGCTCACAGCTGTTTATTTAATACCTTGGAAAGGGTTAATGTAAGAATATTACATCTTTGGAAAGGGCAAGTTACCGGTTTATGTTCAAAGTGAAGGTTGATGAACAGAGGATGAAATTATAGCTAATGGTAAATTTCCAGAGAGACTACCAACAGTCAAAATAAAGTCGATAAAGGTTATAGGCAGCTGAAGTACAATAAAAAATGAAAGACAAAGATAACCTCTAAGAAATAAATATGGTATGTATTCCTAATAAAAGGGAGATTCAAGGAAGATAGTAAATGAAATAAATGAAAAGAAATGGTAAGAGTCAAAGACTGGGTGATTAATTTGTGAATAGCCAGACTAATAAAGGTACCACCAAGGGGCAACTAAGGGCATTGTTGGTAAGCTTGAAAAGTGAATCAAGTGCATTGGATTGAGTGCTAGACTTGGAGTCCAAAAGGGTTTGAATCCTCTCTCAAACACTTAATGAGTTGAGCAGTGCTGGGCAAGTCTCTTAGCCTTCTGAAGTCTGTTTCCTCATATATATAGTGGAGTTAATAATAAAACCTACTGCACAGGGTTGGACTAAGGATTAAAGGAACTAATTCATCTAAATCCCTTTACCTAAAAGCACTATACAAATGTGAGTTAATATTAGCTTCCTTACCCAATCTGTTTTCTTCTTTTTCTTCTCCGTACCTCAGCTTTCTATGTTATTTCATCCCCCATTTTCCATTTTCACCTTCTCTCAAAAAAATCATCTTTCACAAACATTTATTGATCACCTACTATGTGCAGAGCACTTTACCATTTTTACCTCTCTGTATCCCCAGAACTTAGAACAATACCTCCTCCTCCTCCTCTTCCTTTTTTTTTCTTAAATAGTAGGAACCTGTGATTTCATTGGCATGGGAAACTCCTCATATAAAAATTTTCACTGATACAGATTGATGTCACCTGTAGATTTATAGTCTTAGATAGTTACCTGGGGCATGACAGGCTAAGTAATTTAACTCTTCAAACAGCTAGTCAGTGTCAGAAGCTGAACTCGAACCCAGGTTTTCCTGACTCCAAGGTTGACTCTGTCTCCTGGCTCTCCTGTCTGCTCCATGAGGTTTCTCCTTTCATACACACTACATGCTTAATAAATGTTTATTGATTTAATTGAATATCTACTGTGCCCTCAGAACTATGCTAGTTACTACGAGGGGAAAGAGTATATCACTCAGTATATGTTACTGATCTCTTAAATTCTAGTTCTCTTGGATTTGCCAATGCAATTAAATATTAGTCTGAGAAAAGGAACAAATAATGCACCTTGGAGATGGCAAGAAGCCTGATTTGCCAGTAGGCAGCAGAGTTGACAACCCTGCCAGAGGTTAAGTGCCATTGCAGTTGAGAGAACCTGACAGGTAACAGTGAAATGGAAGAGTTAGGGGGAAATTTCACAGAGAAGATGAAATTTCATCTAATCCTTGAAGAATGGGTAAGATTTGAAATGTGGGCAGAGAAGGGGGAAAGGACATTCAGAATGCAATGAAGAAATGAGTGAATAAAGAGACTAAAGCTAACCCCTAGGTTATAAATCATTTCTATATAACAACAACAATAATAATGAATATATTAAGCAAGATGAACAAAGATGTTAAAAATGTACAGAAATACTTTTGGAACAAATAGACCTAACTTCACAAAGCAATGATAAAGATTAAAATTAGGTATTTGTCAAATGTCAATCATTAGTCAATAAGTATTTAAGCACTTTGTATGGGGCAGGCATTGTGTTAAGAACTGGGGATACAAAAAATGTCAAATCAAATTAACAAATATTTATTAAGTACCTACTATGTGCCAAGCACTGCTAAATACTGGAAATATTTTTTAAAAAGGCAAAAAAAGACAAAGAACAGTCCCCACTCTCAAGTAACTCAGAATCTCATGGGAGAGAGACAACATGTTTGAAAAAACAAAACAAAACAAAACAAAACTGTGTACAAACAAAATACCAGAGAAACCAGAGGTGATGTTAGAAGGAAAATACTAGCATTAAACTAGCATTAAAGGGGATTTCTTGAAGGAGATGGGATTTTAGCTGAGATGTGAAGGAAGCTGGGGAAGCCAGGAAAGCCAGGAGCTAGAAAAAAGGAGGGAGAGAAATCCAGACTTTAGGGAACAACTAATGAAAATGTTCAGGGTTAGGAGATGGAGAGTCTTTTAAGAGAAACAGAAAGGAGCCCAGTGTCACCAAATAATAGAGCAAATGCAGTAAAATAAAGTATAAGAAGCCTGGAAAGGTAGGAAGGGGCCTGTTTATGAAGGGTTTTGAAAGCGAAATAGAGGCTTTCATTTTATATGTGTGTGTATACATATATATTCACACAATGCAGATATATGTGTATGTATATGTGTATATACACATATAATATTTCCCCCAATTATATGTTAAAATAATTTTAACATTAAGAAAAATCTTGAGTTCCAAATTCTATCCCTCCTTCCCCTCCTGCCTTCCTGAGACAGTAAGCAATCTGATATAGGTTATACATGTGCAATCATATAAAATATTTTTATATTAGTCATTTTGTATAAGACTCAAATGAAAAAGAAAAAAGAAGGGAAGGAAGGAAGGAAAGAAGGAAAGAAGGAAGGAAGGCAGGAAGGAAGGGAGAAAGAAAGAGAAAAATAGCATGCTTCAGTATTTATTCAGACAGTATCAGTTCTTTCTCTGGAGGTTGATAGCTTGTTTCATCATGAGTCCTTTGAGATTGTCTTGGATAATTGTATTGCTGAGAATAGCTAAGTTATTCACAGTTCATCATATGATAAAGACTTTTATATTTTATATTGGAAGTAATAGGGAACTAGAATGTATCATGTGTGTGTGTGTGTGTGTGTGCGTGTATGAGATGGGATCATAGATACTATTTCAGAAGATCACTTTGATAGCTGAATAGAGGATGGAATAGATTGTAATAGTCCAAATGTGAGGTGATGGGGACCTTAACCAGGGTTGTAGCAGTGCCAGGGGAGAGAAGTGGAAGTATAAGAGAAATGTTGTGTAGGTAGAATTGACAGGACTTGGCAACAGACTGGACGTGCAAGGTGAGATGGAGGACTCAATGACGAGTCCTAGGTTGGTAAAGGCAAAAGCTTGGTCTTTAATCTAAAGGAGCTCACATTCGAATGTAACTGAAAGTGGTTTATCTCCAGATGCCTATGAAATAGCTATGATCCCAGATCAAAAGCATAAGCTGTTCTATGGATTACATTCACATAAACTCAAGCAACAAGTTGTTGACAAAGAGGCATAAGTCAAATGGCTGTGTCGTGCAAGATTCATTTATGGAAATGGAAGGGTTTATTATAGTGATTTAAGATTATGTCATTGCCATCAGAAATTTCAAAAATGATATTTATAAGGGCCCCAGACCTGTTGGTTGATGACGATTGTACAATGAAGTGATGGCACTGTGCAACATGTCACTGCACATCATGAAAATTTTGCATCTATGGGATATCTAGAAAAACATCATCAGGTGGCTAGAATTACACACCAGCAGTCTGTTATCTTTTGTAATTTAATAGACAACAAATGCCCATACTACAAATACCAATCCCAAAATGTTCTTGGGAATTCAATAATACAAAACCCATTAAAACACCTATAGTCAAGCAAAAGAAATTCCTCATGTCTAAAAAAAAAAAAAGACTCATTCTATACTCTTAACTATTTCACCAATCTATCAGAAGGTGAGTAGTACACTTCATTATTAGTCTTCTAGAATCATGTACTACAATTTGTTTAGCCATTCTCCAATTGATAACCATCAACTTTGATTCTGGTCATAAAAAATATTACTATAAATATTTGGGTATATATGTGCACTTTCTTTTTGTCAATGGGCATCTCATTCATTTTATTTGTATAATTTCAAATTTCTTTCTAGAATAGTTGTTTTGTTTTGTTTTTTTGCTTTTTGGAGGGCAATTTGGGTTAAGTGACTTGCCCAAAGTCACACGGCTAGTTTTTGTCTGAGGCCGGATTTGAATTCAAGTCCTCCTGACTCCAGGGCCAATGCTCTATTCACTGTGCCACCTACCCACCCCTAGAATAGTTTTACTAGTTCATAGGTGTACCTCAGTTCACCTATATCTCTATGAGACCTCTAACATTGTCTATTCCCTTCTTTTGTTATCTTTGCCATTTTGTGAGGTAAAATCACAGGCTTGTTTTGGTTTTCATTTCTCTTATTATTAGTGATTTGGATCATTCTTTCATGTGATTCTTACTTCTATAGTAATTTTGGTTACCAAGGGCTTTTGAGTTAATTTTATCTTCATAAAAACATTGTGGGGGTAAAAGGAGTAAGAATTATTGTCCCCATTTTATAGATGAGGAAATCAAGGCTCAAAAGTTACATCATTATTAAGTCATAGAGCTGGAATTTTAACTCAGATCTTCTGCTTTAATATTCAGTGTTCTTTTCATTAGCTCCTCTTCACTAGAAAGAATTGAGTATAAGCCAGAAAGGTCATTGTCATGGTCTTTTATTTTATGTGTCACATAAACTAACCATTGTAGCACTTTTGAGTTTTTTCACATGAATAGATCTCCCCTACATTAGGTTGGAAGCTTCTTAAATTCCTGAACTCACAATTTGGCACAGAGCTGCCCACATAAAAGAAACAAACACCCTTTGGTCTGACCTTGTTAAAAGATCTTACATTATAAAGCACGGCTGTGCATGAAGGCCATGTGATGTAGCAATTGTTCTTATGATGGCTCAAGGGATTGGATCCACTTACTCATTTGCCCATCCTTGGTGGTCTCTTCTCTCTACCCAGTGTTTGCTTTTTCAGGCACCTACATACTTCTTTTCTTGGCCAGAACCCTTCAAGGCATTGGATCTTCTTTTTCATCAGTTGCAGGTAAATCCAACACTTTCCTCATTCTTCCTCAACCTTCCCTTCCTCTCTGCTTCCCTTTATGCTTGCAGTCCCCTCCTCCCTTTCCCTTCAGTTCCCTTTCCCAACCATGGAGTTCAGATCCCTATATAATTAGCAGTAGGATGGAAGCCAGAGACCTCTGCATCTCCACCAGAAGAAAGAGCTCTGAATCTGGAG
>NW_027187378.1:33208132-33295441 GCF_028583685.1 Petaurus breviceps papuanus
GGATGCTGGCCAGTGTATACACAGATGATTATGAAAGAGGGAGTGCTATGGGCATTGCCCTGGGTGGTCTGGCTTTGGGGGTGTTAGGTAAATACCTCTTTATTTTCAAATATTGGTTAGAAAACTAATGGCTGCTTAGGCCCCAGGCTACACCAACTGAATCATTCTCATATTCAACCAAGGTGAGGGCAGGTCCTGCATGGGATGGGTGGGTAAGTCAGGAGCTACAGTCTTCCCCCTATTTTGATTAATATTAATTCCCCCCCAATATTTTGATTAATCTTCCCTGTTGTATAAAAAAAAACAAAAACAAAGAAATAGAATACCTTTAAAGAGAACAAAAAACAGACCATAAAATTATTGAATCCTGACCCTATAACCCAAGATCTCTCCTCAAATTTCTTCCTTCTCCCAAGCAATGTAATGTCCCCACAAATGATAACACTACTACTTAGTTACCTACTTGACCATTGGCAAGGTTTTTTTTTTCTCACTTTTCTTTGAGGTTCAGTTTCTTCATTTGTAAAATGAGGAGGTTGTACTTGTTGTGTGTCAAGGTCCCTTGAAGGTCTAAATCTATAATCTACTGGTTCTATGTTTACCCCCAGGTCCATTCCCCTTTTGCTTGTCATCTCTTTTAGTTTGTTTTTAAACCAGAACTTCTTCTAGCTTATTCCTTAAATAATTTTCTCTTGTGGCAAGGTCAGGGGATGTGGATAAGAAGGTCTAGGTTTAAGTTCTGATTCAGTTTTTATTAGTTGTATGGCCCTGAGAGCAAATACCCTCATCTTTCTGAGCCTTCATTATGTCATCTATAAAATGAAAAATTTGGAAGATGAGATCTAAGGTACTTTACAACAGTGATATCAAATTCAAACAGAAATGGGGGCCATTAATCTGTACCAAAAAAATCTCTTCTGGCTGCATTTTTACTTTTTTTTGTTAATGTAATGTTATCTATATTTTACTACATTTTTATTTATTTTGTTAAATATTTCCCAATCACATTTCAATCTGAGGGAACTTGAGTGTTTTAGCCCATGTATAGACTTCATCTTTGACACCTCTGCCTTATGGTTCTATTAGACTATAGTCCAGCAAATAAATATTTATTTGAAGATCTGCTTTGTGTCCAACACTGTATTCAGCATGAACAAATAAAAATAAGACATAGTCTCTATCCCCAAGGAGACTAAAGCCTAATGGGGATGTTGAAAGAGATAGATCTATTCACACAGACACAAAACACTATTAAGTGGTACCTTTCAACCCAGTCTCTGTTCTACCTGATTGCTGTCCCTTTGCTTTTCAGTAGGGGCTCCCTTTGGAAGCCTGATGTATGAGTTTGTTGGCAAACCTGCTCCCTTCCTTATTCTGGCATTGTTGGCCCTGATGGATGGAGGTGAGTGAGCCTGATGGGTTAGAAATATTTTGGGTCATGTTGCCAGCCATGGGTTATTAGAAGTCGCTACTAATACATTTTGACAAAAATCACAGCTAGAACCATCCAGGGAAGAAGGAAGTAGGTCACTGAAACTGCCATTGACTCTAGTGCCTACTGAAGTCTCAAGGAAAATGTACATACTGAACTTTCTTTCCCCATTTTAGCTCTACAACTCTGTATTCTACAGCCCTCCAAGATCTGCCCTGAGGTGAGTGTACTTGTTGTTATTGCTATTACTAGTCATCTTATTTTTATTTTTTATGTATGAGTTCAGATGGAAATTTCCTTGGAAAAGTCATTATTCTGCTATTATTATTTATGACTATTATTTTCTGTATATTATATATGAAGAAAAGAATAGAAAATAAAACAAGGGAGAGGGTCTCATCTCTACTCCCATCCTATATTCCATTTATTTATGGATAATTTCAGAGGTGCATAAAATAATTGCTTTTTTTTTGTAAGTAAATAAAAATAGTGATATTGCATGGTGTGGTTGAAAGGAACTTGGCCCCAGAGTCAGAGGATTTGGTTTTAAATCCTGCCTCTGACAGTACCAGTGTCAACTCAGACAAGGCATTTAAACTCCTTGGACCTTACTTTACCCACCTGTAAAATGAAGAAATTGAATTAAATGGCCTCTTATGGTCAGTCCCTCTAGTTCTAGCTCCACGATCCTAGGGTTCTACTGAGACAGTAAGCTCATCCTCTTTAGGCTGGAGTAAAGCATCTTTGTGACAATTCTAGTAGCAGATAGGATGGCATTATTGTTACTATTGGGAACAATAACAATTCAAATTTATATAGCATTTTGCAGTTCATAGAATGCTTTCTTTCCCCCCTCATCAGGTAGGTAATGTGATTATATTAATCAATCGTTAAGTGCCTACTATGTGCCAGGCATTGTGCTAACCTCTGGGGACGTAAGCATAAAAATGAAACAATCTCTGCCCACCTTAGCATCCTCTGTTTATAGATGATGAAACTGAGGTTAAAAAGTATGTAGAATTCAGGTCTTCTGACTATGCGTCTAGTACTCTTGCCATTAGATGACTATCTTTTACTACAAACTCTTCATTAGTCATTGCAGGAGGTACACTGGGTAGCTGATATACTGGGAAGATTATACTAACTCAATCATTGCAGTAATTACATCCAACCACAGGTGAATATGGTGAAAGGAAGTAGAGAATACTGGTGCTTGGGAGATGAAGAAAATGGGATTGACTGGTGTTTTTGCACCTGGGTTAGCTTCAGATAAGAAAAGAGGAGAGTACGAGGTTGTGTAAACTTGTAGGTTACAGAAGATTGGAGACATTGCTGGATAAGAGGCAAGTTTGAGAGAGGTCACTCAGAGTCAAGAATGCTTTGACTTTGCTGAGAACTCCAGATCAGCACAAATTGATATTGTAATATCAAAAACAGCATGTGGGCTTATGTCATAACTCTGTGACATAGGATATCAATGCTATTGTACCTTGTAGTGGCAACCACACTGGCAGACCCAGGATGGCGCTAGCACAGGTTCTTAGATCTGCTTTACTAGGAAAGATAGATGTTAAGGGGTCAAAAATCTGTTTTAATTACACTCACTAGTTCAAGGGAAAAGTCGGCACCCTGAACTTCAAAGAAAATACAGAGAAAATAAAAGCAGAGAAATAAAGACCAACAGATAGGACTCTGACTGCCTGAAGCAACTATATACTTTACATACATCCTGGATAGAGAGAGACTTTACATCTGAGCATTTGGGGAGCTCTGAACATAAGGTCACTCAGAATCCCTACCAGGGAATCACAAGATCCTTCTCATAAGTGAGCCCCCAAAGCAAAATACCAACTCAGAGTATATATACATTTTTCAGAGCTAGAAGGCATCACAACCCTCAGTGCCTAATTAGAAATTAGCAAAAGGTGTGAAAGCCTTCCTACAAGCAAGGCTTCCCTAAGCAAGCTGCCCTTAATGGGCTCCAGTGAGGCCTCTTAATGGATGGGGAAGATCCTAAATTCCATTAACATAACATAGCTATAGGGAAAAGGCACAGGGAGGGGTCAGTACTGAAAGGGGAAAAGGCTAGGGGAACAAAGCAAGGGCTCCCTCCAAGTGCCCCTCACATTACCCTCTAGGATAATAATAATTGACATTTAGATGACAACTCCTAGGAAATAGACATTTTTCTTTTAGAATTCTATGTGGGGTAGTGTCTAAGGTACCAGGAAATGGAGAGGTGACAAGCATCCAATACCTGTGTTCCGTAGCAGAGAAGTAAACTGACCACCCCTCTACAAAGGCTCTACAAATCACAATGGGTTCCTTTGGAAAGTTAACTTATGTCACCCTCCCCCCACTAAAGGCTGAACAGAAGATAAAATTGTTCTCCAGTCCCGCCTCCCCCCCCCCCCAAATTGTACCCTGCAGATAAAAGTGCCCCAAAGTGATTTATCAGGCTGTGTCTGGTAGGGAGTGACCTTTGCATGACTAATGGTTTGATGGGTATCAGTTCTCCCACATTGCCAGAGTACTCCCAAGAAGCAAAACACATACTAGGGTATCCTGGGGGGGAAAAAGTGACTGGCCCAGGAGTCAGAAGACCCAGGTTCTAGCTTTGGCTCTGCCACTTATTGGCCACATGACCTTGAAGATGTCACTTTTCCTGGCCCTCAGTCTGCTCCTTTTAAATAGGAGTGTTGAATTACTTGAACTCTAAGTTCGTTTCCTGCTGAAACATTCTATGATTCTAAAATGGGAGGTGAAATGTCTGGAGGGCATAATAGCATGATTAAAATGCAAACCAGTTCCCTTACTGGATTCTAACCAGGGCAGAATTGTAAGCAACTAAGCTCAGGTCTCTGTGGGCTTTCTATCCACACATGAAACCAGAAACCTCAAAAAGTCAGAAACTTAGACCCTAGTTCAGTGACAATGGAGACATTTCACCATACAGAGGTCAAAGGACTTCAGTAGCAGCTGCCTCCAAGTGCCTCTCACATTGCCCTCTGGGATAATAGTAATCGACATTTAGATAAGTTATGGTACACTTTACCTACATTAATTCATATGAAACTGACAGCGTAGTGAGGTAGGCATTATGTGTTTCATTACTCCCTTACAGTAGGTGTTGTTATTCAGTCATTTAGGTCATGTCTGACTCTTTGCGACCCGCTGTGGGGTTTTCTTGGCAAAGATACTGGAATGGTTTGGCATTTCCTTCTCCAGTCCATTTCACATATGAGGAAACTGAGGCAGAGAGCGGTTAAGTGGCTTACCCAGGGTCATACAGCTAGTAAATGTCTGAGGCTGGATTTGAATTGAGGTCTTCCTGACTCTAGTCCCAGTGCTCTATCCATTGTGCCATTTAGCTTCCCTTTAGAGTAGGTAAGTTAAAAGAATGAAAAAGCATTTAAGAGGTTTCTATGTGCCAAGCACTGTGCTAATGAATGGTAGGGATACAAATACAAAACCCCCAAAGAGTTTACATTGCAATAGACGGGGAAAACACCAGCAGTGGTGGTCCAGAGGGGCATTTTGTTCTGAAAGTCACAAGGCTGGTGAGTAGAACTTAGGGGACAAATAGACAAATAGAGATAGGAGTGGATAGACACACCCTTTCTAGAAACAATGGAAAGTATTGATTTGATTTTAGCTAAAGAAAAGAAAAGAATGTGGGAGGAGAAGGAGGAGTGTTTATCAACTGAGGTAGAAGATGGCTAGGGGGTAGGGTGGGGAGGAAATAGAAACCTGGGCTAGATCTACCTAATATGGGCCATGGGTAAGGCACTCACTCACCCAGCAGGATCTCCCAGTGGTCATACAGCTAGTAAGCTAGTAAATATCAAAGGCAGAATTTGTCGCTAGGTCTATATAATAATAACAATAATATCTAACATTTATATAGGGTTTAAGGTCTGAAAAGCACTTTACAAACATTATCTCTTTTTGTCCTCACTGCTACCCAGGTAGGGTAAGTGCTATTATTATGCTCATTTTACAGGTAAAGAAACTGAGGTAGACTTGTCACTTAGAGCTAGTTTCTGAAGTTGGATTTGAATTTCCTGACTCAAGTGCAATCTAGCTGTTTGCAGGCAGCTACCTGACTCTCAAGTACAGTACTCCATCCATTTTTCTATGCTGCTGCAGGAGTTTGGTACTAGTCCAGGGGTGGGGAACTTGTGGCCTGAGGTTTGGCATGGTGCCCTCAAGGCCACAGTTTCCCCACCCCTGGACTAAACATTATCCTGGTTCTGTCAATAACTAGCTATGTGACCTATCATATTATAGTTTCTGTGAGATTTAAAAATCCTTTGGGGCTGGGACTAGGTTTTTAAAATCTCCACATTGCTCATAATACCTAGGGAGCCTGGCATCTTGTTCATGATAGATACCTACCAAACATTTGTTGAATAAATGAATGAAAGGACTGATGAATGACCCTTCACTTACTCACTGTGAGCTTCACTTTGTTCCTTGGTCAAAAAGGAATAATACAGCCTGTTTTATCTAGTTCATACAAAAATTATAGATGTAGACGTGTTTTAAGAAAAACCAGTTGCTATACGATCAGGAGGAATTTTTATTTCCTTCAGAAGAATTTTCATTTCCTTCAGAAGAATTTTTTATTTCCTCCAGAGTTCCAAAGGCACTCCCATCTTAACTCTTCTGAGAGACCCTTACATCCTGGTGGCTGCAGGTAACCTTCCTAGCTGGGATGGAAAGGGAATTGGGGGCTTTGGCTAAGGCAGCTGGACAACTCATCAGGATATCTCTGCAGGTTCCCTCTGCTTTGCCAACATGGGAGTGGCCATACTAGAGCCCACACTGCCTATATGGATGATGCAGACCATGTGTTCCCCCAAGTGGCAGCTGGGTAAGTACCAGACCCTCAAGCCATCTCAGCAGGAACATGAAGGAGGTGGTGAGGGGAGTGCTCTTCTGTGGCTGGCTGGACACTTCCCAAATGGCCAGAGGTCAGTCTCTCTAGCTGTACTCTAAGAGATGGACAGTAGAATTATGTTTTCTTGAACAAAATTCTCTCCTGTGCCTGGTATATGTGAGCTAAATCTGAGTACATTAGGAAGGGTGGGAGGAATAGGATATATCTAGGCCTAGATTTTGGAATTCTGGGAAAGGAAGCAAAAATGAAGTGGTTCCTAGCTTCTGGAAAGAAGAACAAGGATTTGCAATAAAGTAAGAACAATCCCAAGTCAACTGAAAGGTAAATATAAGGGGCCAGTGAGAAGGAGAGTGGGGGACAAGGAGGTGTTTACTGTGAACTGATGGACAGTAGGGAGTACTAAGGCTTATATTCATGTCAACATTCCATTATTTCTTTTTTTTCTCTCTGTCTACTCATATCACTAAGTAACCTTCCCCCCCCCCCCTTTCATCTGCCCCCTCCTCCTTTCATGTTATTGCACCTAAGTGGCATAGTGGATAGTGCCCTGGATTTAGCATCAGAAAGACCAGAGTTCAAATCCTGCCTCAGACACTGAAGAGTTGTGTGACCCTGGACATGTCAATTAAATTGTTATAGAGCCTCAGTTTATTCATGTATAAAATTGGGATAAATAATAGTACCTTTCTCACAGGATTGTGGTGGGGATCAAATGAAATAATACACGTAAAGTACTTTTCCAAGTGTTTTGTTAAAAATATTAGCTCTTCTTGTTAGGCCTACACACTCAGGTGACTCCATTTGACTTCTTTTCCCCTTCAAGTTAGACCTTAATTTTTTTTCCCCCAAGTTCATCTTGCCTGTGTAAGAATGCCAGGGAAAAGGGATGGGATCCGGTGAGAAGGGGGTGGGTTTCCCTGGTCTGGAATCCTGTTCTCCCTTAGGCAAAGCTGTGGATCCGGAGCTAGTAGATCCAATTTCCCCATGCCCCTGGTCCTTTGACTACCTTTCAGGAAGAAACCTCTGTGACACAGTTTGGGTCATAAGTGGGGTTCCAATCTTTTCCAGGAAGTCCAAGGCAAAAGAACAGGGAAGGCTACGTGCCAATTAGTCACAGCTGCTGGGAGTAGAGAGTGGTGGCAATGGGGAGGGGAGAAGCTGACAAAGATACTATGTTTGCCAAGTGCCCAGTATAATGTTCCAAATCTAATTTTCTGGGGGGACAATGTGAAGTTAGGCTCCCATCTGTACTCCGCACTTACCTCTCAATTGAATTTTCCTCACCAGAAGCTGGCTCTGTCCATGACCCTTAATCAAGTTAGGTCCTATTCAGGAGGTACCATTCATACAGATAATATTCCCCCTGGCTCTTTTGGCTCCTGGTGGAGGGTGAGTGACAGATGCAAGCTTCATTGAACTGTGGCCACACTGCTTGCGAACAAGTCATGGGAAGGCCTGAGAATGCATTTTGAAAAACCATAGGATCATAGATGAGAAAACTGAGGATCAGGGAGGTGAGGAGACCTTCCCTTTGTCACACAGAAATAGAATTTGAATCCATTTCCTGGAATTCCAGAAGCAGTGTTTTTATTCTAGACTAGCACATAAAATTTTAGAACAGGAAGGCACCTCAAGGCTCCTCTTATAGACCCCCTTCATCTTCCAGAGGAAGACACTAAGCCCCAGGGAGGGAAAGTGACTTGCCTAAGGTCACACAGTGAGTGAGAAACAGAACTAGAACCAGAACCTAGGAATTCCTGATTCCCATTTCAATATTTTCCCTACCACTGCACACCACCTTTGGCCTTCTGGACACTGCCGTCACTTTGTTGAATGAGAAGACAATGGTACATTTTCAGATTGCCAAAGTAGGAAGAATTTACCTCTTATAAGCCGTTTCTCTAACATTTTACCCTGAATTCAGCCTAAAGGAAGCATGCTTGTGATACAATCAGTTGTACTTGACTCTCTGAGGCACACTCAAAAGTAATGTCCTACCTCTAAAAAGGGTTTGCTGTGCAGTCTGTCCATAGCTATAAGTAGAAGCCTCCCACCCTGACTGGCGCCTCTTTATTCACTGAATGCTGGTAAAAAGGGAATGAATTATACCTTGTAAGATGTCGCCAAATTCTGTTTGATGGATAGACCTCAGGTTCATGGAGTGGAATGAGGCAATAACCGAGATGTCCGAGATGTATCTAAGAGACCAGGTTTCCAGGAAGTAACTTCACCCGAGGCACAATAGGATAACTATTGACTTTATTAAAAAGGAGAATTATTATAGACCAACAGGATCAGCTAAAACAGCTGTCATTTAGTGTAGACAAACCATGCCAGAAGCACTGTTTCCTGTCTATTGAAAGTATATATTAAAAATAAATAAATCATACCCGGTAACTTGTGAAACATTTACCTCTGGTTTAATTATAATTTCAGTGGTTATTTATCTTTTAAAGTATAGCAATATTGCTTCCCCTTGGCCCAGAGAGAAGTAGGAAATGGGGCCTAAGACACAGAGGAGGAAATCTGGCCCCTGATTTGGCCTGCTTATTTATTCCTGGTGTTTATAGTCCAAAAGAACTTACAGCATCATGGTATCTCTCTCTCTTTCTCTCTCTTCCCCTCTCCCTCTCTCTCTCCCACACACAGTGGGAGATGCACACAGTATCTTATTTCCTCAAGAAAGTGCTAGATAGCATAGGACCCAATAAAGGTCACTGAGTTCTGAGCACAGGTTAATTTGCTACTGTTTCTCCCAGACTTGAATTCCAAGGCTGTCTTTCTCTGGGTGCTGTTGCTGCCCTTTTGGGTCAGCTCAGATTGTGAGAACATTGGACAGAGGAGAGAAGTGTCATTTGCTTAAGATCCTCACACTTCCTATTTAGTATGGTTTCTCTTAGCCCTAGCTCTGAACAGCTATCTGGTAAGGATGTGCCCTTGTATACAATCCATCCATACTGCTGGGGTTTGGAAAGTGGGGTGTTACTTAAAGCTCTGAGTTTTGCTGCTGATGAGTCAAGGACATCACCTTCATAAATGGAGGTGTACTTGAGGGCCATAGATCCAGAGACATCAGAAGAGGAAAGAATAATAACTGACATTTGTATAGTGCCTTTCCATGTATAAAATATTTGTACAATTCATACCTCATTTGATCCTCATAACAATGCTGTGAAAAAGAAAGTGCTTCTAATTAGCCAAGCCAAAAAGCAATTATTAAGCACCTACTATTTGCTATACGCTTTCTATGTTCCCCCCAAAATCCCTGTTTTCAAGAAGCTCAGTCTAATGTGTGCATGTGTGTATATGTGGGAAGGAACAGTGTACAAATAAAACATATACTGGAGAAACTGGAGATGATCTCAGAAAGAAGGCACTAACATTAAGGGGGATTGGTAAGGCTTCTTGAAGAAGTTGGGATGCTAGTTGAGACTTGAAGGAAGCCAAGATGTGGCAACAAGAAGAGATGTAATTACAGATTTTAGGGAACAGTCAGTGAAAATGCCCAGAGTAAGGTGATGGAGAGCCTTTTTAGAGGAACAGCAAGGAGGTCAGTGTCCCTGGATTGTGAATATATAAGAAACCTGGAAAGATAGGAAGGGGACGGGTTATGAAGGGCTTTAAAAAGCCAAACAGAGGATTTTATATTTGACCCTGGGGGTCATAGAGGATGGAGTAACATGGTCAGACCTGTGCTATTATCAACCCATTCTACAGATTAGGAAACTGAGGCTCTAAGAGGCCAGTGACTTCAGTTCCATTTGATGTCTGGATAACAAAAATAAAAATTATCAAGGTACAGAGATCAGATCCCTGAATCAATGTTCTTCACTCTACACAATGGTAATAGTTAACATGAATAATAAGTATTTTCCTCTGCCTCCTAAGCAGGATGGTTCTCTTCTTTTCTCCTTTCTCCTTTCACCCGTTTCACCTATGGTTTGAGGCAAGAACTACAGTGCTTGAGATAGTATCTTCCTGTCTATCATTCATTTTATGCCACAGGGCAAGGTTTGGGTGGGAAGGCAACACATTCCTGCTTTGCACAGGGACTCCTTTTGTTGTATGGGGCCCAGAATGGATGGGGGTTTGTAAAATAGAGAAAAAGTTGTCTCTGACTATCCGAGAGAGTAAAATGTAGGATAGGTGCATTTTTCTCTCAAGGGGAGAAGTTCCTATTGGAGCAAAAAATTGAGAAAGCCCAAAGAAGTGTTTTTCTCCCCATAGGTCTAGCCTTCCTGCCTGCCAGTGTGTCCTATCTCATTGGCACCAACCTCTTTGGGGTATTGGCCAACAAGATGGGTCGGTAAGTAATCTGTGGATTTTACGAGGATGTGAAAAGGCAAGATAGTGGTTGTAGCATCTGTTAAGGAGATCGTGGAATCACACACAGTTAGAACTGAAAGGAATAATGTAAGAAAAAGCTTCCTAACAACTTTGTTGTTGCCCTTCAGTCATTCCAGTCATGCCCAACTCCTCGTGACTCCATTTGAGGTTTTTTTTTTTTTTAGCAAAGATATTGGAGTAGTTTGCCATTTTCTTCTCCAGCTCGTTTTTGCAGGTGAGGAAACTGAGACAAATAGGGTTAAGTGACTCATCCACAGGAACACAGCTAGTAAGTGTCTAAGGCCAGATTTGAATTCAGGAAGAAGAATCTTCCTGACTTCAGGTCTGGCATTTTATTCACTTTACCACATAGCTGCTGCCTTCGCTAGAACTACCTAAGAAGTGGAATGAGCTCCCTCAGGAGGCATTGGGTTTTTCCATCTCACAACATCTTCAAGCAAAGGGTGGATGGCCACCTGTCTGAGATATATTACAGGGGATTCTTGTTCAGATATTGATGGACTCTGACTTTTAGCTCTGAGATTTTGGAGTTTCTTCTAATCAACAAGATTTTCCATCACAGACTTTCAAAGCCACCTTGAATGTGATCGACGGGAGGCCACATAAGGATGGAGAATTTGTCCATTGATGTATTTATTGAGCACCTACTATGTTCATTGCATTGTACTAAGACCTAAGAGGGGCATGTCGGAAATATAAGACACAGTCCTTGTTCTTCAGGACCTTATGACTTGGTTGGGAGTGGAGTAGGGGGTGGGAAGGACATACTCATATAAAAAGATCACTAACAACACAAGGCAGGACATGACCGCAAACGCCAAAAGAAGTAGTGTAGTAAGTTTATAGGGAGGCAAAAAGGAAAAGTACATCATGGGTTAAGGTGATCTGGGAAGGACTTGTTGAGGATTGTGTGGGCCTTGAAGAATGATCAGGATTTAAATCAATAAGGGGAGAGGGAGGGCATTTCAGGTAGGGGAAATGATGTGAGCAAAGGCTCAAGAGCCATACTCATAGTTCAGATATCCACCACATCCTATCTAGAAAGAAAAAGAGAGAAGAGTATCTTTCTTTCCATCGGGTAAAGCAATGTCTGCATCTAGTCAGGTATAGAGATGCTGCTTAGACAGGAAGTAGTTTCTGGAAATGGTACTCAGATAGTGTCCTTACTAACCATCCTTGGTAGTGATGCAGCTGGAGTTGGGCCTGGAGGTCAATGATGTCTGCCTAATATGGTGCTTTGCTTCCTTTCCATAGGTGGCTATGTTCTCTGATTGGGATGTTGGTAGTAGGTACCAGTCTGCTCTGTGTGAGTATAACTAGGAGTCTTTGGTCTAGGCCAGCCCCTGGGGACCAGGCTTCAAAATCAATTTTTCTGAGAAACAAGGCAAGATAACAAACTTCCATCTTCTATCCCTTGGTGGAAAAACCTTCACTGAAACAAAAGCCTTATTCAGGGGCTCAAGATCTGGGCAAGAGATGATGACACAGGTTAAAACTGGCTTGGGTAACCATAAATTATAGCCAGAATGACAGAGGATCAGTTTAGTACAGCCTGGGGCCTATGGGTTAATGATGTTTCAGGTGCTGGCAACCTTTCAGAGGAGTCATACCAAGATGTCCTTTATTCAGTCCCTCCCAAGGCTGGGAGAAGAGTGATAATAGCTGAAATGGAAAGGTTCCTTCCACCCCTAAGTAATCCATTGGGATAACATTCCAAATAGATCAGAGAAATGGGAAAATGATTGGTTTTTTTGAAGGAATCTCATTTTTAAATGCAAATGTACCTGAGAACAAGTTATCAGTGGTTAAAACTTTACTCATTAGTTAATATGTCATTGGAGATTAGTATATCCTCAAAAGAAGGGGACAAAGACTAAGAGAGGGAACTGGCACTGAGAAGTTTGTGAGTGTGTGTGTGTGTGTGTGTTGTTAAAGGTTCTAAATTTTTTACGTCATGGTGACTCTTGGCTATTTAGTGCAACCAATGGACCTCTTTTCATAATAGTATTTTTAGATATATAAAATAAAACACATAGGATTGCTAAAGAAATAAATTATATTAAAATAAAGTTGTAATATTTTGCAGTTCATGGACTCCCCCCAACATCCCTCCCCCCACTGACCCCAGGTTAAAAATCTCTGCTAGGGGGCAGCTAGGTGTCACAGTGAATAGAGCACCAGCCCTGGAGTCAGGAGGAACTGAGTTCAAATCTGGCCTCAGACACTTGACACACTTACTAGCTGTGTGACCTTGGGCAAGTCACTTAACCCCAATTGCCCTGCCCTCCCCCCTCCAAAAAAAAAAAAGAATTTCTGCTACAGGCCATACAGGTGGTATGTCAAAGTTGAACTTCTCTCTAAGCATTTTTCCCAGGGTCACTTTGTACCATGAAATCATCTTTCATTCCATTTTTAGTATGAGTTGCCATAGGCTATCAGCCCCTGCTCTGTATAGTTGGTCCAGTGTTTGTTGAAGACCTACCTACCTGATCCCCTTACACACACACACACACACAAACACACACACACGCACACAATTAGGAAATTAATGAAAACTTTTTGATGATAACAGTAACAATGGAAAAAAGAAAGTGTGTGAAGGTTTATATGTGGGAAGAGTCTGTGGTTTAGAGCTTGCTAATCCCTTTATATAACCGTCAGAGCCTTTTGAATAACACTCATAGGGTGTCACTCCCTGAATACTCTCTCTGCTTTTGTTTTTCCTCAAAGGTTCCTCTTGCACAGAATATTTTTGGTCTCATTGGCCCCAATGGAGGACTAGGCTTTGCTATTGGTAAGAACTTTCTCTCAAAGGAGGCCAAGCATGCAATTCTTCCTTCATCCTGTCTCCCTTACCTCTCCTCCTTACTGCAGCTTTCCTAGGTCTTGGAATTCACTTTGATATTGGGTTCTGGGTCAGCCTAGCTTCCCTGATCCTTCCTCTGATCCCAGCTGGGTGTGGGGAGAGAATGAGGGGGAAAGAGGAGATGAGGTGAAAGCAGTAGTGGGGAGTTACTGTTTGGAAAAGGTCTTTTAATTCCTGGGGGAGGGAAGGTAGAGGAAAGGAGGAAGGAAAGAATTGAGTGAGAAAGAGGATAGAGTAGAGATAAAATGAAAAAGAATTCCCAAAGAAGGAAGTGGAAGAGCATATAGGCAAAATAGAGAAGGAAGAAGGCTGGGTAGAACAGAGTCCAGTAGGCCAGGAGGGATGATAGTGACTAACTGTGCTGCTTGCTTTGGCCACAGGCATGGTGGACTCTTCCATGATGCCCATCATGGCACACCTGGTGGACCTTCGTCACACATCTGTGTATGGGAGCGTCTATGCCATTGCTGATGTGGCTTTCTGCATGGGATTTGCTATTGGTATGACCCCTATAGAGACAATGGTCTAGACCTGCTTCCCCATAAGCTCCTATCCCTCTTCCATCTCCTCATTCCCATTCTGATTGTTCAGTTTTAAACTGAAGTAGAGTATCCAAAGCATTCTTTGTTTCTCATGGCTGACCTTTCTCATGGTCTCCTTTCTGTATCCTTCCTTCTTCCCAATAACACAGTACCCACCTCTTTCTGAGCTGTCTGGTGGATCTACAATAAATGCCTGATTTAACCCTTGCAGGTCCTTCTACTGGGGGTGCCATCGTCCATGCTATTGGTTTTCCCTGGCTCATGGTCATCATTGGAGTCATCAACATTGCATATGCTCCACTCTGCTACTACCTTCGAAGCCCCCCAGCCAAGGAAGAAAAGATTGTAAGGGACGGATTCTAACCATGCTGAAAGAGCCCCTATTTTCTCTTTCTTTTCTTTTTTCTTCTTCTTCCCTTTCCCTTATGTTTCTCTTCCTTCCTCCTTTTCCATTCTTTCTTCTCTCATGAACTTTTTCCCCCTTTTCCTGATAATTATAAGGGGCGGCATCATGGATTAGTGGGTAGAAGATTGGTCTTATAGTGAGGAAGTTCTGGGATCAAGCCCTATCTGTGACACATACTACTTGTGTGTGATCCATGGACAAGTCATTTAATTTTTGAGTTTCCAGGCAACTCATGACAGTAAATTACCCAGGAGTGGCTGAGATATAATGGTAGATAAAGTTTCCACATTGGGAACCCACTCTGATGAAATCATAGCTCTATGATAGGAACTATTATGACAATAATAATTCACCTCTCTGTTGAAAGTTTCTACCTTTCTCCTTCAAGGCTCATATTATTGCCTCTTTTCCTTTTTTTATCTTTCCCTGAAGGTACACAGAGTGCAGAAGTACAACTCAGTAACATCTGTAGACTGACTGCTAATCATGAATTTAGTTGAGCTTGAGTGGATGCAGGAAGCCTAAAAAAGATCTTGGTCTCTTTCAGACTTTTATATATATATTTGCTTTTTGGAGGGGGGAAGGCAGGGCAATTGGGGTTAAGTGACTTGCCCAAGGTCATATGACTAGTAAGTGTTAAATGTCTGAGACCAGATTTGAACTCAGGTTCTCCTGACTCCAGGGCTGGTGCTCTATTCACTGCACCACCTACCTGCCCCCCAAAATTCACTTTGCAGAGACTTTGGGGATAGTTGGAGGGTGGGTAAGAAGTAAGGTTTATAGACAAAGTGATAGGATTTTCTCTTTCTATCTTTTTCTACAGGCAATTTTGACCCAGGAATGCCCAATGGAGACTAAGATCCACAGAATGCAGAAGTCCCAAAGGGAATTTCCCCTGAGTGAGGGCAGTGAAGAGGAAGCAGAAAGTGAAGAATAGTGGGAGAAAAGGAGGCTTCTACTTTCGGGACCCAGTGGACATTGCTCCATGTAGATCTCTCTCTCTCTTCTCTTTCCCTGAAAAATCCAATCTTGAAGGATACAGAACAAAATTACTTCTGTCTTGGGACAAACTGTCCTGGGACTCTTCTTCCCTTTCTATCACCACCCAGGAAGGAAAAGAACTGAGACCTGTGGGTTCTAGTAAGCCAATTGCCTTTTCCTCCAGATACTTTCCTTGATCCATCTTTCCAGTTAAGGGGTAGGGAAGTGATTCCCACCTTACAAGGCTATCATGAAGTCAATTCAGTATGAGCAGTGTTATCCTTTGCTAAAGGTTGTTGGAGGAAGGTACAGGGAGAGTGCTAATTATAAGGAGGTAACCAGATAGTACAATGGGCCTTTGTTCTTATTGGGTTCCCGACTTATACTGGACCTGACTGCTTTTCATATGTAGCACCAACGTGCTACAATTGTGCTCTAGTCATTGACACAGTGGACCCAGGTACATTTATATATTTTTAAGGGAATATGGGAGGTTTGTTACAAAATCTGTCTGGCTCAAAAAAAAAAAAAAAACCCTGGGAACATTGATATCTAGTTAATTTACTCCAAAAGGGCTTCAATTTTGGATGTAGGACATGTTTTATTCAATGTAACCCCACTTCCTATCATTGTGGGCAAGTTATTTCACTCACTGGGCCTGAATCCTTTTATCTATAAAATAAAAGGGTTGGACTAGATGACCTCTAAGGTCTTTACAATTCCAATCTAAGATTTTAGGATCCCAGGGATATGTTAAATCTTATCTTATCATCCCTGAGTTGATCCTCAGGGTTGTAGCAGCTTGGAAATCAGGAATCTGGGTTAATGCCAGACCAAAGGCTTTGTTCTGGGGCAGTTCTCAAAGAGAATTCACACATTGTCCAGGGGCACAAGAAAGAGAAATGGCTGCCTACTGTGCTCATTGCCATGTAATTCAAGGGCATTGCCAATGTGCTGCCTTCGTTTTTAGCTTTTGGTGGCAGCTGGTTTTTCTCATTTAACATGCTCCCATCTGGCCTTTTCTGGCTGAGTTGAGAAGGCTACTTTGGGTCTTACTGTCTATTTCATAATAATAATGATAGCTAACAAATATTTAGTGCCAACTGTGTGCCAGACCCCATGCTAAGAACTTTACAAATATATCCTAGCCATGAACCTTTTTCTGTTTCTCAGCTTACAATAATAAAATAGATTTCACCACCATGTTCATGGCATCATTATCCTGGAACTCTTACAGCTCAAGCCCCTTATGCTTTCACTATTTTCAAAGAGAACAGAGGATTTAGAGATGGACAGGACCTTAGCAATCACCTTGTCAGAACTCATTTTACCAAGAAGACTGAAGTGACTTGCCCAAGGTCAAATAAACAGTAAGTAGATGCTGATATGAGAATCTAAAGCTTTTGGCTTCGAATCTGGAGCTCTTTCCATTAGACACAATGTCTGCTCCTTGTTCTCACCTTTCCCCAGAATTTGATATAATAGAAGCCTTAATTTTAAGTATCTTGAGAAGTGAAAAAAAGCATACTCAGAAATCTATAGTAAAACAACACAACTGGTGATGAGAAATTTTTCATACTTGTTAAAGAAAAATTATAAATGAGATTAATAAAATTCAGTATAAGAGAATCATCAAATTAATAAATAAAGCAAGGAGTTGGTTTTATGGGGGAAAAAACCTAATAAAATAGATAAACCATTGGTTAATATGATTCAAAAAGAGAGAAAAAGATCCAAATCACTTATTAAAAATGAAATGGGTGAATATACCACCAATGAAGATGAAATAAAAACAATTATAAGGAGTTATTTTGCCTAATTATATGCCAAAAAATTAACAATTTAAGTGAAATGGAAAAAATATTTACCAAAACCTGAATATTTATTACATAACACAGTCCTGTCCTTTCAAGCTCTATATAGAAAAAAAATGCATGTGAATATAATCATTATTAAGATTTTATCCCATTAGCATCTAGAACATTTATTGAGTGCCTGCAATATGTAGGGGTTTGTAGCAGCAAGCACCCCAGTGTCCCCAGGGTGCCTGCTCACACAGGTTCTTGGATCTGCTTTGTTAAAGGAAAGCAACTCAAAATGGGTTAACAAGCTTACTTTAATCAGTCAGACATATATCGTTTACCTTGTTCAGGAGAAAAGGTCAGCACCCTGAACCTCAAAGTATACAGGCATAATTATCAAGACAGAAACATCAAATAGACAGATTTCCAAACTGTCCAACCATTACATCCATACCCAGTCAACATCTGGGTTTCCACATTCTGGGTTTTTCAAAGCCGGGGGACTCTCAACAACGGCTTCCCAGAATTCAGATCAAATCACAAAACACTTCTCAAAGTGAGTCCCAAAACAAAGCTACACATCAGGGCTTATATAGCCTTCTCCTGGCTCAGAGAATGTAACAACCTTATTGACTCACTGGCCAATCAAGAAGTATCTACTGAAAAACAAGCCTCCCACCCCAGGCTTCAGGTGCACATTAGCCTAGGGGCAGGGAAGATCTTTAAAATTTACATTTCCATTACAGGGTTATAAGTTCTAAAGCATAAAACATGATTCCTGTCCCCAAAGAGCTCACAATCTAGTTAAGAAACACAAGACAGGAACATATTTTTTTCAAAATGCTAAGTAGCATAATTTAAGTGATAATACTAGCTAACTAACATTTACATAATGCTTTAAGGTTGTAAAGGAGTTTGCATATATTATGTAATTTTACTCTTACAATAACTCTGTGAGGTAAGTGTATTATTATCTCCATTTTACAGATGAGTAAACTGAGGGAAGGTAAATGACTTGTCTGGTCTTCCTGAATCCAAGTCTATCCTCTGTCAGGCTATCTCTCATAAGTACCCAATTAACCTTAATTGCACCATTATTGACAAATGAGTAGTATATACCAATAAGTAATGCAGAAGTGGTTCAGAGGATAAATACTGTGTTTCTGTTAGTCAATGATTGTTAAGGGCTGGAGTAACCAAGAAAAGCTTCTTGGAGATAAGTCAGCTGGACTTGAAGGAAGGGTAGAAATGAAATACACAAGAATGAGGAAAACATTCCAGGAAAGAATGAGTAAAGATGGGGAAGTAGGAATATAAATAGCATATTTGGGAAAGGATGAGAAGACAAATTTGGCTGGAGCAGAAGGTTTATGTAGGGAAGTAATGGGAAATAAGATGGGAGAGGTCGGTAAGTATTAGATTGTAGAAGCTTTTGAATGCTAGACTAAAGGTTAGATTTTATCTTGTGAGTAGTAGGGAGCCTTTGAGGATTTTAAGTAGGATGATAGGATGATAGAATTAGAGTTAGAATGTTCCTTAGAAATGATCTTGTTCATTAACAACCATATGAAACAATGATACAAATCATTAATAATAAGAAAAATGCAAATCAAAGCAATCCTGAAATTTTACCTTGTCCCCAGCAAATTAACAAAGATGACAAAAGATGGGCATAGTCAATGTTGAAGGCTTGTGGAATGATAGGCACACTAATGCCTTAGGGTAGGGGTTGGGGGAACTATGAATTATTACAAGCATTTTGGAAAGTATTTGGAATTATGCAAACAGACTGACTAAAATGTCATATACCCTTTGACTAAGAAATTCCATGGTTAAGCTCCAAGGAAGTAATTGACCAAAAAAAAAAAAAAACAGCCTCCATATAGATGGAGATTTTTTTTTTTAAAGCAGCATTTCTTGTGTAGGAAAGAACTTAAAACAAAATTAAGTAAATTGTGGTAAATGAATGTATGGAATATTATTATGCTTTAAGAAATGATGAACATGATGAATCCAGAGAAACACGGGAAAGATCTATACCAACTGTTACAGAGTGAAGTAGGCACTGCTAGCAAGAAAATATACATAATGACTATAATCATGTAAATAGAAAGAAGTAACCACAGCAAAACAACTGAAAAATGAAAACTGTGAAATTATAAAGAACAAACCTGGCCCCTAAAAAGAGTTATAAGAAGTTACTTTTACATGATCCTTTGTAGAGATGGGAGGATCACATGGGTGTAGAACATTGTATAAGATCATTTGTTGTTGTTGTTGTTTTATTGGTTGATTGTGTTAGTTGTTTCCTAGTCTTTTTCTTTAAAATTTGTTTGTCATAATGATGAATCTCAGAGGGGAGAGAGTCATAGGAGGGAATCTAGACAATGGAAGGAAATTGATATAAATAAAAATCCATTTAAAAAAGAAATACTCTGTTCCAAACTTCTTGTCTAGTAGATTAGTAGATATTTGAAGGCATTTTATAGATGAGAAGACTTAGAAAAAGGTAAATGTCTTCCAAAAGGTCACACAGGAAGTAGAGCTGGGCTATAAACCCAGGTCTCTGACTCCAAATCCATCATGTTTTTCCACAAATAGATGCTGGATAATTGTTGCATTTCTGATCAATAGCCTGGTTAGACTTTTTGCACAAAATCTTCCTCACCACCCACAGTAATCTCTATTTAAGTATCTGAAGTCATTTACAAACTCCACCAGAACAGAGATTCACCTAATTTTCTAGGTCTGAGAATCTCTCTCTCCACTAAATACTTACCATTGGAACAATAGACGTTCCTTTCCCTGCATGTCCCTCTCCCCTCCTCTTTTTTGTCCAGATATGTGATTTCATTAATAGGAGAAAATTCTGATGAAGAAACCCCCTCTACCAATGCATGTTTGTAAATGAACTACAGTTTATAGTCATAAAGAATTGCCTTGAACACTGAGACTTTCCCAGGTCATCAAGTCAGTATGGGTCGAAGATAGGACTGAAACCTAGATCTTGTAGATTCTGAGGCCAGAAATTCAAGGTTGGATTTCTGTTAACTGGGTTTGACTGGGATCAGAAAGAAAACCAGAGAAGAATTTGTGCAATGAATGCATTACACCTTTTGTTGTTGTTCAATCATTTCAGTTGAGTCTGACTCTTCATGACCCCATTTCAAGTTTTCTTGGCAAAGATACTGGAATTGTTTTCCATCTCCTTCTCCAGTTCATTTTACAGATGAAACTGAGGCAAAAAAGGCGAAGTGACCTGCCAGAGGACTGGGGATCATCACTCTAGTATAGCATACCTGGATTACTGGATTCCTTAACAAAGACACAGTCTTTGTTAAGTTAGCTGGAGAAGTTTCAGAGAAAGACCAACAAAATGATCAAAAGGTCCCTGGTAGAGAGAAGGGAGGATTTTCTTTCTGATGTCATTGAAAAGATTAATTGTAGGATAGGGCCAAGATAGCGGCATAGAAGCAGGAAAACTCTGTGAGCTCCCCCCATAAATACCTCAAATACCCATAAAATATGACTCTAAACAAATTTTAGAGCTGCAGAACCCACAAAGTGACAGAGAGAAACAAATCTCCTGCTGAAGGCAGCCCAGCAGGCTGGCAGGAAGGGTACATCGCAGCATGCTCGGAGCTGAGTGCAGTCCTGTGTGAGCCTGAGGTTTTAGTCTCAGGATGGCCCCAACCAGCTCCCAGATGAGGGGACTTTGGGAGAGCAGATTGCCAGTAGCTGTGGCAGTTTCCAGAAATATCAACCCATAAATGCCAAAGACAAAATAAAAGGTCATTGTAGAACTCCATTGGAACTGGGGGGGATAGAGTTGTGCATCCCTTGTCGGCACCCTGAGTGAGAAGCGGAGGAGGTGCCACCATGCAGCTGCTTCCATGTGGCTGCTTCAGAGCTCCTGGCCTCCATAGGGAGGCCAAGCAACCATTCAGAGGGTAGTTGCTCCTGCTTTAACCTGCCTGGCTCTGGATCTTGGTCTTGGGTGGTGGCCTGGAGGTGTGTGACTAGTGAGCCAGAGCATGTGAGGGTGGTAGAGATGGCGCCCTCCTAATAGCTCTGGCAGCTGTGAAAACCCCAGTAATTTGGGACACAGCTCTCCCCTCTGGAAGCAGAATTCTACTGTGGCAAAAAGCTCAAAGTTCAAGTAATTGAGTGGCAACATGAACAAGCAAAGGAAGCAAAGCAAGCACAGCAATCCAACTTTAGATTCCTTTTTTGGGGGGAAAAAAAGGATCAAAGCATGGAATGGGAGGGAGACAATGAAGTCAGAACTCCTGAACCAAAAACTTCCAAGAAAAATATGAATTGGTTACAGGCCATGGAGGAGCTCAAGAAGGATTTTGAAAATCAAGTAAGAGAAGTGGAGGAAAAAATGGGAAGAGAAATGAAAATGATGCAAGAAAATCATGAAACGAGAGTCAATAACTTGACTAAAGAAAATAATACCTTAAAAAATAGATTAACTCAAATGGCAAAAGAGGCTCAAAAAGCCAATGAGGAGAATAATGCCTTAAAAAGCTGAATTTGCCAGATGGAAAAAGAATCTCAAAAGCTCATTGAAGAGAATAATTCCTTCAAAATTAAATTGGAGCAAATGGAAGCTAATGACTTTTTGAAAAATCAAGGTACTATTAAACAGATCCAAACAAAAGAAAAAATAGAAGGCAATGTGAAATATCTCATTGGAAAAACCACTGACCTGGAAAATAGATCCAGGAGAAATAATTTAAAAATTATTGGACTACCTGAAAGCCATGATCCAAAAAGAACCTAGAGATAATCCTTCAAGAAATTCTCAAGGAAAATTGCCCTGATATTTTAGAATCAGAGGGTAAAATAGAAATTGAAAGAATTCACCATTCACCTCTTGAAAAAGATCCCCAAAAGAAAACTCCTAGGAATATTATAGCCAGGCTCTGGATTTGCCAGATCAAGGAGAAAATATCACAAGCAGCCAAGAAAAAACAATTCAAATATTGTGGAAACACAATCAGGATAACACAGGATCTGGCAGCTTCTACACTGAGGGATCGAAGGACTTGGAATATGATATTCCAGAGATCAAAGAAGCTAGGATTAAAACCAAGAATCACCTACCCAGCAAAACTGAGTATCATGCTTCAGGGGAAAATATGATCATTCAATGAAATAGAGGGCTTTCAAGCATTCTTGATGAAAAAACAAAAGTTGAATAGAAAATTTGACAGTCAAATACAAGAAGCAAGAGAAGCATGAGAAGGTAAACAGGGAAAAGAAATCATAAGGAACTTATCAAAGTTGAACTATTTACATTCCTACATGCAAAAATCATCATTGTAACTTATGAAACTTTTCTCAGCATGAGAATAGTTGAAGGGAATAGAAATGTATATGTATATGTATATATATATATGTCTATATAGGAGGGTATATGGGCATCTGAATACATATGTGAGCGTGTGTATATATGTGTACAGGTATACATAGATAGAGGGCACAGGACCAATTGAATAGGAAGGGATGATACTTAAAAGATGAAATTGAGAGGTGAGAGAGGAATATAATGAGAGGAGATGGGGAGAGACAGAATGGGGTAAATTATCTCATATAGAAAAGGCAAGAGATAACTTACAATGGAGGGGAAGAACAGGAAGGCAAAAGGAAACGGGTCAACCTTACTGTCATTGAATTTGGCTTAGGGAGGGAATGATATACACACTAAATTGGGTATCTTGCCCTACAGGAGAGATGGGGGGATAATGGAGGGGAAGGCAGGTTGGGGGGAAGGTAGTTAGAAGCACACACTTTTGAAAAGGGACAGGGTCAAAATAGAGAATAGAATAAGTGGGGGGTGGGATAGGATGGAGGGAATAGTCAGTCTTTCACAATATATCCACTATGGAATATGTTTTGCATAACTACACATGTACAACCTATATTGAATTACTTATCTATCTTTCCAGTAAGGGTGGGTGATGAGGGAGGAAGGTTAAGAGTCTGGAATTTAAAGTTTCAAAATCAAATGTTTAAAAAAATTATTATTTTTTTTATATGCAACTGGGAAATAAGATATATAGGCACTGGGGTATGGAGATCCATCTTGTCCTACCAGAAAGTCAGAGGGGGAATGGGGGAGGATATAGGAGAGAGAAGACTTGGGGAGGAGGTATACAGTGAGATTGCTGTTTTGGGGTGGTGGGTAGGGGAAATATGGGGAGAAAATTAGTAACTCAAAATCTTGTGGAAATGAATGATGTAAAACTAAAAATAAACATAAAATTTAATTTAAAAAAAGAAAAGATTAATTGTTTTATTTGGGAAGACACTAAGGATTGGATGAATCTGGATTAGTCACTAAATGCTACTATGTTAGAGGGTATAATATCTTACATTTGCATAGGACTTTTTGGTTTGCAAAATATATAGGATCATAAATCTGGAGCTGGTGGGAAACTCACAGGCCATCTAGTAACGCACTCCCCACCCCCACCCCTGCCTCATTACCATTTTTCAGATGAGGAAAACTGAGACCCACGAAGGCTGTAACTGGTCCAAAGAAGTAAAACAGAGGTAGGGTTTGAAGCCAGAACCTATGACTCCAGAGTCATGGGATACCACGAAGGGTTTCCTGTAGGCAGTGACTGTGTCCTCTCCCTCAGTTACTTCCATGGCTCCCTATTACTTCCAGGATCAAATATAAACTTTTTTCTTTGACATTTAAAGATCTTCTCAACTTGACTTTTTCCTACCATTTCAGCCTTTTTACACTTTACTCCCTTCCACACATGTGAATGAATGAATAAACATTTATTATTTGTTTTGTTTCAGGCACTAGTCTAATCTGGGAACACAGATACAAAACGGAGTGATCCTTACTGTATACACACTACCATCCATTCTCACTGGCCTATTAGCGACTCCTTCCACCACAGGGCCCCATCTCCCTTTTCCATACTTTTGTACTAGGGGCCACCCATACTTGAAATATTCTCTTTTCTTTTCCTGTAGAATCCTTGGCTTACTTTAAGATTCAGTTCAAATTCCCCTTTCTACAGGAAACCTTTCATTGTGCCCCAGCTATTAAAACCTCTCACATAGAGGTTACCTTTCAAATATTCTGGGGGTATTTTGTATGAAGTTATTTCTATACACATTATCTTACCACATTAGAATGTAAGCTCCTTGAGGGAAGGGATTGCCTTTTTTTTTCTTTGCATAGTACAGTATCTGGCACAGAGGTGGGGAACCTTCAGCCTAGAGGTCACCTGTGACTTTCTAGGTCCTTGACTGTGACCTTTTTACTGAGTCCAAGTTTTACAGAACAAATTCTTTTATTAAGGGGATTGGTTCTGTGGAGTTTGGATTCAGTCAAAGGCCGAACACAAGGACTTAGAGGGCCACATGTGGCCTGTTAAGGATAGAGTGTGAGGTCTGAAGTCAGGAAGATGCATCTTCCTGAGTCTCAATCTGGCCATCTCCTATATATCTGCTCACTACTCCTTATTAATTTCCTTTGATGGATCTTCATCCAGGTCACACCTGCTAGTTGTGGGCAACCCATAGTGCTTTGTCTTGGGTCCTCTTCTCTTTTCCTTCTGTGCAATAAGATCATTTATCGATTTCTTCAACTCCCATGGAACAACTCTCATCTCTATGCTGACAATTCTCAAATCTACTTATCCTTCTTTAACCTTTCAACTGACTTCCAGTCTCTCCATATCTAACCTATTGCCAAGGCCTTTGTATCTCACCTTTCCAATGTCCCTCAAATATGTTCTCTTCTCTCCTCTGACAGCATTTGGATGCTAGCCCTTTTGCCCTCATGACTGACTGGATTATGGCAATAGCCTCTCTCCCCACTCCAATCCATCCTTCATTGAGTCACAAAAGTTATGTAAGTTAAAAGCACAGGTTTGACTGTATCACTCTTCTACTCACTAAACTTTACTATTACTTTCACAAAATCTTCTGTTTGGGGTTCAAAGCCCTTCATAATCCAGTTACTCTGCTCCCTCCACCTTTCCAGTCTTTTTCTACCCTCCTCACTCACTCACTCTGTGATTCAGTGACATTGGCCTCCTTACTGTTCCTCAAACAAGTGCTCCATCTCCTGACTCTGGGTATTTTCTTTATTTTTTTTTCAAATGAACAAGTATTTATTAAGGAGCTTCCTGTGTACCAGGCACAGTGCTAAATGCTTTGGATACAAAGAAAGGTAAAGGATGGTTTCTGTCCTCAAATGAGCTCACAATCTGATGGGAGAACATGCAAACAACTATGAACAAATAAAACATATACAGGGACAAATTGGGGGATAATCTCAGAGGGAAGGCACAAGCATGAACTTGTGTCTATTTCTATTAAAAGAATATATTAAGGATAAGAATCCAGAAAGACAGCTAGCTTTAACTTACTATCCTAACCATAATTTTACCCAAACCCTAGTTTAAAACTCAAAGGCATCAAATCCCACTGATGTGACTTTTCTCATTACATGCTTTTTCATAGCTTTTTCTTCAAGTGATACTGGGTTTCCTCTTGTCGCTTAAGATCAGGATTCTAAAGCTTATATAGTCTTTGACTTGCTGTGGTTCAGCTGCATGTCATGGAGTAATTTGGGAAATATTCCACGGTGGGGGGACAGTCAAACTCATAGCAGTCTGTGGTTTCATGGAATAGACCTCGCTAGTATTATTTCCAAAGGTAGCCCCCAAGTCATTGGCAGGGTAGGGGTGCTGAAACATCTGGTGTTAATAGGCACCCTCTCTGCCATTCTGGAACTGGTCATTCCAAGTCTGGTTGCTCCATACTGGAAGGTTTCCAGAAGGATTCGTCATATAGTCCTGGGGAAATGGAGAGTAGAAGCTTATGTACTCCCCAAGAGCTGATCCATTCTGAACCACACTCACACTGCTGCCTTTCTTTGACCACATGGTAACTTTCTGCCATCTCTTTGACTTCATTCTCTGGTTCTGAAACCAGGTCTTGACCCGTTTGTATGTAAGGTTCAAATTCTCAGCCACATTTCAGATCTGCTGTGGACTGAGGTATATTTGCTCCACGAATCTGCTGTTGAGTACATTTAGTCGAGCCTGAGAGAACACTGTCCTCATCTTAGGTTTTTTGACCAGACTCTGATCTTCTTTTTCCTGATGGATCTTGGGCTTGTTCTGGGATGAAAGGGTATTTGAAGTTGGGCTAGTGGCAGAGTCGGGAATATCTTGAATAAACATATCCATGGATGAAGGAGGAGGAGAAATTTTGTGTTCGGCTAGAGCTTTTCCAGACTTTGTACTTAGAAATTAGAATACAGGCTTGGGGAGGTAAATGGCTCTGGCTGGGATGTGGAAATCCAGGTGTTGTAAGGGCAGCTGGCATCTCCTTCAGGACGGCAGGGCTGGCATTGCTGAGAGGTGGAGGTCATGTTTTAGGGAAGATGTTCGAAGGAAGGGGCCCAACCTGGGCAGTCACAGTTAAGTCCAGGAGCAAAAGCCTTGAGTGTATCAACTCTGGGCATTTTCAAAGGCTGTCACCCATGGCTGGAATGCTTTCCCTAATTCTGACTTCTTTCAAGTCTCAGCTAAAAGCCTACTTTCTCTAGGAAGCCTTTATTTTCCATTTAGCATGCTTGAACATAGTTGTTTGCATTTTGTCTCCCCCATTAAAGTGAAGGGAGAGCAGGAACCTATTACTTTTCTTTGGATCACCATTAGATCACAGTGCTGGGCACTTAGTAGGCACTTAGTGAATGATTATTGACCAATAGATACAGTTGACTGATACAATTAGGCAGATTCAAAACTGGTGAAATGACTAGACTCCAAGAATTCATTGTTGTTCAGTTGTTTCAGTAATGTAGGGCTCTTCATGACCCCATTTGGGGTTTTCTTGGCAGAGATACTGGGGTGGTTTGCCATTTCCTTCTCCAGCTCATTTTACAGAGAGGAAACTGAGATAAACAGGGCTAAGTGACTTGCCTAGGGGCACACAGCTAGTAAGTGTCTGAGGTCAGATCTGAACTCAAAATCTTCCTGACTCTATGCCTAGCACCCTATCCACTATACCACCCAGCTGCTAAGAGTAGTCATTAATAAATCTTGTTAATAGATATAAAACATGAAAATATCTCTAGTAAGATAGTCTGAGGGATCTGTCCTTTGGCCTGTGATATTTAACCTTCTTGGGATATAAAATTCTTTAGTATGCTTCATTATATAATCAAGAGGATAAACAGCAAAAAGAAGAAAATTGATTGTAGTTCAGAAAAGTCAACACTGATTCAAGTAAAGAGAGGAAAAAAATAGAGATTTATCGATGATAGGGTGGGGAGGAGTGCCTGGCATTGTGTGGAGTTCTTTATAAATATACCAAGGCCAGACGGCCTTCTTCCCAGCTCTAGAACAGGCCCCTTTGATGTAGGATTTGCCATAGGAGACACTTTTGTCCACATACTCTTCTCTTTCCCTCCCTCTCACTCCACCTTTGCATGAAGTAGTCATGGGTAATGAGGCTCACCACCAATTACTGGCCAGTACACAATGATATCTCTGGCTACAGAGACCCATGAAACAGAGATTTTTGCTACATTTAGGACAAAACTCTTGGTAAGTTGGATATTTAGAATTTGAATGTTTCTGAAAGCTCCAGAATGATTTTGTGAGGTTCATTTGGTGGAAAGAAACCTTCCTTCTCAATAGCAAGACTGGAGAAGGAAGGAAACAAAAATTATTAAGCATCATTTACCAAGCACTGGAAGAAGTGCTTTACAAGCATTATCTCCTTTAATAGGTTCTATTACTCCCATTTGATAGCTGAAGAAACTGAAGCAGAGAAAGGTTTAAGTGACTTGGCCAGAGTTACATAACTGCTAAGCATTTGAAGCTGGATTTGAATTTACATCTCCCTGGCTTCAGGCCTACTGTGCCACCTGGTGGACGCCAGGCAGATGAGATTGTGATACATAGGCAGTGCTTGCATTCATCAGAGTGGCCCAAAGTAGTCCAACTTGATTTTGAGCTGAAATCTCAAGGAATGCTGGGGTGAAATGTGACTTTTCTTTTGCTGTCCTTTGAAAATGCAAATGGAAGTGTTATGAATCCATTTGATGAGAAGACTGGATGACTACATGTCAATTTATATGGAGATAATCATTCCTTCTATCTATTATTCATCTCTGTCCAGCGCTTGCCTGCTGACACCTATACTTGCAAAGGAAAATAATGGACTTTTATGATGTTATTTAGTTAAAAAAAAACTTTAAAGTTCTCAAGTGTTTTTAACGTGTACAGGGAGTCCCAAAAGTCTTACTGCAGTTTCAAGCTATTAAAGAGTAATAAGATTTTTGGGACACCCTATGTTGTCTCATTAGAAGCTCCTCACAGCCCTGTGAAGCTGACACTACCAGGTTTACTATCCCCATTATACAGGTGGGGACTGAGAGACATTGAATACTTGCACAATGTCACACAGCTATTATGTGTCAGATGTAGGATTTGAACCCAGCTCTTATTGATTCCAAAGACTTCCTTTCTATATAAATATGTTACATGTGTAAACGATGATTATGATTATTACTTTACATCTTAATGCTTTTGCTTATTAATACTTCCATTTCTGGGGCGGCCAGGTAGCACAGCGAGTAAGAGCACCGACTCCAGTGTCGGGATGACCTGGGGATTGAATCCAGGCTCCAACACTTAGCACCCACCCAGAAACACCTGGCTGTGTAACCTTGAGCAAGTTACTTAACCCCAGTTGCTTAAAAAAAATACTTCCATTTCTACTATAGGACCCACTTGGGCAATTGCTCAGGGATGGGGAGGATGTGGTTTCCACCCGGTCACCCCTCCCCACCTCCCCACCCCCACTACCTGCCTTCCTTGCTGTTGTGACTGAGGAAGTAACAAAACAGTACAATCTAGGTTCTCTGTAAATTCATGCTGTTCAACCTCAGCTAGAATCTTCACAGACACGATTCATAGTAGACTTTGTAGACTCCTAACTGCTAGGAACTGAGGCAGGATCTCAGTTTCTTCCTCAAGTCTCTCCCCTCTCCAATCCATCTTTTTCCATATTGTCTGAATGGTCATAGTAGTTCACAGCTTTGATCATGTCACTCCTTGACTCATAAGCCCTCTGTGGCTCCCTATTGTTGACCAAATCAAGTTCAAAATCTTTATTTTAGCATTCAAGTCTCCCCACAGCCCTTTCCAATCTACCCTTTTGTCAGTCATATTTCAAATACTTCTTGCTAATCAGTGGGCTTTGTTAATCACATCTGTGCAAATCTTGTTTCCAGCTCTACATTTGGGTCTATATTTGTAAATAAAATTATATTTTTCAAGTTCTGAGAGGAGCATTTCCTTGCCTTTCCAGTGCTTAGCACAGTACCTTGCTATTAATGCACAGCAGATGCTTAGAAAATGTTTGTTCAATTGAAAGGAATTGAAAAAGAATGCTTCAATCCCAGGATTCTAAGAAATCAGTGCATATTAATACCTAGCATGAGTGTGGTAGTAGCTTATTAAGTCCAGCAGAGGTCAGTAGAATACAGGCTATAGCCAACTCAGCACACTCCACAAGCCTTTTTTTTCTGAGAAGCCTTGGGCAAAATTGCGAAGTGGTTGAGATTTGTCTTTAGTTCTTTTCCCTATAGGTCCTCCCTCAGGGCCCATACCTTTACTAATCAATGTCTTCTTTTATGCCTCATTCCTCATTCATCAGAATTAACCTTTTAATAATAAAATCACAGAATCTCAGGGAAGCAAGGGGCCCAAGAAGCTATCTAATCCAACCAGTACAGAATAGAAATCTGTGCCACAGCCCTCTAACAAGCAGTCAACCATTCTCTACTTGAATATCTCAGGTGATGGGAATCTCACTACCCATTGTTGTAGACTATTTGATGTCAGATAGTCTTACTTGTTAGAAGATTTTATTCATATCAAACAAAATAATATCCTCTGTAATTTCTGACCATTGTTCCTAGTTCCTCCCTTTTGGGTAAAGCATAACATATCAGACCCATCTTCCACGTGGCAGCCTTTTGGGTCTTCCTGAGCCTTCTCTTCTCCTGGTTAAAAATCCTTAGTTCCTTCACAAGAACTTAAGTCCCATCATCATTCTGGTTATCCTTCTCTGGACCCCTAGCAGCTTGTCAATGTCCTTCCTGAAGATAACTAAATCAGAATATTTATTCAACTCCCTATTATATATAACCAATGGACAGCTACGTGATGCGGTGGATAGAGTGCCAGGCCTGGAGTCAGGAAGACTCATCTTCTTGAGTTCAAATCTGGCCTCAGACTCTTACTAGCTGTGTGACCCTGGTCAAGTCACTTGACTCTGCTTCAGTTTCCTCAACTGTAAAATGAGCTGGGGAAGGATATAGCAAAACCACTCCAGTTGCTCATTGTTGGCCCTTCATTTTTTGAAGGGGACCAATTACATGGGCGATGTCTTGACTCTCACATGAATTGGATTTAAGTGAGGCAGAATTGTTCAAAGTCATCAGCCTTATTCTCTTACTGAGTCATCGAAGTCCAGTAGCAAGACAAAAGTCAAGATGACTGGCGATGTCCCAGGGTGCACTGAATGACCTTAGCATCTTTGATGTCTGACCAAGCTCTAAATGCTCCATAGAGCTTGCTTCAGCTGCCTTCAAGACCTCGGAACAAATTGTTCTCATCCACTCATTCCATGGGGAAAGTCTTCCCTTGCTTGGGGTATATATCCCCCTAACTCACTGACAGGTTTGAGGTCTGGTGATTACCCTCCACTTGGTGAAGCCCATCTGCCCAGACATTTTACTGGGGTGTGGCTGCTGCTTGTGCTACAGTTTCTTGGGTGAACATGCAGGTGGGTAGACACCAAAGGTAGGTGGGCAGCCCTGTAATGGGACTCGGTAGTCCTCATACTGGAAATTCTAGTCCTCCCTGAACCCCCGTACGCCCAGTATCTCTGCCAAGAAAACCCAAAAAGGGGTCATGAAGAGTCAAACACAACTGAAAATGACTGAGCAATAACTAATATATACCCTATGCTACACACTGATTTGGTGAATGATTGAAAGGAGAGATGGACTGTGTGACTATGGTTATAAATTGTCTTGAGTAAAGAAGGGAGGCCTTGGGGAGACTAGCTGGTGCAGTGAATAGAGCACTGGCCCTAGAGTCAGGAGGACCTGAGTTCAAATTTGGCCTCAGATATTTAACACTAGCCATGTGACCTTGAGCAAGTCATTTAATCCCATTTGCCCTACCTTCACACCTCCAAAATAAAAAGGCCAAAAAAAAAAAAAAAAAGAAGGGAGGCCTTGATCTTACTGAAAGTGGACAATCAGCAATCAACAAGCATTTATTAATTGCTTACTAAGGGCCTCATACCAAGCACCAGGAACACAAAGGCAAAATTAAACAATCTGTGTCCTCAAGGAACTTACATTCTACCTAGGGAGATAAAATCTAAATATATAAGAATACAAGAAAATGGAGAGACAGTATGGTTTCATGTGTAGAACTGGTCTCAGGGTCAGAAAGACCTGGGTTCATGTCCTACTTCAGACCCATACTGACTCTATGACCCTGGGCAAGTTACTTCATACCTAAGGACTACTCTCCAAGACTATAAATTGCAAATATAGTGCTAACTTGTGTTAATTAGGAAGTTTTCTTACCTGGGAGTTTTTCATTCCAATAAAATCACAGGCCCAGGATCATTCCAAAATAAATAAAAGGGGATTCTTGAGGAAAAGGCACTAACATTTGGAGGGATCAGGAAAGGCAGACAAAAATACAGGACTAGAGCTCTGGGGAGCTTGAAAAATATAGACTTATTTAGAAATAGATACTCAAACAGAGAGCTGGAAATAGAGATTTGCATGGATGTGGTTGACAAAGCCGTCAGGCTGGATGAGATTACAGAAGGAGAGAGGATAGAAAAAGGAAAGAAGAGGGTCGAGGACAGAACAGTGGGGACCGCCCATATGAAAGGAGCAAGTGGAAAATGAGAACCCAGAAATGAGATGAATAAGGAGTGATCATGGAGGCAGCAGAGCAGGAAGAACATAATGTTACAGAAGCTAAAAGAGTGTTGAAAAAAGAAACAGTATAAAGGCAGCCAGTATTGCAGAGCACTGGGCTTGGAGTCAGGAAGACCTGAATTCAAATTTGATCTGAGAAACTTACTAGCTATGTGACCCTGGGCAAGTCACTTAACTTCTCTCTTTCTCAGTTTCCTCAATTGTAAAATGGGGATAAACAAGCACCTACCTTGCAGAGCTGTTGCATTTCTGGAACTCCATGAGTATGAACTTCCAGCAAAGCTCAGTTTTAATTCCAGGACTGATTTTTTTTCACATCTTGTACATTATCTTACTAATGTCCATTGTTCTTATTAATTGAAGTGTGAAATGACTTGATCATAATCTTGGAAATTGGAAGGAAAAGCTGGTAAAGGTTTAACTCTCTGGGAAAAAATATGCATATAATACACTTAATTTTAATTTGCATTATTAGCATTTCCTACATCACTTTCTTAAGTCTAGGCAATCAACAAAATAATAAATCAAACTCTGATTTGTAGTGTGTTGGTTTCTTATGGGTAAATGCTCACATTGAAAATTTAACAATCAGTTCATCAGAGGCTATACAAGCTGGTTCCAGCACACCCATAGTGGGATGGGAGTGTTGGCACTAACATCATTGAAATAAAAGGAGTGTGCCCACTGTGCTTAGTTTCTTGTTGTGGTCTCAGCTTCCTTCTTAGTATTTACAGAATCTCTAAAAGATGCTATCTTTAGGATGAAGTTTGGTAAGTGAAACAATTGGGGATGTAGAGTCAGAGTATCTCTGACTTTTTTAATCTCACCTTTGACACTTTGGCCCGAGTTTCCTCATCTGCAAAATGGGAGGGGTCAGTCTCTTCCAACAACAACAAAAAAACAATGATGCTTTGAAAATTGAAGTGAGTCTCTGAGCCCACCTATTAATACCACTTAGAGAAAATCAGAGATGTACAAGATTTAGGAGGAAAAAAACTCAGTAAGATCTCATACAGCACTGTTTTATGAGACGGTATAAAAGGGTCATAAGAGATACAATTATTTCTTGTTAATCTAATGTGTAATAGATGTTCTCTTACACTTAGTTAATTTTCTTCACATAATTATGTTCCATTCCAATAGTTCGATTTCTATTCATTATTGCTCTGACCATAAGTAATGAATGGAAGAGTAAAGAGAATTCTCAAAGGCTATAAGAGCTTTGAGAGGGAAGCCTTTGTTCAGTGACAAGAGGGTTGATAGACTACTGCAGGATAAGAGCCTTATCAGTATTAATATTCACACTGTAAAGAAACCAGAAGACATAAAGAAGGGGCAGTTAAATGGAAGGTTGACTCACAGATTCTGAAAGGCAAATAATGGAGTTGGAGGTGCTAGTCTCATCCTTTGTCTCAAGGCAACATACAACATCATTTCATGGGACACTCGGTCATCTGACCTTGCAGTGCTCATGATGAAAATGACCTACTGTGAAGATAAAGGCAATTTATACATCCTCTTTTGCAAATGATGAAGATGTGTCATGCAATGTAACTAGGGCCAGGAGGGAGGGACATAAGCAAAATAGTACCTTGTTTTGCTTGGAGACATCTACATGGTGGATGTACTGGACAGGTGACTGAGCCTGGAGTCAGGAAGACAAGTTAGAATTTGGTCTTAAATACTTACGAGCTTGTGATTCTGGGCAAGTGTCTTAAGTTTTGTCTGCCTAAGTTTCCTCATCTGTAAAATGGATATAATAATATCAATTAGTCTCCCAGGAATGATGTTGTAAGGATTAAATGAGACAATATTCCTAAAATATTTTGCAAATCTTAAAGTGCTATATAATGCTAGTTACCGTGTTTCCCCGATAATAAGACACTGTCTTATTAAATTTTTTGGACAGAAAAACACCAGAGGGCTTATTTTCAGGGGAGGGCTTATTTTAATGAATATTGACAGCAATTTTAATAAACAGGTAAATGTGAACAAAAAAATGTGCCTTTATTCAATAAGCAAATCACTGGGGAAGAACAAGATGACGTGCTCACTGCTGCAGCTCTGATTGGATGCAGCTCTGAGCACGGCGTGCGTTTCACGGGGGGGGAGGGGAAGGTGTATACAGAGGGTACCGTAATGTAGCGTGTAGTGCAGGGGATCTCAATAGGGCTTATTTTCGGGGGAGGGCTTATTTTAGAGGAATCTTACACAGTAAGGGGAGGGCTTATTTTCGGGATAGGTCTTATTATCGGGGAAACAAGTTATTGTTTGAAGTCTTATTTGCCTCATTTAATAATTTCTTCTCATCCATTTCAATTCAACAAACTTTTATTGAGGGCCTATTATGTGCAAGACCCTATGTTGAGCACTACAGAAGATTTAAAAAAAAGAAATACTTCTACCCTCAAATAACTAATAATCTACTAAGGGAATTAAGATATCCACAGATATGGAGATGTTAAGTTTAGGTAGTGTTCTTGGGGTGAAAGCAGTAGGAAAAGTAGATTGTGGCTAGATCATGGAGAATATTGAATGTCATGCTAAGGAATTTGGACTTAAGTCTTTAGGTAATTAGAAAACCATTGAAAGTTTTTTTTTTTTTAAAGCAATCAGGGTTAAGTAACTTGTTCAAGGTTACACGGCCAGTTATTTCTGGGTGTGGTGCTAAGTATCTGGGCCCGGATTTGATCCCCAGGTCATCCCAACACTGGAGCCGGTGCTTTTACTCGCTGAGCCACCTGGCCGCCCCTCCATTGAAAGTTTTTGAGCACAGGGTTAAAAAAGATAGAAACCATGGATTAGAAAACTTACTTTGGCAATGATATATAGAATGGATTGGGGTATATCGGGAAAGACTGCAGAAAGGAAGGAAGGTCATTTAGAAAGCAATTGCAGTGGCAGAGAATGAGGGAAAGGGGAGGAAAAAAAAGGGTCTGAAGTAAACTCTTGGAAGTGGGGTCAATGAAGAGGGAAAAGTCACTCAAATTTCTAGTGTGAGTAATTTGAAGGATGGTAATGTCTTTAATAGAAATGGGCAAGTCAGCATGGAAAGCTGATTTATAAGAAAAGAGTATGGAGGGGAGGCTAGGTGGCATAGTGAATAGAATACCGCCCTGGAGTCAGGAGGACCTGAGTTCAAATTCGGCCTCAGACACTTAATATAGACACACAAACTATCTGTGTTTAAGTGACCTTGGGCAAGTCAGTTAACCCCAATTGCCCTGCCCTCCCCCCTCCAAAAAAAAAAAAAGAGTATGGAATCCATTTTGGAAATATTGTAAATGAGTTGCTGGAGCAGGGTGTCCAGTAGAAAGCTGGGAATAAGGGTCTGGGGCTTTAGTGAGCTTCTGACCCTTCCCATTCCCCATTTCAGGACTCTTTTATGCAGCATGTTCCCCCCAAGAAGAACATAAAGCTCCTGGAAGTTGAGAATTGTCTTTCCTTTTGCCTTTCTTTGATTCCCTGGGTACTTTACATGGTACCTGCCACATTATAAGTAATTAATAAAAATCTTGACTTTACTATCTACTAGTGACCAGTTATATGCTAGTGACTGTGAAGGATGCAGACCAGTAGAACATGTATTTCCTGCTGTTCATGAGTTTCCAAGCTAATTCGGGAGAGAAGACATTCCCATATGTAAAGTTTGGTTACAATACAGAAAGTGCTAACTGAGTAGTGAATGTTCATGAGAACTCTGAAAAGGCCGACAACATTGCCAATCTAGGAGGAAAAAGAAAACTGTTCATGAAAGAGATGGAATTTCCTATGGAACTTGAAGGATGAGTAAGGGTTGAGTAGTTTCATTGGATTCCTAGGCTCATAGAATTTAGAGTTGGAAAGAACCTTAGGGATCATCAAATTTACACACTCCTCCATTTTACAGATAAGGGAACTGAGGTACTGAGAAGTGCAATGATTTTCCAATGTCACAATATAGTAAGTGACAGAGCTGAGGTTTGAACTCAGAACCTCTGATGACAAATCCAGTATTCACAGAAAGATAAACAGGTATGGATGGCTTGGAGGTGGAAGGCTAGGGAAATGGTCATAGAAAGGACAAGGTGGTAATGTAAAAGGCACACACAGGGGAATTTGGAACAAAGGTCTGAGTTGGGAAAGTGGTTGAACCTAAGTCTGAAAATGGGTTAGGGTAAGATTATGTGGGAGGCTATATTTCTAGATAAGGACTTCATCCTATCAGCAGAGGAGTCATGCAAGATTTTTGAGCTTTAGGAAAATTTAATTTGGCATCCTGTTCAAGATGTTTGGAAAAACAGAGGAGAGCCTGACTGGAGATAGTGAGAATTAGGGGGTTACTACAGAATTCCTGGCATATTTCCTTTTTCTGCCAGAAAATTTGACAACACATTTTCAAAGCCAAATATAAATATATATATATATATATATATATATATATATATATTCACAATAGATTAGAGAGTTAGTTTTCTTGCTAATTCTTATTAAAGACCTGCTCCATTTTCTTGATAAATGTCACATCTGTCAATTACATTTTATATCCACATATGACCACGCTGTTTCTCACCAGGCTATACCCATTGAGAAGTCCTCCTAAATAACACGAGGCTTAAATACCAAGCCCATCACCTGTCTTTTTCATTCCAGCAGAGGAGCTCACTATTTGCTCTAAATTTAATCATGAGGCAGCTAGACAGAGATGGACCAGGAATCAGGAAGATCTGAGTTCAAATCTAACCTGAGGCACTTATTATCCGTGTGACCGTGGGTGAATCACTTAATGTTTGTCTGTTCCTCATTTGTAAAATAGGGATGATAATAATAGTACATACATCCCAAGGTTGTTGTAAGGATCAAATAAGATAGTAATTGTAAAGTGCTTAGCACAGTACCATAGTAAGTGATATATACATATATATATATATGTTATTTATCATTATTATTACAAAATCAGAGAATCATAGCTGTTTAGAAAGGACTATTGAGGCTACCTAGTCCATCCTGATCTGAACAAGAATATCCTCTACAGTACATACGAGTAGTTATCCAGGTACCATTTGAAGAGCCCTAGGCTTAGGGAAAACCATGTTCCTTTTGGATAGTTCTAGTTGTCATAAAGTTTTTCTTTATGCTGACCTACATATAAGCTGCTTCTCTGTAATCTTGTTTATTGTTCCTAGTTCAGCCCATTTTGGCCAAACCGAACAAGCTTATTTTTCCTTCTACCTCTTCCACACCTGGTAGGTTTCAAGTACTTGAAGACAGTTATCCTATTCTCATACCCCATCCTTTCTGCTCACATGCCCCCAACCTCATCATGCTTCAAAATCTTTTCTGGGGTAAACAATTTGAGTTTCCTCATCTAACGTTCCCAAGGTGTCATGGCATGGTCTCCAGCTCTCTCATTCTTTTGGTTGTCAGTATGAACTGAGATTTCAGATCTAGAAACATAGCAATCTTAGTGATTGCTCCTAGCTCAGTTCTTTGGAGTAGAGTAGAACAAGACTAATTTCTCATGTAATGAGCTTGAATGCTTCACCAGAATCCATGGCATATGAAAAGACATAGAGGAATGTCCCTGGTACATTCTCTATGGAAGATTTATGGAAGGATATAGATAAGACTTAAAAAGCAGCATGGTATAGTCAGAGGCATAAAACTCTAGAAACAGGGGCCACTAAACCTTTGCTGGGCAACGAGGTGGCTCAGTAGATAGAATGTTGGGTCTGGAGTCAGGAAGACTCATCTTCCTGAGTTCAAATCTAGCCTCACACACTAGCCATGTGACTCCGAGCAAGTCACCTAACCCTGTTTGCCTCAGTTTCCTCAACTATAAAATGAGCTAGAGAAGGAAATGGCCACTCCATGTATCCATGTAGATGGATATTCCAGTATTTTTGTTAAGAAAACCCCAAATGGATGATATCTAAAAATAAAATTAAGGGATGAGAGAGGAATATATTGGGAGGAGAAAGGAAGAGAGAGAATAGGGTAAATTATCTCACATAGAAGAGGCAAGAGAAAGCTGTTACAAAACCTTACTCTTGCTGGATTTGGCTTAAGGAGGGAATAACATGCACACTCAATTGGGTATCTTACCCTTCAGGAAAATAGGGAGGAAGGAGATAAGAAGGGGGGAAAGGATAGTCAGAAGCAAACACTCCTTTGAAAAGGTCAAAGGAGAATATAGAATAAATGGTGGATAGGATGGAGGGAAATATAGTTAAGTTAGTCTTTCACAATATAACTACTATGGAAATGCTTTCCATCACTACACATGTATAGTCCATGCTGAATTGCTTGTCTCCTCAATGGCAGTGGGTGAGAAGGGAGGAAGGGAGAGAATCTGGAACTCAAAGTTTTAAAAACAAATGTTAAAAACTGTTTTTACATGCAACTGGGAAATAAGATATACAGGCAATAGGGTATAGAAATCTATCTTGCCCTACAAGAAAGTAGGGGGGAAGGAAGTAAGAGGGGGGAGATGGGAGGATGGAAGGGAGGGCAGACTAGGGGAAGGCGTAATCAGTATGCTTGCCCTCCTGGGGGTGGAGCATAGGGGAGAGATAGGGAGAAAATTTGAAACTCAAAATCTTGTGAAAATGAATGTTGAAAGCTAAAAATAAATAAATAAATTCTGGAGAAAAACCCCCCACAAAAATGGACTCATGAAGAGTTCATGGCTGAACAACAACAACAAAACCTGAATAAGGATCCCTGGGGTTATATACTGACTTAGTTTTTAAATGCTCCTATTTTTATTGTATTTTATTAACTATTTCCCAATTATATTTCTCTGCGGTTCAGGTCACACCTTGGAGTGTTGTGAGCCTCATATGGGACACCTTTAGTATAGGGGATAGAGGGCAAGCCTCAGGGACAGTAAGACTTAGGTTTAGATCAGTTCTCCGACCCTTACTGGCTTTCAATCTCATCCTAGCCTTTTGCTATCTGTGTTACCTTAGATAAGTCATTTTATCTTATTTGGCCCCAGTTTCCTCATTTCTAAAATTAAATGATTAGATTGAATGAGTCCTAATATCCTTCCAAATCTAAAACCCATATCATCCTATTGTATCCCCTTCCACAAGCTTCTGGATATTGATCCACAGCCTTCTTTAGAGAGGTCATTCCCACTTGTTGGGATGGGACAGTATGAGATCTTATAGCTCTTAAAGGTTTAGGGGCACTGGGGTGTCAGACAGACAAGGGAAGAAAAAAACCTCAGCAGCAGAGGGGCCTGAGAGGATTGCAGCCTGAGGGTTAACAGATTTTTTTTTTAAGCAATTGGTGTTAAGTAACTTGCTCAAGGTTACATGGCCAGGTGTTTCTGGGTGAGTGCTAAGTGTCTGAGCCTGGATTCAATCCCAGGTTATCCCGACTCTGGGGCCGGTGCTCTTACTCACTGTGCCACCTGGCCGACCCTGCGTTAACAGATTTTAAGTCAAATGGTTGAGGGGCATCTACATCCCCTCTCCCTCTCCCACATCCTCATGGAGATTTATCCTGTTATTGACTTTTTACTGATGAAATATTCTGAAAGTCGGATTAATCTTTTGATAAAATATTTGTTCTTCATTGTCTTGCACTGAGTATATCTTTAAGTCTGAGAGGGCAAGGGGGGCAGCACTGAGGAGGTTTGATTTTTCATAGACACTGTTAAGTTAGATCTCTTCTGTACTGGCTTGTCAGTCAAAGATACTGCCTAGGGGCAAGCCAGTTTTATCACAACTTTGAAAACCTTTTAATCTCCCAAAGAACACAGAGAGAATTCCACATGCGCTTGGAGAAAATGATTTCTTTATTGTAACTGTATGTGGAGATCAGTAGGAACAGTGATGTTCTTGGGGCGGTCCCCATGTCCCTGATGCCAGAGGGATCAGGGCAGGAAAGAAAGACAAGAGTATGGAGAGCTAAGAAGGAAAGTGCCACACTAAGCTTGCCCCAGTAGGCAGTGAGAGGCTGGTCTGTGAGGAATCTGACCCTATCGCCATCTAGTGCAACGACTACAGACTTAACCACAGTAACACCTGAACACAACTCTTAGGTTTGCGTTTTGGTGGCAGTAATCCCTAGCCTAGAATTTTCTTATGATACTTTCCCTAGTTCCAATCTTGCCTCCTTTTGTAGTGATCCCTGTTCCTTTCTCTTCAAGATAATACCTGATCTAACCCTCTCTCCCCTTCCAGAAAACTATTTGTTCTAACAGTAGCCTAAAGTATACAGTGGGCAGCTAGGTAGTACAGTGGATGGAGTGTCCAGGCTGGAGTCAGGGAGACTCTGGAGTTCATATCTGGTCTGGGGCACTTACTAGCTGTGTGACCCTGGTCAAGTCACTTAACCATATTTGCCTTAGTTTCCTCACCTGTAAAATGTGCTGGAGAAGGAAATGGCAAACCACTCCAGTATCTCTGCCAAGAAAACCCCAAATAGGATCATTAAGAATTGGACACAACTGGAAAACGAATTTACAACAACAACGATGGATACAGTATTTTAACAAAAGGAACAATCATTTGGGAGTCTCAAGTACCACATTAGGCTGGAAGGAAGACTATGTGGGGCCTTGTGCTACCTCTGAATAAACCACATTTCTAACATCATTACAAAATGGAACACAGTATACAAAAAAGATCTTGTTTATCAATCAACCAATCAATCAGTCAGAAAGCATTTAAGTGGCTTCTATATGCCAACCATCGTGATAGGGACTGGTGATATGAAAAGAAAAATGAACTAGACCCTACCCTCAAGGAGCTTGTCAGTAAGGATTCATTCAAGGGCTGCACTTGGAGTAGTGAAAGAGCTGGGTTCTATTCTAGACTTCTACTCTCATTAATCATGTGATGCATAGGCAAGTCATTTCACCTTTGCTATAACATATATTAACTATCTCCACAGTCAGGTAAGTGGTACTAGACCTGGCATCAGGAAGACCTGAATTCAAATTTGCTCTATACACTTATTAGCTATGTGATCCTGGACAAGTCACTTAACCTTTGTCTGCCTCAGTTTCCTCACCTGTAAAATAAGGATAATAATAGCACCTACCTCCCAGGTTGAATGTTGTGAAGACCAGACGAAATATTTGTAAAATGCATTGCAAAACTTAAAAGTATTATATAAATGCTTTCTTTTGCTTCTTCTTGTCCACATCTTTGATTTCCTTATCCTCCCTGTCATCCTCCCCTTTTCCATCCTCCTCCCCTTCCTCTTCCCCTCCCCTCCACCCTCTCCTCCTCCTCTGCCTTTTCTTCTTCTTCTTCTTCTTCTTCTTCTTCTTGTTCTTCTTCTTCTTCTTCTGCTTCTTCTTCTTCTTCTTTTCCTTCTCCTCCTCCTCCTCCTCCTCCTCCTCCTCCTCCCCTTCCAGTTTGTGCAAAGACCTGGAGGAGGAAAGGAGGATCTCAAGGTTAATCAAAGGCAGATCTACTCACTGCAGAGCCCTCTATGAGCCATAAAATCTGCCTGAGGCTGACACTTCAATTGATTCCTGTGTTTATACTTGACTTCAGATTGAGATGAATCTTTTTGTTTCCATGTTTCACCCCTCCTCCCTGATTCTCACCCCCCATTATCTAATTCTCTGTCCAGCATACAGACATTCAGTGAATAGTATTTGCTGCCCAGCTCAACTTCAAAGTAACAAGGGGATGACAGATCATAGAATGGTGAAGAGCATAGGCTTTATGGTTGGAAGGGGCCTTAGTGATAAGCTAGTTCAACCCTTTCATTCTTCAGACAAGCAGAGAGAACTAGAGAGGCTGAGCTCTGAGCTTGGAGTCACATAAAACCTTGGTTCTATAGTGAATCTTCCTTCAATACATTAATTTTATCATCATAGGCAAGTCACAACCTCCTTTAGTTGAAATTTTTTATCTATAAAGTGAGAATAATAATATCAGTAATGCCTAAGTCATAGGGCATTTATAAAGTTAAACAAGATGTGTGTAAAGTGCTATACAAACCTAAAGATACTATGAAAATGTTAGCTACTATAGTAATAAGCAAGCTAAAAGCATATATGTCGGGGTGGCTAGGTGGTGAAGTGAATAGAGCACCAGCCCTGGAGTTAGGACCTGAGTTCAAATCTGGCCTCAGACACTTAATACTTACTAGCCATATGACCTTGGGCAAGTCACTTAACCCCAATTGCCCTCCAAAAAAAAGGAAAAAAAAATAGAAGTATATATGTCTGAATGGAATTCATGCTAAGTGCCTGTATCAGCAATGCCATATTCACAATGCCTATAGAGATTACAAATATGCTGATATAATTATCCATCACAAAATACGTCAGGTTTGCCATTTGGGGAAATAAACTAGAAAATTTATTAAGATACCAAAAGACTGAGTCCCAAAACCAGAAAGTGAAAGCCATCAGAGTAGTTATGATATTGTCACAGGTAGATAAAGTAGAAAGCACCCACATTCTCAAGCCTTTAAAACAGAACAGGCTACCTCAGGCAAAGGTCCTCCTCTCCCCACTCACAGCAACCACCCAGCGCCCTGGAAGCGCGCTCCCAGCAGCTCCGGCCCCTGGCAGTGCTCAGCAGGGGTCCTTAGCAGAAAAGTCCTGCTCCCAGCAGCTCCGGCCCCTGGCAGTGCTCAGCAGGAGTCCTAACTCAAAAAAAAAAAAAAAAAAAAAAGGGCTTCGCGCTGCCCCTCCCCCTCCTCCTGCTGAAACCGCAACCGCCGCCAACCGCCAACCGCAGGACCGTTAGCTCGGCTTTTTTTTTTCCGCTTTCCGCTTTTTCTTGCTCTGCTATGTCAGCACGTCCATGGGCCATGGGAGATTTTTAAATCCCATAACCCTTACAGTGCCCAGCACTGTGCTGAGTAATAAAAAAGGTGCCTACTCTTAAGGGATCATTAAGGAACAAAGCAGCACTAAACCATGAGGCATATTTATTATAAATGCACAAAACTTCAGAAAAGTTGCAGATCATCATGGCCTCAAGGAAAAGATGTTGAACTTGGGAGTCAGAGGTCTTGGGTGTGTCATTGCAGTCTGGTAATAGTGGCTTCCATGATGTTCCTTGAACAAGACATTGCATGATTTTTCCCTGGCTTTCCATGGCATTTCCTCATATATGAATTTCTCTCTCTCTCTTGTTCTCTGCCTCCTGGCTTCTCTGATTTCCTTCAAGTCTCAGCTAAAATCCCATCTTCTCCCAGAAGTCTTTCCCAATACCTAAATTCCTTTAATTGTAGTGCTTTCCCTCTATTGATTATCTCCAGTTTATCTTGTACATATCCATGAATGAAGCAGAATTACAGTAGCTCGAAAGAAATATGAGATGTGCAAATTTAGAGACATCTCCAACCCAAATGTTCATATGGACTACTCGTGCCCAACCTGTTGGTGAGTCCTATTGCTCCTATAAGCTCCTATTGGTCTGATCAGCCACAGTCAGACACCTCAACCCCAACATCATGATGTCATCTTGGCCCTCTTTGAGAGTGAAGGACAACAACCCACCAACCGGTTTGTTCATGGTGTTTTTTTGCACGTGATCTTCTGGCTTAGATTTCGAGCTCTGAAAGAGCAAGGACTATCTTTATTTTTTTTTTTTTGAGGGAGGAAGGCAGGGCAACTGGGGCTAAATGACTTGTCCAAGGTCACCCAGCTAGTAAGTATGGTCAAGTGTCTGAGGCAGGATTTGAATTCAGGTCCTCCTGAGTCCAGGGCTGATGCTCTATTCATTGAGTCACCCTAGCTGCCCCAGCAAGGACTGTCTTTTGCCTTTATTTGTATCCGCAGCACTTAGAACAGTGCCTGGAACATAGTAGGCACTTAACAAATGCTTATTGATTGACTGGCTGGTTCTTCCATTTACTAAGTGTGTGATTTTAAAAAGTTACTTCATTTTGTTGAGCCTCAATTTCCTAGTCTGCCAAATGTCCATAAGAATATTGGTAGCAGGTCCCAAATAAGGTTGTCAGGTTGAAAGCCTTCAATCACTATATAAACGTCTGTGGGAACTACTATGAAATTGGGAATTACAATAATAGAGGCCTTGGAGAATGGCATTGTTTGCAATAAGTGCTGTTGGTGACTTACCATGGGGGCCCTCTGCTTCTCAGGGCCCCGGCACCCTCCTCATCTCTCCTTAGTCAGACAAGCCACCTCTTCGTCTCTGCTAGGTAGTCAACTCTTCTGGTTGGATCGCTTTTGCTGGGCATCTCCATGGGTCTCATGGATGCCAAATATTTCTCTGCTACCATTATTTGGCCTTTAGTCATTCAGAATTTTCTAGACCAGAGGTGGGGAACCTGCACACTTGAGGCTACAACATGTGACCTTCTAAGTCCTCGAGTATAGCCTTTTGACTGAGTCCAAGTTTTATAGAACAAATCCTTTTATTAAGAGAATTTGTTCTATGATATTTGGATTCAGTCAAAGGACTGCACTTGAGCACCTGGAGGGCCACATGTGACCTTCAGGTTGCAGGTTACCCATCCTTGTTCTAGACTGTCATCTTTCATATGCAATGGTACAGCCAGCCAATAAATATTTGTTAAGTATTTACTATGTGCCAGGGACTGTGCTAAGTGCTAGGGACGAAAAGAAAGGCAGGATACAGTCCCTGCCCTGAACTAGTTAAATCAGTTGAACTGATTTAAACTGGTTTAAGCTGTTTTGAACCAGTTTGAACAGGATTGAGCTAGATTTATCTAGTTCAAACTGGTGGAAGTTGATTGGAAGTGGTTGATTGGACTAGATTGAACCAGTTTAAACATATTCGGACTTGTTCTGTCTAGTGTAATCCCATTTAAACTGTTCAATCCAGCTCTCCTAAAATTATATAACTTAGTGTTAGAAAAATCCTTTTAAACTCTTTTTCCCTTGATGGGAACATAAACCCACCAAACTCTTTCTGAGGTTACTGCCAAAAAAGAAATAAAAAAGACTCCTTAGGAATTGTGTCAAAGCTAGGCTATGAATACCACTTGTAAGGGTGAGGTTAAAAATCATACTTTTTGGCTCTGGAGCCTCAACCAGGTGCAAACACTTTTTGATTTAACCAAAGATTAGCAATGAGTTGGAACAGGGCCTGTATATCTCCTTCAATTAATTGAAGTCTTTTTATGAAAGAATGGGTCAATAACATAAGCAAATTATACAAAAAGGAGACTATCACAGACATTAGGGAAAAAGAGATTCTGAACATCTGGATTCCAGAGGTGGAGCAAGCATGATAACAAAGGAAGGACTAAGCTGTAGCACACAGGAGAAAACAAAGATTCATTCCTCTATTAGTATCTCAGAATGGAGGACAAGGCTAGGGGAAGTCACAAGGCAAAGTCAGCTCTTTCCTTAATTTCTCCTTCCAATGCCTATCTATCCACAGGCACTATGATATAATATATTGTTTCATTACCCAAGTATTTCCAGTAAATGGAATTTTATCTCAACCACAGGAAGACCAGGGGTTACTAATGACAGATATAAATGTAAGGCCAGGCAGAGAGCCCAACCTCTGGTTCTGTGTTAGGAATTTTCCCAACTGGGGGGCTTGAGAAATTGTGATTGAACTTAAAACTTTTGTCTAAAACAAATTCCCTACAGCTGAAGAAGAGGCAACCCAAGTAGACCTTAGGGGCCATGCTGTTGCCCTGTATACTTAAATAAGCTAAATATTGTAAGATGGTGTTGCATAATTTTTCTCTACAAACTTCCTTGATTGAATTGCAAATAATATTGAGCAAGAAGAAAATGTAAACTATCAGAAAAGGTGAGATCATTGCCCTCTTCTCTCCCAGTCCATATTCCTGCCTTAATTTTGCATATCTGCCAACAAAATGAAGCAAAAATGAGCATAATGGCAGAATTTGCAGCAAAGGAGGTTGGGGAATGAGGGCAGAGAGAAATCAAGAGTAGCTTGATTGGTCTTCAAATGTCTCTTACTTGGATTGATTTGTCTACCCAGATAAACATTAAGCTGCCCCAAATCAGGGATCTCATTGTATCCTCCTCCTGAGGACCCCACAAGGGACCTAGCACCATACTAGGCACAGCTGAGATGTTCAGTAAACAAGTGTTCAATAAATAATTGGATTACTAATTGTTATAAGTTAATGATTGAAGAAGGAAGAAGGGACCATGAGGGGAGAAGACTGGCTTCTTCATGCATTTCAATATGCTGCCTTCAGAGGGAACTCTTACCTCACAATTGCAACATGGTCTGATTTGGTTCCAGTGATTCAAAAGGGCTCAGCTTTATATTCAGAAAGCTGCCTTTGTAGGGTGTGACCTTAGCAACTGCAAACTCACTCCCTCCATCTCCGGTGACTCAGTGCCCTCATGCACTCCTTCTGAAGTTTCCTCAAGGTCTCATTAAACTTCTTCCTAAGGCTTGATTTCTCTAGGCACTCTCATAGTCCTCAGACCAGGCTTCTCTCTCCTTGTTCTTCCCCCATCAAACTTTCTAGACCTGTGTACAGTCTAATAGACTATCTGGAATCATAGACTGTGGGATGAAAGTGCAAATCCCTCCAATTCCAATAAATGCTAAGGTGGTCGGTAAGGATAGTAGCTTAATCATCTTGAGTGTTATTAATATACCCACTTTAGGGTTGAGGAACCTGAAGTTTACAGACATAAAGTGACTTGTCCATGGCCATATAAATGACAGATCAAGAGGCAGAATTCAAATACACTTCTCTTGCCTTTAAGTCTAGTACTCTTTTCAATTAAAGTACTTCATGTGATTTCTCTTAGACACATGATCTTTTGCATTTTAACCTTTGTAGGGTGTGTCCTTAGCAACTGCCAGTCAATAAACATTTATCAAAAGTGCCTACTTTGTGCCAGGCATTGAGCTAAACTGGTGATATAGAGAAAGGCAAAATACAATTGTAATGGCTTACACAGTCACTGCTCTCAAGGAGCTCAGTCTAATGGGGGAGACTACATGCAAACAGCTGTTTAAAGGATAAAGACAGAATGAATTGTAGATAATTAAGAGGGAAGACACTAGAATTTGTGGGAATGGGAAATTCTCCCTATAGAAGGTGGGATTTTAGCTTGGACTTAAAGCCAGAGAAGCCAGGAGGCAAAGATGAGGAGGAAGAGCATTCCAGGCATGAAGGACAACCGGGGAAAATGCCAGAGTCAGGAGATGGAGCATCTTGTTTGAAGCAAGGAGGCCAGTGTCACTTTATCATAGAACCGCAAAGTAAGTAGGGATGAGGGGTGCAAGGTGTAAGAAGATGGGACAGGTGGAAGGTGGCCAGGTTATGAAGGGCTTTGGAAGTCAAACAGAGGATTTTCAAGTTGATCAAGTAGGTGATAGGGAGTCAATAGAGTTTATAGGTATGGTGAGTGGGAAGGGGTGACCTCATCAGGTCTGTACTTTAAGAGGATTTGGGCAGCTAAATGGAAGACATATTAGAGTAGGGAGAGACTTGTGGCAGTGTAACAAGAATGTAAATTTTAAAGATCTTCCCTGCCCCTAGGCTAAAGTGCACCTGGAGCCTGGGGTGGGAGGCTTGTTTTTCAGTAGATACTTCTTGATCGGCCAGTGGGTCCAAAAGGTTGTTACATTCTCTCAGCCAGGAGAAGGCTATATAAGCCCTGATGTGTAGCTTTGTTTTGGGACTCACTTTGAGAAGTATTCTGTGATTTGATCTGAATTCTGGGAAGCCGTTGTTGAGAGTCCCCCAGCTTTGAAAAACCCAGAATGTGGAAACCCAGATGTTGACTGGGTATGGATGTAATGGTTGGATAGTTTGGAAATCTGTCTACTTGATGTTTCTGTCTTGATAATTATGCCTGTATACTTTGAGGTTCAGGGTGCTGACCTTTTCTCCTGAACAAGGTAAACGATATATGTCTGACTGATTAAAGTAAGCTTGTTAACCCATTTTGAGTTGCTTTCCTTTAACAAAGCAGATCCAAGAACCTGTGTGAGCAGGCACCCTGGGGACACTGGGGTGCTTGCTGCAACAGGCAGGCAGATAACCAGCAAGTTATTATAATGGTCTAGGCATGAGGTAATGAGGTCCTGCATGAGGATGGGTGGCAACAGTGTCAGAGGAGAGAAAGGGGCCCATATGAGAAATATTATAAAGGTAAAATCAATAGGACTTGGCAACAGATTGAGTATGGGGTGAGAGGGAATAAGGAGTCGCCTAGTTTGTGAGCCTGGGTGAGTAGGAGGATGGTAGTCATAATAGTAAATAATAGAGAAAGTAGGACAGTGATAGAGAAGTGGGGAAGAGAGGAGGATTTGGGGTGAAAAGATAATGAGTTCAGCTTTGGTCATGTTGAGTTTAAGATGTTTAAGGTACATCACACTGTGAGATGTTCAAGAGGTGGTTGGAGATTCAAGACTGGAGGTCAGGAAAGGTTAGATCTGAGAATCAACAGCATATGGATTATAATTGAATTGAGAGCTGATGAGACCAACAAGTAAGACATAGAGGGAGAAGAGAAGAGAGCCCAGGACAGAGCCCTGTGAAGCACCCAATGTTAGCAGGTGTGATGTCGATTAAGGTCCATCAAGGCAGACTGAGAATGAGCCATGAGATATGTATAAGACCTAGGAAAGGGTTGTCATGAAGTTATATACTTACCCACTGGAGGTTTTTTAAATAGAAGGTAGCTGGTCATTTAGCAGGTTTATTTTAGAGGTCATTCTTTTCCATGTATGAGGTGAATCAGACAGTCACGGAGATCACTTCCAATTCTGAGATTCTGTGACATCTAAATATATTTTTGCTGTCCTATCCTCCTGCATTGAGGGCTGGGGCTTCAAATTCTGCAATCTATCCTGCCTAGTAATGAATTCTGTTCACTTCTCTTTTAAAAAAATGTTGGCTTTCTAAAATGCCATTGACTCTTTTTGACATGTGGTTTATTGAGGGGAACATCATCATGGTTTCTCATTAGTGCTTTGCCTAGGCTAATCATCTCTCATAGAAAGTCAACATCATTGACCTACCAGGCACTGAAAGCACAGGTATGTCTGAAACAACCATGTTTTATACTTCATCCCATGCAAAGCCCTTCACAATTTTGATAAGACAAGCTCTCCAAACTTTCTATGATGGGGCTACCACACAGTCAGAGGAGAAATGCTGATGCCATATTGATAACACTGAGAAAGGAACTTCCTCACCAGAAGATTCCTAAGCCAATGAAATCACAAGATCACAGGTCTACACCAAATGATAAGAAGAATATTTTATGTTTCTCAGTTTGCAGTGTGTGTGTGTGAGGTAGATCCTCCAGATATTCTTAGTTCTATTTGATAGATAAGAAAACTTAAGCACAGAGTAATTACGTGATTTTTTTTTTTTTTAAGAACAAGGCAATTTATTAATGAATCTGGTGTGGTTTGTCCTAATGTTTCTTGTTGGCAGCTGCCACCTGTCTGGCAATTCTGTCCAGGTCTCTGTCCCTGAGGTGTCAGTTCCCAGCCCTCGTCCTGGTCCTTCTCCACAATCTTGAGTCCCTCCAGGGCCTGAAGGACCTTCCGAGCCACGCTCCTGGAGCCCCTGCTGAAGTGGCTGGGCATGACGCCGTTGCGCTGGCGCCCCCCATAGATCTTGGTCATGGATACCACGCCGGCGCCACCGCGAAGGTACAGGTGCCCAGCGGTGGAGGCCCCCCGCATGTAGAACCAGTTCTCATATTAGGGCACCAGCTCCTTATGCTTGGCCAGTTTGACCATGTCCACCCATTCGGGGACTTTTGGCCTCCCTGACTTTTTTAGAAAGGCGGCCAGGGCCCGCACGAACTCCTGCTGGTTTACGTCCTTCACAGTGACTCCGGGCATCTGCTGAAGGCCAGACGTGGGGGGTTGGGGGACGCTGCCGGGGACCCCGCGGCCCCCGCCCCTGCCCAGCCCCTCCCGGCCCTCCCTGGAGCCCTTCGGCCCGGCTCCCACCGCACGATAATTAGGTGATTTTTTGCATGTTCATGTTTATTAAGTATCAGGAGATGGATTTGAACCCAGATCATCCTGACTCCAATTGACCAGGTAAGCCTTCAAGATTTATTGCTATCAACATGATGGGGATCACTGCCGTAAGACTGAGATTTCTTACTCATGGACCTTATTTAGCATGGATCCTCTAAACCATCTCTATTCCCCAAACTTGAGAATTCGTATTGATTTAGAACCAAATAGTATGGCAGTGACTCAAGGCAGATCCTTTAGCTGACATATAAAAAGAATTGATATTCATCTTATTTCCAAATATTGTTTACATAGTTAATGCCTGGTAAAATAGACAAACTCATTTCTAGACGCAGAAGGGCTAGCCTGCTCCCAAGTGGCAGATTAAGGCAGAAATATCTATTTCTCCTATTCCCTTGATGATATTTTGAGTATTTCCAGTCCTACAAAGGAAGGTGGTTAGAACGTTATTCAGTAGTGTCCTAGAACCTCCACTCTGTGAGCCAAGGTGTCTTAGACCACCACCCTCTTAAGCCAAAGGAAAGAATATCCTCAAAGGATAACTAACTCAACGACTTGCTTGCTTACTTGTATGGCTATGCAAACTGGGCTTGGACTAGATGTACTCTAAGTTGCTTTCAATTATCTCTAAATTTATGATCCTATGACTATCTTCACTCATCTCTCATGGTCACCACTTCTTAAACCAGAAGTCCCTCTAGGCTCATACAATTCTAAAGACAAAGATAATTCATTCTAATGAAGAGGAAAAGATGGAGTTGTCTGAAGACACTGATGCATAAGCACAGGGGACTCATTAATAATTATAATAGCTCACATTTATATAGTCCTTTGAAGAGGTAGCATGATGGAGTGGGTAGGGAGTTGGTTTAGCATGCAGGAATATCTTCATTCAGATCTTACCTCAGACATCTAACTGGTTGTATGACCCTGGCGAAGGCACTGAACCTCTCTAGTCAACTTGCAAAGATTGTAAGTTGCAGACCTCCACCATGAGAGAGAACTTCCTCATCTAGAAGAAATTAGGTCCAGACTCTAGCCCTCTCCTTCTATATGTATTTCCTGTTTTACAAAATGTCTCATATAAATCATCTTCATTGATCCCCACTTATTATCCTCATTTTACAGATGAAGAAATAGAAGCTCTAAAAAGTTAAGTGATTTACCCAGTCACAGAACCAGTATTTGTTAAAGGGAGGACTGGGACCCAGACATTACTGTCTAGTAGACTAGCATTCTAGCCCGAATAATCAGTCAATTGTAGTCAATCAAAAAATATTTATAGTATTTATTGAACACTCATTATGTGCCTGGAATGCGTATCTATCTATCTATCTATCTATCTATCTATCTATCTATCTATCTATCTATCTATCTATCATCTATCTATTATCTGTTTATCTATCTGTCTAGGATAGAAAATAATCTTTAGCCGCTATAGAGGAGGGAAGATAACACAGCCTTGAAGGAAACTGAGGTAGAGATAAAGAGGTAAAGTGTTCTAGGCAGGGAGGACCAGACAGGGGAGATGGATGGGGTGTCCTATTCAAGGGATAGCAAGCAGACAGTGTATATGCATGGTAGAGGGGGTTAAGAGTAAAGTATTAGAAACTTGGAAAGGTAAGAAAGAGGCCAGATTATGAAGATGTTTAAATGCCAAACAGAAGAGTTCATATTTGACCCTGGCAGTATCAGGAAGTCAAGGGAGTTTTCTGAGCAAGGTTAGACATAGGCTTTAGAAAAAAAAATTACTTTGGCAGTTAAATTAGGGAGAGCTATTTCAGTAGTTTAGGTGAGAATTGATGAGATCCTGAGCTAAAGTGGTGACTGAGTGGAGGAATATGAAGAAATGTTGTGGAGATAGAATTACTATAATTGGTAATAGACCAGATAAATGATATTAACATATCTGAGAAATCAAGAATGAGACTGCAGCTTCCAGCGCAGGTGACTGGAAGGGTGGTTGTGCCCTTGATGTAACAGAGAAGTTTGAAAGGGGAGAGGGCTTTGATGAAAAGATGACTTCTCTTTTGAACATGTTAAGTCAGAGATGGCTATAGGATATCCAGTTTGAAATGTCCATAGGGCAGTGTGGTGATGTGGAACTGGAGAGACACTAGGGCTAGATATATAAATCTGGGAATCATCTATATAGAGATCATATTGAATCCATAGGACTTGATAAGATTATCAAGTGGAGTACAGAGGGAAAAGAGAAAAGGACCCAGGACAGAGCCTTGGGGGACACAGTTTGCTGGTATACCAACTTAGATTTTTCAAAAGACAATTATAGAACATAGAATCAAGGATAGGTGGTGTGCCATGAATAGAAAACATTGCATGGATTTTGTAAGGATAGCATTAGGAACACTGACACTCAGATTGAGATGAGATTGCTGAAGAATGCCAAGGACTCAAAGGGAGGGCTTTTTTTTTTCTAGCTGATTTGAAGAAAAGATGAGGGTCATGAAAAGAACAGGTCTACTTGTCCAGAGGGATGGGATGATGATTATGACTGGCCCAATATTATATGACAGAGAAAATGGTGAGCTAGTCAATTTCTGTTTTCTTTGCAAAGAAGAATGATTTTTAGATTGGAAAAGACAGAACAGAAATGACTGGTCTACAAGGAGAAATCCTAGATAAATAGGAAGATTGTATGGGATCATCTAGCTTCCCTTCTTGAATTAATGTGATAGGACTCATACAAATTACATCTCAGGGTGATGAAAGAACTGGTAGATTTGATTATAGAGATATTGTTAATGACCTTCAAAGATCCTGACAAAAAAGAGATATTGTTAGAGATATGGGGGATTATGGTATGGAATGTGTTGTCAGGCTAGGTCTATGAGTCAGCTAGTATTCCTTATCTTTTTTTTCTTTGTTATAAGTTAGAGTCTGGAGGTGACTATGGTACAAAAACAAAAACTATCAATTTTAAAAGATCATGGCAAATGAGAGAAGCACTGAAGGGCTAGTATACACATATTTTATTACAAATTTCAAAAATAAGAGTCTATGAAGTATGTACCATTGAGCTTGACTTTAGTCCTAGTAAAATTTTAGAGCACATTATTAAGAGGATGGTTAGAGCTGATCATAGCCAAGCTAGCATGGCTTTAGTAAGAACAGGTCACTTTCCACATTAACCTCATTTCCTTTTTTTTTTTTTTTTGGATAGGGCATCTTGGCTTGTAAATCAAGGGAATTCCAAAGATATAGTTTAATCTAGATTATAGTAAAGCATTTTTTCAATGCTTTCCTATGGAGAGCCATAGAATAGGTGATATTACAGTGAGGTGGATTGGAAACCAGTTGAATGAATAACCCCAAAGTATGTTCATCAATGACTTGATGCCAACTTAGAAGAAAGTCTCCAGTGTAGTACCCCAGAGATCTGGCCTTGGCCCTGTGCTGTCAAAATTTCTTTCAATGACTTTAATCAATTAATTAGTTAAATGAATACAGTATGTTAAACTTTAATAGGGATAGATATAAAGTCTGAGAGACAGCTTGACATAGTGGATTGAGGGCTGACTTTAGAAACAGAAAAACTCAGGTTCAAGTGCTGATTTTGGTACATACAGCACTATTTTCATAAACAAATCACTTGACCTCTGTGTTGTGGGCAGTTCTCCAAGGCCAGAAGTTGTAGGATGTTGTTGATTTGTGCCTATTCCTTACACACTGATGAAATCCCAGGTGCAGCCCTGAAGTGTGAATTCTTATATTTGTGTTTAATAAAAAAATCATAGAAGGTAGGGAAAGCATAGCTAGATGTTGGTTCATCTGAAAAAAAGAATATATTGGGTAGTTTTAGTGCAAATCTAAGATGAGTCAACACAGAGAAGTCTGGATGCCAAAAGAGGTAATGCCATCTTAGGCTGCATTGAGAACTGTGACCAGGATAGCAGAGTTGATAGATTTATTGTATTCCATTCAGACACATCACATGTGATGTATTGGGTTTAGTATTGGGCACCACATTTGAAGAGGGACATTTATGGGACATTTATAAGCAGAAGAGGGGTCAGAGGAGGGCAAAAAGATGATGAAAGGCAAATAGATCATGATGTCTCACTCAAGAAATTGGTGTCAATAGAGAAGAAAAGTCTTCAAAAAAGAAGAAAAATATCTTAGACATGATATCTTCAAGTTCTTAAAAGGTTTGTCTAGTGGAAGAAAAATTAGTCTTGTTCTGCTTGATCCCAAAGGGCAGAGGTAGGTAAAATGTACAAAGAAGAAAATTTAGGTTTGACGTCAAGACATATTCAGGTTTGATGTCAGGACAAATGGTTTTGTGCTATAGGCTAGATTGAGTGTCCTCTAACAGTTCTTCCTCAATAGAGGTTTTTTTGAGTCACATGTCAAGTGTATTCTTGTTCATGTCCAAGATTGGGTTAAATGAATGCTGATATCCCTTCTAATTCTGGGATTCTTGGATTCCAAAACTCTGTGTCTCTAGACCTAACCTCTTATAAACCTAAACAGGTCTGTATATCCAGCTTCATAGAGGACATCCCTACCTTGTTTCTCCAGCTTCACTTTGAGCTGAACACGGTCCAAACGGAATCTTTTTATGCTCACAATTCAGAGCTTCCCACGTTCCATCTTCATCTGGAGCCTGTGAATCGGCTTTTCTCTAGTAGCCTTCTCACCCTGGAAGCTGACTTTGCCACCATTTTCCAACAGCCTTCTCATCTTGGAATATCTCTTTGCCTCTGAGGCCCCTTCCTCTGTTTGGGAGCCTCAATTTTAAGGAAGGGTCCCCAGGCCAGCAATATTCATTCCTTGCTTCCTTTCTGAGCTCCATTCCTGGTTTTCTATATATCTTTCTCCAAGATGTCCCTTCTGGGATACTCCTTCTTCCTTTTAGTTACTTTTTGTATGTTCTTTTCCTGCATTACACTATAAACTCCTTGAGGGCAGGGACTCTCTTCTTGCTTCTACTTGTATCTGGAGTACTTAGCACAGAACCTGACTATAATAAATGCTTGTTGACAACTTCTATACCTTGAAATTTTCTTGGATTCTGACCTCTTATATGGCTAATTACCAAGTGCAACATATTTCATCCTTTATTCCCTGCTCTCTAATTCCACTGCCCCCAGGTGTAGTCCCAGTACTATACCTGGTGTTAGGTTATAGAGATACAAATTTAAAGAATGAAACAATCCCTAAGGCTTGCATTCAAATGAGGGAGTCAAGTTAAGTATATAAATATGTACAGGATAAATACAAATTTAAGAAATATAATGTATACAAAGTAGTTAAATAAGAGATGGTTTGGGAGGGAGAGCACATTGAGAAGGAGGATCAGAAGTGAATTCAGGCAGATGTTGCTGGCATCTAGGTGGTACATTGGATATATTGCTGGGCCTGAAGTCAGGAAGACTCATCTTCCTGAATTGAAATATGGCTGTGTGACTCTAGGTAAGTCACTTAATCCTGTTTGCCTCAGTTTCCTCATCTGTAAAATGAGCTGGAGAAGGAAATGGCAAGCCACTCCAGTATCATTGCCAAGAAAACCCCAAATGGGGACATGAAGAGTTGGACACAAATGAAAAAAATGACTGAACAACAAACAACAATTGGCTTTTCATGTAATATTGTATATTATAATTATTTGTGTGGATGCCTTATCCTCCTAGATTATTAATTCCTTGAAGGGTAGGCACCATGTCTTATCAAAACTTGTCTCCCTTGGCCACTAGCACAGTGCCCCACACCTAGTAAGGTTTAGTAAATAATTGTTGACTTATGTTACAAAATTATATTTGCATAACACATTTTTCTAAGTTGTTTTAAATTCAGCCAAAATAATGAAGTTAATGAATTTCCACTTTGTGTTTATATAACAACTTTCTTCCAGTGCTTTGTAAGGATATGAGCTAATTAATTTAAACAAACTCCCCATAAAGCAGGTAAGGAAAAAGGTATTGTTACTTTTTTCAGATGAGAACACAGAGATCCTGCCAATTTGGGTGATTAGTCCAACCCACTCACTGTGACAATCACCTGCTCTCTCTTCACAGACTTTACCTCGTCTTCCTTGAGGGTCACAGAGTTCCTGCTACATAAGCCCCTCCTCGTTTACTATTATTAATCCTAGGTCCCTCACACTTCAAGGAAAGAGTCTTCACCACATCTCTAAGAAAAAGACCAAGCCCCGGAAGCTTTCTCATGCTTCTTCCTTCCCCACTCAGGGGCCCAGCTGCTAAAAAAAGAAATGCTCTTTCCATTGTGGGGTCTGGCTCCTCTCCCAGCTGAGCAGAGGGAAATGGAAAGAGTGCCTTCTCTCAGAGGGGAAGTGGGGGTGGAGTGGGTTGGAGTGGGAGACACATGATACTTTGATGCAAGTGATTTCATCAGCTTGGGGATTTCTTCCACAGAAGGTTCTGATCCCTCCATGCTGTCCTGTCCTATGCCATATTGGTCAGATTTCTCCAAAGATACAAAAATGTTTTTTTTTTTCCCTTCAGTACCCTGAATGGTACACTGGGAGATGTCAGATACTTGATAATTCTGTGACTTGCATCTGTTTTATACAGAGCACCTCCTTAATTCTGGCTTTATTTATTGGGGCATTTTAATAAATGAGACAGAAACTAAACTGAGGTTTCCCTGCTACCCATTCCCAAAAGAATTTTCTCAGTATATAACTACTAAATGAGATGTCAGGGCAGTTGTTTAATGCATATAAGAAAAAAAAACCCTTTTGTTAAATGCTTTCAGAGCATCCACTTACATGTAACAATTGGCATGTTAACTATAAATAATTGTAATTTGTTCATCAAGGTAAGTCTCCTTAAGGAGCTCTTCTGTTTCTAGCATCATCCTATCTACTATATCTATGTAAAATTAATACAATTAGATTTCTTAAAACATGTTCCTTAAACTGATTATAAGCACTAAATTAAAATTCTACAAATTCAGTGACATTCTCAGTAATGAGGGAGGTGTGACTTTAAAAGAGTTCATGTGGAAAAAATGAAAATTCTTTGAAGGTAGGAACTGCATCGTTTTCTTCTTGCCTTTGAATCTCCAGTGCCTAATGGTTAGTTGTTTAATCAGTGCTTATTAATTTGGCTGAAAACTCAATATGGGTCAACAGAATGACATACCCTCCTCCCCCTCTCTGAAAAAAAAAAAAGCTAACATTATCTTTGGCTGAATTAAGAGAGAGAAAATGTCCCAAATGAGGAAGGTGTGCCTTGGTTAGATCATATTTGGAGTAGTGTTCAGTGGTGAAAAAGACATTGAACATCTGGAGTATGTCCAAATGTGCATAACCCTAATGGTAATGGGACTTGAAACCCATAAGAAAAGCAGTTGTAGAAATTGGGGATATTTAGCCTGAAGGAGAGATAACTAAAAGAAATGATATGTGGCTTGATATATTTGTTGAAAGGCTGAAACATGGAAGAGAAATTTGTTTTGATCTACCCAGACTCTTGGAATAGACCTAGGAGCAATAATGAAAATGGCAGAGGGGCAGCTGTCCCCAAATGGAATAGCTTGAGTGAGTTCCCTGTAACTGAAGATCTCTGAGTGGAGTCTGAATGGTCCTTTGTTTAGATACTATTGAGAGGATTCCTGTTTAGGTCTGAGTTTGGACTGGATGACTTCTGGAGTTCTTCCCAGTTCTGATGATCCATGATTCCTCTTCTCTTCCTCTCTGCCTATCCACATTCTGCCTTTTGTTTTCTATTACTTATACCTTGTCTCCCATACCTCATAGTTCTGGGAAAGAGAATATGACATCAAAGGGCATTTTTTCCAGACAAGGATGAGCAGGTATGATGATTCAACAAGATGGGTCAAGGTACCAGGGAGATTTAACCACTTCAGGAAATAGAGAGAATAGAGCTTATGCAGTTTAGCTTAGATCAGAATTCTGATGCATCTGAAATAAATGGCTTGAGATACTACTACTTACTACATGACTTTTATGAGTTTCCATGAGGTGTGTGTGTGTGTGTGTGTGTGTGTGTGTGTGTTAGACTGGTTCTCCCTATCTTTCCCAGGCTGGAAGTGTAAAGACTACTCATGGACCTGGATGTCTCTCCTGATTGGCATGAAAGCATTGACTGGTTCCATTTTTCAAACTGGGCTGGTTCTCCTCTCCTTAAAAAGGAAGAAAGGAAACAGACATTCATTAAATGCTTACCATGTGCCAGGCACTATGCTAACTTTATAAATATTATCTCATTTGATCATCAGAACAGCCGTGGGAAGTAGGTACTTATTATTATTCCCATTTTAGATCTTAAGGAAACTGAGATAAACCAAGATTATGTGATTTGCCCAGTGTTATGGGAATTTAAGATCTTCCCTGCCCCTAGGCTCTTTGATAGGCTTAAGTACACCTGGAGCCTGCAGTGGGAGGCTTGGTTTTCAGGAATGCCTACACCTTGGTGCTCTGTAATTGGGCAGTGGGTCAAGAGGGTTGTGACATTCTCTGAGCCAGGAGAACGCTATATAAACCCTGATGTGAGGCTTTGTTTTGGGGTTCACTTTGAGAAGTATTGTGTGATTTGACCAGATGAGACTCTGGGCAGCGGTTGACCCCCTTTTCTTGTAACTTCTGCTTGTTACAAGAAGACAGAGAAACAGATCAAGCAGATAGGCCTCCAACTGTCTGACCATTATATCCATACCTAGTCACAGTTACCAGAGAGGGAAGCATCCACATCTGGGTTTTCAAAGCCGGTGGGTTCAAACAACAAGGAAAGCTGAATCAGAAGGGCCAGGGCCAATCAAGTCCCAAAGATAACTGTATATTCTTTTAGGTAAGAAAAGCTAATCCTCGTTGGAGGAGGGAAGGATATTAGGCTTGGGCCTAGCTCATGTTGGGGAAAAGAAGCAGTCATAGCTTAATCAGGTGAGGAAGGGGCAGTTTTGCCCCCTTTTAGGGTAAGCTAATCCCAGGCAGGAAGAGGGGAGTATAGAGTCTAGCCTTGATAAGACTTGGAAGGTAGGAACTGGTACCCTATTATAATTCTCTCTTGCTTCCCAACTTCCTAGGCTTCCTTAAAGACTCAGCATAGGGGCGGCCAGGTAGCACAGCGAGTAAGAGCACTGGCCCCAGTGTCAGGATGACCTGGGGATCAAATCCAGGCTCAGATACTTAGCACCACACCCAGAAATAACTGGCCGTGTAACCTTGAGCAAGTTACTTAACCCCGATTGCTTTAAAAAAAAAAGACTCAGTATAAACCCTTCCCTCTGAGAGCAGCCTTTCCCTGGCTCCCTTCCCTTTGAGATAATTGCCCATTTGTGCGGGAGGTAACTTGTAAGTACATAGTCATTTGTACATTGTCTCCTCCATTAGTTTGTGAAATGCTTGAGGGTGGGGTTTTTTTTTTTTTGGTCTTAAAAAAAAAATCCCTGAGTGTTTAGCACAATCCTGTCATATAATAAGCTCTTAATAAATGCATATTGACTTAAATGAAGCCAATGAATACCTGATACAGGGATTTATGTTTAGCAGTTATTCTGGCCAACCTAGGACTAGCAACCCTGGTTTTGTTTCTCCTTTTTCCTCTAAAGCTCTTTCTATAAATAGAGTTGAGGATGGGGTAGGTTTTTTATAATATGGTAGATTTTCATAGACACTAGTAATCCTTGCAAAATCTTTGTCTGACAACAATTAAGGAAATACAATAATTAAACTACACCTCTGAGAAATCCAAAGCCCAGGGTGGCTCTGGGAGCCAGCACATTTTTATCAGATGCTTACAGGTCCTGATAATGAGTAGTGGAAAGGAAGAGATGGGATAACCTCTCGTGTTCAGAAAGTAGGTGAATATATTCACTTTGATTTGCCATTATGGTATATAAAGGGTAAAATGGGGAAAAAATCCAACCCCACTAAATTACAATGGAGCAGTACCATGGGATAGAGGATGAAGAATCGGATTTGGAATAAAGAATGTTGTTATGCAGTCATTTTCAATCATGTTTGACACTGTGACCCCATTTGGGGTTTTCTTGGCAAAGATACTGTAGTGGTTTGCTATTTCCTTCTCCAGTTCATTTTATAGAGGAGGAACCTGAGGCAAACAGGGTTAAGTGACTTGACCTGGGTCACATAGCAAATAAGTATCTGAGGTCAGATTGAACTCAGGTCTTTCTGATTCCAAGGCTCATTGCTCTATTTACTGTTCCACCTATCTGCCCCTGGGAGTCAAGAAACCTTGTTTGAAACGTTGATTCTGATCCTCGTTTTGTTTTTTAATTTATTTTTAAATATTTAATATCTTAATAATTTTAATTTAATATTTATTAATATTTTAATCTATTATACTATTAATTATTGATACAGCATTTAAGTTAATACATTAATAATATAAATATTGATTTTAAAATTTAATAACAACTTTAAATTTTAATGATTTAAATATTAATTTTAAAAACTTAGTTAAATATTTCCCAATTACATGTAAAAAATTTTTAACATTGATTTTTGCTGATATTTTGGGTTCCAAATTCTCTCCCTCCTTTCTTCCCCTCCTCCCTCATGCTTAAGAAAGCAAACAATCTGATAAAGATTATACATATGCTGTCATGCAAAACATATTTCCATTTAAACTATGTTGCAAAAGAAGATAGACAGAAAAACTAGGGAAAGTTTAAAAAGTATGCTTCTATCTGCATTAGGAGTTCATCAGTTCTCTCTCCGGAGGTTAGATTCAATTACATTAGAGTAAATCTTTCACTGTTGATCCTTGTACAATACTGGTGTTACTATGTACAATGTTCCCATGGTTCTGCTCACCTCACTTTTAATCAGTTCACACAAGTCTTCAGGTTTTTCTGAAAGCATCCTGCTTGTCCCTTCTTATAGTACAATGGTATTTGATCCCAATCATAGACTACAACTAGTTCAGCCATTTTGACACTGGACTTGGTAAACCTGGACAAGTTGTTCAATCTTTCCAAGTCTCAGGTTTTAAAAATGTAAAATAGAGATGATGTTAACTATAGCACCTTCCTCGTAGGGTTATTATAAAGCTCAAATTAGATAATGTTTGTAGAGTGCTTTGCAAATGTTGTTGTTGTTGCTCAGTCATTTCAGTCATGTCTGACTCTTTGTGACCCCATTAGGGATATTCTTGGTAAAGATACTGGAGTGGTTTGTCATTTCCTTCTCCAGCTCATTTTACAGATGAGGAAACTGAGGCAAACAAAGTTAAGTGACTGGTCCAGAGTCACATAGGTAATAAGTGTCTGAGGTCAGATTTGAACTCAGGAAGATGAGTTTTCCTGACTCCAGTCCCAGCACTCTGTCCACTGAGTCACCTAACCACCCACTGCAAACATCAAATCATTTTTAACTTCCGTATTAGTCCTCACTCCATCACTCCCTAACCCTATTATCACAGGTCATTTTCAGCTCTAAATGTGTGATTCTTTGCTCCTAAATCATTTCACCTGTTCTGAGCCTTAGTTTCTTCATCTGTAAAATGAGGTTTATAATGCCCATTTTGACTATTCGTAGAGCTATTGTGAGATTCAAGTCTGGTAATAGACGGAGAAATTTTTTGAAAAGTTTGATGGAAATGTTATTATTATAATTTCTACACCATTTCCCTTACAAATAGTGCTAGAGAATTAATCCAATTAAGCAAATCATATGAAGTTAATTTTTTTAACCTTATTTTAAAAAGCAGTTATACTCAGACAGGATGGTACTGTGCAATTCTCTGAAAAAAAAAACAAACAACTTTCACAATCCACCCTGTTAGATCAAATTCTTTCCAGATATCCAACCTTCCCTCCCTTGGGCATCCTAGTCAAGAAATTTCCTTATTTCTGGCCAAGAAATCTGGAGACATCTCTTTAGGTGAAAGAGGATCTGATAAATGAAATTAACCAATCTTCCAAGAGAATTCTAACTACGAAGATAGGAAATAAATTCCACATGAACAGGCATTAACTTCCCCAAAGTGCCCACAAAATGAAGGAAAATGACCTACAAAATTACCAGTGTGTATGGAAACCAGCAACAAGGACAACAAATCCAAACTGAATACTTTGTGATGATCAGTATTGACTCTGAAGAAGAGATGAGAATCCATCCCTTCCCTCCCCATACCCCCATTTTTTTTTGCAGAGGTAGGACACTAGGGATGTCTGTATTCTAATGCATGTGACTGATGTGCTGGTTAGTTTGGCTAAAGCTTCTTCTCCAGCTCCCCGTCCTCGTCTTCCTTCTCCTCTTTTTATTTTATTTTTTTCTGGAGGGGAGAAGGCAAGGCATTGGGGTTAAGTGACTTGCCCAAGGTCACACAGCTAGTAAGTGTGATCAAGTGTTTGAGGTGGGATTTGAACTCAGGTCTTCCTGAGTCCAGGGTCAGTGCCCTATTCATTGCACCACCTAGCTGCCCCTCCTTCTCCTTTTATTATAAGGACTGGCTCTGGGTAGGAGAAGGTAAAGGAATTTATTGGGAAATGAAGGAGATACAAAAACAAATTATGTCCACAGTTATTTTTTTAAAGAGTCAACTGCACAAATATTCCCAGAAAAGTCACTTTCTTTCATTTACGTTGTTACATGTGTCTAGAGCACCAGAGATTTCTCCCATCCACAAATGGTCTCTGGTTTAAACATCACCTGTAGATAAGTCCTTGGTAGGTGAGGTAGACCTAAAGGTATGTCAGTATGGAGCCCATCAACATCATTCATTTCATAACAATGTCTCACACAGGATATGTCAAAGCCTGTTTAATGTCTTTTCCCAAGCAACTTATGCTCAAATATTTTCAGTCTCAATTAGCACATGAGAACCATGGACTTCAATATATGGCTCAGGGAGCAATCTAGCCAAGTCAGGGAACATGAGAGGCAGTGTGGTGTTGACTTTGTGACTTGGCAAGCTATTCAACCTCTAAGGGCTCTAGGGTTCTCTCTAATGTGATGTTATATAGAAGACAGTGACGTGAATTGGTAGAGGGATTGCCTTCCTTTGGGACTTTTCTTTATCAATAACTGCAGGTCCAATGCTTATCCATGGAATATTATAGCTGGAAGAAACCTTAGAGATCAACTGGTTTGACCTCCCATTTTACAGAAAAAAACAAAAACAAAACAGATAAACGCAGGGAAGTAACTTGTCCAGGTCTACACAATGCTTTTAAGTGGCAGAGATATAATGAGAACGGGACTCTTTCTATTTATAATACAACACTAGCCCTTCCTTAAATGTCTGTCTTTATAGTGATAGTGTTTTTACAGATGAGATCACACTGCTCTGATGGCTGGAAACTGTCTATGGATAAGTTGAAATGGGGAATGACCAGAGGCTTCAGGTGTTCATGGGACCAATACCTAGAGTTGCTCATCCATCCAGGCCTGGGTATGTTAGCATTCCTTCCAATGTGTGAATAACAAGGCTGTAATGGGAGCAAGAATTAAAGCTTTACCCCCAGAGCACTCATATCTGGGAATGAAGGGAGGAAATTCTTTTCTTTCTGTTATAGTCCTTGCTTCCCCCCCTTATACCCATTCATCCTTGTTCCATCTCCCAGCCCTGGGTTGTCATGCCTACATTTTCATGAATAGAATGACTCTCTCCTTTGTTCTATCTTACCAGTGGCCCCCAATATTTCCCTCAACCTCTACCGGGATTTGGAGGGCAGGGGACCATTGTCCATACTATGAAGGTATAGACCAGACTTTCTAGAGAACAGGCCAGCCTTCTCTCTAGGTGTGATGGCATCTTCATAATTTGTCATCTGCACTCCTTTCCTGTGCCCAAACTGCTCCCCACACCCCAACCCAGGTTCAGTAATTATAATGGAATTTAACTTGCAGACAAGATTTCCTGGTAAAGCTCTAGTGAGAGGAGATAGTACTAGGGATTGAGGATGGTATGTATGGTTGATATCTGGATGGGGAAACTCTGCCCTCTTTAATCCAGAAGAGAATGAGAGAATCTTAGATGGCTGAACTAGGAGGAGAACTTTTAGAGACATTTTTTTTTTTGCTTTTTGGAAGGCAGTTGGGGCTAAGTGACTTGACCAAGGTCACACAGCTAGTTTTTGTGTTAAGTGTCTGAGGCTGGATTTGAACTCAGGTCCTCCTGGATCCAGGGCCAGTGCTCTAGCTGCCCACTAGAAACATCTTTTAAAAAATATTTATTTAATATTTTATTTCCTCTAAAATACATATGAAAACAATTTTTAACATTCTTTTTTTTTAATTTTGAGTTCCAAATTCTCTCCATCCCTACCTCCCCTCCCCCTGTCATGGAGTAAACAATTTGATATAGGTTGTTCATTACAATCATGCAAAACATATTTCCATATTAGTCATGTTGTAAAAGAAAACAGACCAAAAACCCCCAAGAAAAATAAAGTTTAAAAAATTATGCTTTGATCTGCTTTCAGACTCCATCAGTTCTTCCTCTGGAGGTGAATAGCATTTTTCATCATAAATCCTTAAGAATTGACTTTAACAACTGTAGTGTTGAGAATAGCTAAGTCATTCATAGTTGATCACAATTGTAGAATAGGTGCTGTTACTGTGTACAATGTTCTCTTGGTTCTGCTCATTTAACTTTGTATAGGTTCATGTAAGTCTTTCCAAGTTTTTCTGAAATCATGGCACTAATCATTTCTTATAGCATTATAGTATTCCATCACAATCATTCACCATAACTTGTTCAGTCATTGCCCAATTGATGAGCATCCCCTCAATTTTTTATTCTTTGCCATCACAAAAAGAGCTGCTATAAATCTTTTTGTATGTATAGGTGCCTTTTCTTTTTGGATTTTTAAAAAATCTTTTTAGGATATAAACCTAGTAGTGGTATTGTGGGGTCCAAGGGTATACATGGTTTTATAGCCTTTTGGGTATAGTTCCAAATTATTCTCCAGAATAGTTGAATCAGTTCACAACTCCATCAACAATGCAGTTTAAATTTTCCCACATCCCCTCCAACATTTGTCATTTTCCTTTTCTGTCATGTTAGTCAATCTGATAGGTATGAGATAGTACATCAGAGCTATTTTAATTTGCATTTCTTTAGAAAAAAAGTGACTTACGGAATTTTTTCATAGATAGCTTTGATTACTTCATCTGAAAACTGCTTGTTCACTTTCTTTGACCATCTATCAATTGGGAAATGGCTCTTGTTTTTATAAATGTGACTCAGTTTTCTACATAATTGAGGAATGAGGTCTTTATCAGAAAAGTTTTTTATAATTTTTTTTCACAATGATGATTACTATGTATTTCACACCATCCTATTTCCCCCCTGTTTATCTTATTCTCTCTTCTTTCACCCTGCCCATACTCAAAAGTATTTTGCTTTTGACTACTGCCTCTTTCAGTTCACCCCCATTCTTTCTATCAGCCCACACCCTCTTCTCTTATCACCTTCCCCTTCTACTTTCATGTAGACTAAAACAGATTTCTATACACAACCGAGTGTGTATGTTATCTCTCTCTGAGACAGTTCCAATGAGAGTAAAGTTCAGGTGCTCTCCCCCACCTTTCATCTTCTGGAACTCCACTGTAAAAGCTCTTTTACACCTCTTTTATGTCAGATAATTTACACCATTCTAATTCTCCCTTTCCCCTTTTTCTAGCACGTTCATCTTTCTCACTCTTTAATTTAATTTAAAAAAATATCATCCTACCATATTCAACTCACATCCATGTCTTCTGTCTATGTATACTTCTTCTAAATGCCCTAATAAGAAGACAAACGGAACTGAAATAGTTTAACGTTATTAAATACCTTATGTTTTCTCTTTGCTCTTTACCTTTTTATGCTTCTCTTGAGTCTTGTATTTGAAAGTCAACTTTCTATTTAGCTCAGGAATTTTTGAAAGCCCTCTATTTCATTAAATATCTATTTTGCCCCCAAAGGATTATACTCACAATTTTTCTGATTAGGTGATGCTTAGTTGTAATCCTAGCTCTTTTGCTTTCTGAAATATATTTCAAACACTCTTTCCTCTGATGTAGAAACTGCTAAATCTTCTGTTAATCTGACTGTGGCTCCAAGAAATTTGGATTGTTTCTTTTTAGTGGCTTGCAAAATATTATTTTACCCTCTGGATCTAGACTATCTGGGCAGTTTTCCTTTATAGCTTTTTGAAAGATGATGTGTAGGTTCTTTTTTTGACCATGGTTTTCTGGTCCAATTATCCTTAAATTAGCTCTCTTGGATTTATTATCCAGGTCAGTTGTTTTTTCCACTGAGATGTTTCACACTTTCTTATATTTTTTCATTCTTGTGTTTTTTTTTAAATTGTTCTTTGATGTTTCATAGGGTCATTAGCTTCCACTTGCCCAATTCTAATTTTTAAGGCATATTTTCTTTTGTGAGCTTTGGTACATCCTTTTCTATTTGGGCAATTCAGCTTCTTAAGGAGTTCTCTTTAGTGAATTTTTTTACATCTTTTACCACTTGACCTATTCTTTTTTTTTTCATTTTTCAAATGTTTTATTAACTTCTGATTTACATCATTCATTTCTGCCAGATTTTTGAGTTACAAATTTTCTCCCTGTTTTTCCCCTACCCACCACCCCAAAATAGCAGTCCCACAGGATATCCCTACTTCCAATCTGCTGTCTCCCATATTTTATCCCATACCCCTTTCAACTTTTCCAGTAGGGCATGGTGGATCTCTATGTCCCAGTGCCTGTATATCTTATTTCCCAATTACAGGTAAAATGGTATTAATAATAATATATATATATATATATATATATTTTAAACATTTGATTTTAAAACTTTGAATTCCAGATTCATTCCCTTCCTCCCTTGCCACCTAACCTTACCGGGAAGATAAGCAGTTCAGCATAGATTGTACATGTGTAGCTAATGCAAAACAATAACACAGTAGATATATTGTAAAAGACTGACTATATTTCCCTCCCTCCTATCCCACCTCTCAGTTGTTCTATTCTCTACTTTGGTCCCGTCCCTTTCCAAAAGTGGGTGCTCCCAACTTCCCTCCCCCCCAGCCTGCCCTCCCTTCCATCATCCCCCCTCTCATCCCCTTTCCCCCTACTCTCCTGTAGGGTGAGATACCCTATTTAGTGTGTATTTCATTCCCTCCCCAAGCCAAATTCAATGAGAATAAGGTTGACCCATTCCCTTTTGCCTTCCTATTCTTCCCCTCCATTGTAACCATTTTCCCTGGACTCTTCTATAGGAGATAGTTTACCCCATTCTGTCTCTCCCCATCTCCTCTCATTATATTCCTCTCTCACCTCTTAATTTCACCTTTTAAGTATCATCCCTTCCTATTAAATTGGTCCCGTGCCCTCTATCTATATATACCTATAAACATATATACACACATTCACATATGTATTCATATGTCCATATACCCTCATATATAGACACACACACACACACACACACACACACACACACACACACACACACACACACATATATATATATATATATATATATATTTCTATTCCCTTCAACTATTGAGAAAAGTTTCATCAGTTACAATTATCATTTTTCCATGTAGGAATGTTAATAGTTCAACTTTGATAAGTTCCTTATGATTTCTTTTCCCTGTTTACCTTCTCATGCTTCTCTTGCTTCTTGTATCTGAATGTCAAATTGTCTATTCAACTCTGTTTTTTTCAGCAAGAATGCTTGAAAGTCCTCTATTCCACTGAATGACCATGTTTTCCCCTGAAACATGACACTCAGTTTCTCTGGGTAGGTGATTCTTGCCTTTAATCCCAGCTCCTTTGACCTCTGGAATATCATATTCCAAGCCCTTCGATCCCTCAGTGTAGAAGCTGCCAGATCCTGGGTTATCCTGATTGTGTTTCCACAATATTCAAATTGTTTCTTCCTGGCTGCTTGTAATATTCTCTCCTTAATCTGGGAATTCTGGAACCTGGCTATAATATTCCTAGGAGTTTTCTTTTTGGGATCTTTTTCAGGAAGTGATCGGTGGATTCTTTCAACCTCTTTTTTTGCCATCTGGTTCTAAAACATCAGGGCAGTTTTCCTTGAGAACTTCCTGGAGGATGATTTCTATGTTCTTTCTTTGATTATGGATTTCAGGTAGTCCAATAATTTTTAAAGTATCTCTCTTGCATCTATTTTCTGAGCTTTTGAGATTCTTTTTCAATCTGGAAAATTTGGCTTTTTAAGGCATTCTTCTCCTCATTGCCTTTTTGAGCCTCTTTTGCCATTTGAGTTAGTCTATTTTTTAAGGTGTGATTTTCTTCAGTCAGGCTGTTGACTCTAATTTTGTTATTTTCTTGCATCATTCTCATTTCTCTTCCCAATTTTTCTTCCACTTCTCTTATCTGCTTCTTAAGCTCCTCTATGGCCTGTAACCAGCTCGTATTTTCCTTTGAAGCTTTTGGTGCAGGAGTTCTGACTTCACTGTCTTCCTCCTGTTCCATGCTTTGCTCCTTTTTGTCCCCAAAATAGGAGTCTAATGTTGGAATCTTCTGTTTGCTTTATTTCCTTTGCCTGTTCATGATGACCCTCAGTCACTTAACTCCTGGGCTTTTTGCCACAATAGGACTCTGCTACCAGACAGGGGAGCTTTCGTCCCAAACGATGGGGTTTTCTCAGCTGTCAGAGGTGTTAGTTGGGTGCCCTCTTGGAAGCCTCCACACACTCTGGCAAGCTGGTCACACACCCCAGGACCTCCACCCTAGACTGCAATCCAGATCCAAGTAGTTTAAAACAAGAGCAATTACCCCCTCAGACTAGTTGCTTGGTCCCCCTACACTCTGCAGGCCAGGAGCTGAAGCTGCCACATGGCACTGGCTGGCTGTGCCAGGTGTCTCAGTGGCTTGTCGCCCCGGGGTCAAAAGCCAACATATTCCCACTTACTGGGTCCCAAAATCCAGACTGCACTGACCTCTCACTTTGTCCTTTGCATCTGTGTGTTGATGAATCTGGAAATGGCCACAGCTGCTGCTGATCTGGATTCCCTCCAGCCAGCAGCTGGTCAGGCCTGCCCTGGGGCTAAAACTTCGGCTCTCAAGTGGCTGGGCTTGGCTCCTGGAGCGCTGCGCTGGCTGCTTGCTGCCAGCCTGCCAGGGTGTCCTCAGCGGGAGGTTAGTTTCTCTGTGTCATTTTGTGGGTTCTTCGGCTCCAAAGTTTGTTCAGAGTCCCCTTTTTACATTGATTGGGGAATGTGGAAGCCGGAGCTGCTCAGAGGTCCTGCTCTACTCTGCCATCTTGACTCTGCCCCCTGACCTATTCTATTTTTAAGGTGTTATTTTCATTGGTATTTTTTATGCCTCCTTTACCAAGCTGTTGATTCTTTCTTCATGACTTTCTTACATCATTATAATTTCTTTTCCCAGTTTTTCCTTTACCTCTCTTATTTGATATTTAATATATATATATATATATCTTTTTGAGCTCTTCCAGGAATTCTTTTTGGTTTAAGACCAATTCATATTTTTCTTTGAAGCTTTGGATGTATCAGTTTGTCTTCTTCTGAGTTTGTTTTTTGTTCTTCCCTGTCACCATAGTAACTTTCTATGATCAAGTTCTTTGTTGCTACTGTTGTTGTTTGCTTTTTTTTTCCAGCTTATTTCTTGACTTTTGTGTCTGGGATAGAGGGGACTTCATGTTTTTTGTGCAGCTATCTTCAGAGCTAGTTCTTGGGGATCTATAAATTTCACCTCTTCCAAAGTAGTATGATCTCAGAAGTGTGTTTACTACTATCATGGTCTATGTTCTTGTCTTCATTCCTTTCTGCCCTAGAACTATGACGAGGATCCCCTACTCCCTGTTATGGGAATGGGAATCTGAAGATCTTCTCTGCCCTTTGGCCCTTTGATAGGCTTAAGTGATGCTGAGAATCTTCGCTGATTTGAAAATATATTCTGCCCCCTAATAGCCTGAATGTGGTTACATGGAGCCTGTGGCAGGAGGCTTGTTTTTCAGGAATGCCCACACCCTGTTACTTTGTGATTGGGCAGTGGGTCAAGAGGGTTGTGATATTCTCTGACCCAGGAGAAAGCTATATATATCCTGGTGTGAGATTTTGCTTTGGGGCTCACTTTGGGAAGAGTTGTGTTATTTGGCCAGTTGAGACTCTGGGCAGTCATTGAGCCCCTGGCTTTGAAAATCCAGATGTTGGTGCTTCCCTGTCTGGTAACTCACTAGGTATGGATGTAATGGTCAGACAGCTAGAAGCCCTGTCTACTGATATGTTTCTCTGTCTGTATTTTTTTGTCTGCTTGTAACTTCTGTCTGTATTCTCTGAAGTTCAGGGTGCTGACTTTTCCCCCTGAAATAGGTAAATGATATATGTTTGATTGACTCAAGCAAGATTGTTAACCCATTTTGAGTTGCTTTCCTTTAGAAAAGCAGATCTAAGAACCTGTACTAACAGCCATCCTGGGTATAGTAGGGTGCCAAGCTCTGTGCCAAGCTATAGTGGCAAGCTCTGGTGAGCTACTGCTCCTCCTCACCCTGAGACTGTGACTTAGAACTGTGATCCAGGACTGTGACCTGGATTCACATATGGGCAAAAAGACAGTCTTGTACCCAGTGTGCTCAAAGGAACCCCTTCTAACCATCCTTACTGTCTGTGGGGTGAGAGCCCTGAAAGCTGGGGTGCCACTGCTAATTCAGTTATTCCCAAGGTCTGGTACTTGTTTGATGGGGCAAAGCCTGCACTGGTACTCCTTGAACTGGACTGAGCTCCACTCTTACCCCCATGCAACAGACCTTTCCTGCCAACCTTCTGAGTTGTCTTAGGCTGGAAAATTGTTCCCTTCACCTCACCCTCTTGTGAGTTCTGTCATTCCAGAATTCATTTCAAGATATTATTTAAAATTGTTTGGAAGGGAATTTGGAATAGCTCAGATGAGTCCCTGCCTTTTTTCTGCCATCTTGGCTTTGCCCCTCAAAAGACATCTTCTAAAGCAGAGGTATAAAATATGTGGTCTACAGCATCACCAAATATGATCTGAGCAAGTAATTGGGGAATATTTAGTAAAATAAATAAAAATACAGGAAGGATATAGATCATATTGATACATGGTTTTCTCGTCAACATGAGACCCAGAGGGATCCATTTGTTTAGTGGATCCCTGTTTCTATTTGAGTCTTTTGAGTCCGAAAACACTGTTCTAAAACATCTCTTACAAGTGTTCATTCTACCTCTGCTCAGCCACTTTCAGTGATAAAGCAATTGCTGGGATGGTTGTCAGGGGCACTCTATTTATTAAGCAGTATTTACTGAGTATTTGGTATTTGTTCTGTACTATATGCCCCATGCACTATAAATGGAATGTTATAGTTTTCAAAGCATGTTGTTCCAGGATTTTAGAACAGGGAAGGTAACACAGAGATCATAACTTTCACCTTCCTGATCCAACTGGATCTCAGTCCTTGCCATAGAGAAGCTTACAACAAAAAATATTACAATACACAGAAGTATGTAAGTGTTAGAAGGGAGACCCCAAACTTGAGAAAGGCTCAGACATGTAGAAAATCTTTTCTCACTGGGGAGATCAAAGGAGGCTTCAAAGAGAAATTACCACAAAGTCCTTCTCCTTTTGAGCGCCAAATTGACTTTCTCCAGCTTCTAAACATTGGTACTATTTCTACCCTCTGAATCTCTCTCCACTTGCAAAGCCTCCAGTCTAGCTCAAGCCCTCATCACCTCTTACCTAGGTTAGAGTACTGTAAGAGCCTTCTTGTCTCCCTTCCTCAAGTCTCCCCTGAGCCTAATCCATGCTCCACTCTGCTGACGAGGAAACTTTTCTAGAGCATAACTCTGAACCAATTGCAGTAACTCCCTATTACATTTGTTATCAAATATAAAGTCTTCCGTCGGGCATTAAAAACTTTTCATACTCTAGGCCCTTTCTGTCTTTCTAATCTTCACCTTCCATGCATTATGTGGAACAGCTACACTAGCTTTCTTGCTGTTCCTTGAACATGGCATTCCATAATCTGTCTCCTTGCTTTTGCCCTGGGCTGTCCCTCATGCCTAGAATGTTCTGCCCCCTAATCTCTACCTCTTGACTTTCCTGACTTCATTTAAGGCTTAGCCCAAATCCCATCTTCTTCAGGAGCCTGTCCTGGTTCCACCAGTTGCTAATGCCTTCCCCTTTCAGATTATCTTCATCCATTCTTTATAACTCTAGTAAATATTTAGTTATTGATATGTCAGCTTCCACATTAGAGGACTTCTGCATTCCCCTTTTGAGGACAGGGATCATGTTTTTGTCTATCTTTCTGTCCCCAGTGCTTATCACTGTGGGTGGTACATTTTCCAGTCAAAACACCTCCAGGTTCTTTGAGCATTCCTCATACAGCACAGTTTTGGGTTCCTTCATCATCCTGGACAGTATCCTCTGGACATGTTACTATTTATGATCCTTTAAAAATGTGGCCCCATGTTTGTGGGTGGAGAGGCATCATGTTGCAGTGGAAAAATGTGCAGGCTTTGGAATCAGTGTTGTAGATGCCACAGGACTTAGGTTCAAATCCCAGCTCTTTGGCTTACTGCCAGTGTGACCTTAGGCTTCAATTTTCTCATCTATAAAATGAAGGAATTGAATTAGAAGGTCTTTGGGATCTCTTTAAGTTCTAGGCCTGTGATTCAATGACTTGAATGTAAAACTAAGTTATTGTCTCCTCAGCATACAGTTGCTTTATTACTAGATAGGTATGAGAATGGCAGAAGGGATCCTTTATTATATGTCTGCTGTGTATAGGGTACTATGCTAAATACTAGGGGATATATGAAGTTTAGATAAAACTAGGTTCTTGCCTTCATGGAACTTAAAGCTTATTGGAGAGTCCAACTCTTTATGACTCTATTTGATATCTTCTTCACAAAGATACTAGAATGGTTTGCCATTTCCTTCTCTAGCTCATTTTACAGTTATAGGAACTCAGGCAAACAGGGTAAAGTGACTTCCCAGGGTCACACAGCTAGTAAGTGTATGAGGCTGGATATGAATTCAGGTCCTCCTGACTCCAGGGCCAGTACTCTATCCATTGTGATACCTAGCTGCCCTACAAATATAGTATCTAACTCTTAGTGCCTTCCCTCTCTAACTGACTTGTATTAATTCTGTATCTTTATATTGTATATTCTTAAATATGTATATGTTATATGCCCTAAGCTTCTAGGAAGTAGAGATTGTTTCTTTAAAAAAAAAATGACATCCCCAGCATGTGCACAGTGTCACACACAGTTGGTGTTTACTAAATGCTTGTTGATTGGGGATTTATAATATAGAATGATCCTATTCAGATCACTGGATGAGTATGGATGTGAGTACAAGCTCTATCAAGAATCACTAAAGAGTAGGTCTCATGTTGTCTAGGTCAGGATGGAAAATTTAAATACCACACTTTAGGTAAAATCCCCATTGGACTGATGTCTACTATTACAAGGTAGAGTTCTGGAAAATTAAGTTATTTTCATGTTACCAAAGACAACCCATAAGGATTGGGTTTAATTGATATAATTATAATGAAGAATTCTGTCCAATTGATTTTTTGTTTGGTTCCAAGCCAGTCAAAAGTCATCCATGATTAAAGTATCTTATTCTGTGCCATCTGCAACACAGTCCAACGAAGTGGAGACTAAAGCCCAACCAACAGCCAAGCTCCTCGTACATTTTTTTTTAGTTTTGCTATTCAGCAGTAGTTATTGCTTTACATCCCTTTCTGCCTGAAATATTCATGTCTTCTGTGACACAACTTCTCAACCTCAGATCCAAACAAAACAGCACTAGGTATAATCCTTCCCCCTTTCTCATTGGTCCAAAGCAAATCTTAACATTTGCTAATTCATCATAGGGAGACTCTATTTCATCTTCACCTAGAGATAAGATGATAGGGGAGAAATCTAAGTCATAGAATTAAGTTCCATGAGAGCAGGAATGGTTCCATGTAAACAAATAAAATCAATGTATATTTATTAAACACCTACCCTGTGCAAGACACTGTGCTAGGTGTCATAGAAGGAAAGATAAGAATGGAGCATTCTGAACTTGTTTACACTCCAATTTTCTTCCCTTCCACTGCTGCTCTACCTTTCATTCTGGATCTCCAAAGATCTATACCAAGAGGAACTAAGCCACAAACTCTGCACTTCTTGGGACTATTTGTTCTTACCTTTTTTTCTGGTAATTTTCTGCCCTGATGCTATGTGTTCCCCACACACCCTTGCTTTTTTACCTCTTTTCTCTGAGAATTGTAAGCAAGTCAATACTACCATTGTCTTTGGAAAGAGTAGGTTAATTGACATTTGCAGTGTTCTTCTTGGCTAAGGTAGTACAGTGGATAGAATGTCAGTCCCAGAGTCAGGAAGACCTGAATTCAAATCCAGCCTTAGTCACTTAATAGCTATATGAACCTGGGCAAGACACTTGACTCTGTTTTCCCCAGTTTCCTCATCTGTAAAATGAGCAGGAGAAGGAAATAGCAAACAACTCCAGTATCTCTGTCAAGAAAATCCTAAATGGACTCATGAGAAGTAGGACATTACTGAAATGACTCAACAATGACAACAACAATGTTCTCACTATCTCCTAAGATTTCCCAGAGCAAAACATCCTTTAGCTACCACTTGCCTATGTATGTGGTCTCTTCTTATTGGAAGGCAATCATGTTAGCACCTCATGAGCCTGGGTAAGACTTTGCATTTGTATTTGTATCAATAGAACTTAGCACCTTTCTTGGGACAGAGTAAGCCCTTCAATAATTTTTCATTCTTTCACTGTACTATAAACAACATGTGCATAGATAAGTAAATACAAGGTAATGTGAGGGATCAGCAAACACTAATGACTAAGGGAGATTATCAGTGATGACTTCATAGAGAAGGTAGACCTTAAATCTACTATAGTAGTTTTTTTTTTACATATCTCAATATCACAAAGATTTACCATTTGTGCTATTTTATATTTTAAACATAAATAAAAACTCCAAGTGATCCCATAAAATAATAGAACTGACGTATCTCAAGTTCTATTTCTTCATCTTTACAATCATTGTTCATTTTATAACTACTATCTAAACACAGAAATATGTAGTACCACAGGGTTGGAGAAACAAACCACATCATAGAGAATTCTACCATTGTTAGGTAATTTTAATCATGCCTGACTCTTTGTAAGTCCATTTGGGGTTTTCTTGGAAAAGATACTGGAATGGTTTGCCATTTCCTTCTCTAGCTCATTTTACATATGAGGAAACTGAGGCAAATAGACTTAACTGACTTGCTCAGAGTCATGGAGCTAATAGGTATCTGAGGCCATATTTGAACTCAGGAAGATGAGTCTCCTGACTCCAGATTCAGCACTCTATCCACTGTGCCATCTAGCTGCCCTGGAACTCTATCAATTCTCAAGTATTTATTCTCCCAAAGTGTATCACTGTGTCTATCTGTAGGGGCTTACTATATAAGAGGGCATTCTCTGATTAACTTTCAGGTAAAACACAATGCTTATTATTTCTCAATTTTCCATGTCATTCCCTTTTATTGCTCACACCTAAGGTGAACCTTTCCTACTTCCTCACCCTTAGTAGGTTAGAAGAACTAATGGCTTTAAATCTATGGTTGTCTGAAGCCCAAAGAGGGGAAATTAGCTTCCCCAGGTTATCCAACTAGTTATTAGCAGAGCAAGGATTACAATGGAGAGCATTTTAATATTCTTTTTGTCTTTTTGGAGGGGGGAAGGCAGGGCAATTGGGGTTAAGTGACTTGCCCAAGGTCACACAGCTAGTAAGTGTTAAGTGTCTGAGGCCAGATTTGAACTCATGTCCTCCTGATTCCAGGGCTGGTGCTCTATTCCCTGTACCACCTAGCTGCCCCAAGAGCATTTTTAAAACATTTACTGTGTGCTAGGCATTGGGATAAGCAGGTTAGGATACAAATAAAATGAAAAAAAATGTGTCTGACCTCAAAGAGCTTACATTCTGAAGGGGTAAAACATGATGCTGATCACTAGCATTTATATAGTACCTAAGCATTTGATAAATATGATCTCATTTGATCTTCATAACCAGCCTAGGAGTTAGGTGCTATTATTATCTCCAATTGAAGAAACTGAGGTTAAGAGACTTACCCAAAGTCACACAACGAGTTAGCTTTTGAGAATGTATTTTAATTCATCCAGGCCTAATGCTCAATCCACTGTGTCACCTAGCTGCCTTGGAGGACAACACACAAAAGAAAGCCCTGCATAAATATTAGATATTGTTATTATTTTTAAAATGGGAATAATAATAATTAACTTCACAGGGGTGTTGTGAGGCTGAAAAGAGATGATGAAGGTAAAGAGCTCTGCAGATTTCCCAGTGGTATGTAAATGTCAGTTAATCAACTGGTCAACAAGTACCGACTCTGCTTGGCACTCAGAATCAAAGACAAAAATGAAATATCACAGCTCCTCAAGATGCTTGTATTATATCTAGGAGAGAGCATATAAGTAAGTACATTTTTAACATCCACAGTAAAGGGGCATGGTGTAGAAGATGACCCAGCCAAGACTACTCAAGAGAAGTAGACAGAGAGTCAAGAAAGAGCAGTGCCTTGAGAACCCAGAGAAGAGAGAAGATCCGGGAGAATGGGGTCAACAGTGTCAAATGCTACAAAGATTTCAGGAAGGAGGGCTGAGAAAAGACCACCATATTTGGCGATGATGATGATGGTAATGGTGATAATGTTTAATGATAACTATACCCCATTGTATCTTCAAGACAGACCTCAGCTTATAAATGTGCTGTCACTGCTATCCTCTGCTGCCCAGAGTCATGAACGGGCAGAAAGTATGGTCATCAGGGACCATCACTAGCCACCAATCATGTGCACTCAAACGGGTTGAGTTTTGGCAGCTCTCAAGTGATACAATCAAATCCTGCTTCTAGCCACCACGCAGCTAGGGAGTGTAAGACACTTCTCCCCGTTGGCTCCTATGCCAGGGCATAATTAGTACATTGGGGTCCCCTCAGGGGGCAAATGAGTTGCCATTTATTGCCACATACATGTGCTTCTGCCTCTGTACACTCTTGGCTACAGGAGAGGAAGGTCGTTAATAAACCACTTCTTTAAATTGTGCAACACCACTCCCACTGCCTCCCACAGGATCAGCCTTCTGGCTCCTGTCATCAGCAGGGAGACTGCTTTATGAGCAGAATAGACAGTCACCCACACTTCCTAATGTTGGGGAGCTAAGAAGATCCTCTTATCCAAAAGAAAAATCCCTATACACTACTCCTTGATGGTATAAAGCCTTGACTGGTATAAGCCTTCTGCTACACAAAAACAAAACAAAACAAAAAAGAACAAGTCTAATCTCTCTTCCATAAGACAACCCTTCAAAATCAAAATATAGTGCAATTGTGTATAAATATATATATATACACACATAAATACATATGTATATATGTGTCTATACACATATCTATATCTATCTATCTACCTGTGCAACACCTCAACCCAGGTTTTCTCTCCTTCATGCTATATAACCTCTGTTACTTCAGCAGTTCTCTAAGCTTCTCACCATCCTAATTGGCTTCCTCCTGCTTGTCAGTTCCTAAAATTTTATTCTCCAAATAGAGGACAATACTCCAGATGAGTAGGGAAGATTCCAAGAAACTGTCACTTTCCCCAAAGACATTGTCCCACACCCCTAATTTATGACTAATATTTACTTTAAAGTAAAAATGACTCAATCAGACTCTCCCCTAAGAGCAGATTTTTTTCAGAGGTCAAAAAAAAGGAGTGTCTAAAGTGGACATATACTTGTAAATCTTATATGATTTTACAAATGTGAGTTATGATGATTATGATGAGTGAAAAATTAAAGAAATGTTTAAAAAACCTATTAAATTCTTTTCAAGAGATGATTCCCTAATTCTCAGGTATTTATACAAAGACATGCAAAGAAGAGTCTATGAAATTCAGAAGTAACGTGGGGGCAGGGGGAGGGAAGTTCAAACTGCCCTTCTTCTGAATGTTTTACTACCATTCTTCTGATCACTCAGGTTTGCAATCTCCTTAACTCCTCTCTCTTAGTAAGTCAACGAGTATTTAGCAAGTGCTTATTATGTACCAAGAAACATGTTACGTACTAGGGATACAAAAGCCAAAAAAGTCTCCCTCCTCTCCAAATTCCTCCCAAAAGAAAATCAGTCTCTTTTCTCAAGTAGGATACATTCAAATGGAGAGGACTATGTAAAGAACTTAGCTAGTTACAGACAAGGCATATACAGAGTAGATAAAGGTAATTTGAGAGGGGAATATATTGGAAGAGAGAAGTAGGGACCAGGACAAGTCTACTACTGAAAGTGGGACTTAAGTTGAGTTATGACAATGTCAGGGAAACGAAGAGGTGGAAGTGAAATGGTGACCAAATTTTCATCATGCCACAAAATAGAAGTTCTGTTTTTTATGATTTGGTATATTTCTCTGTGTGTATACCTGCTTTAGAGAAAATGTACAAAAAATAAGACAGTATAGAAGTATGTGGGGATATAGCTATCACAAAGTTAAAATGACAAGATTTGACAACAGATTAGATATGAGTGAACGAAGAGTTAAGAATGACACAGAACATGGTGACTGAGAGGATGGTGGTACCCTTGACAGCAAAAGGGAAGTTTGGAAGAGAAGAGGGTTGGGGGGGGGGGGAAGATAATGAACTCTGTTTTGATCATGTTGGGTTTGAGATGTCTGGAGAATATTTAGTTCAAGATGCCCAAAAGGCAGTTGGTTGTTGTGGGACAGAGCTCAGGAGAGATTCTAGGGCTGGATATATAAATCTGGAAGTCATCTGCATAGAGATGATAATTGAACTCATGAGAGCTGATGAGATCGTCAATGGATATATTCTAGAGAATGAATGCTTCACCTTTGGGGTGTCATGAACCCATTTGTTTATGGATGCCTTCTCAGAATAATGTTTTAAATCAATAAAATGAAATATGCATTAATATAAAAGGAAGAAAAATATTGAAAAATAGCTATCAAAATATTTTAAAAATTGTGAGGTAGTAATATTTGTACATATATTATATACATACATGTACAATATATATTATGTACATATGTATGTACAGGTGTATGTATATATTCTTTTTATTAACACAACTTAAATAGTAAGAAGGTACATTTAAAATATAGACAGATTAAAATTAAATTTTCATTTTTACAGACATATTGGTATGAAGGTTATTGTTGATTAGCTTGAATAAGAAGATTAAACTATGAGGTTCTTTGACAAGGCAACACATATGTCACGTTGGACATCTAATCAATTTTGATATTTTGTTTTGATAGTTACAATTATAATTTGCAAGAATGTGCCATTATAAATGGAACTAAAGCTTCCATAACTTACTTACCAGGAGAGGAGAGTCTTCTTTCAAGTATCTGTAGAAAGTGAGACTGCAACCAAGTGTGACCTAGAAGCAGGTTTTACATAGTAAGTTTGAAGAAGTGAGAGTTCTAAATGATATTTTGAGATATCTTCAACTGTCATATAATATTAAAATAGAAGTGATTTCTATTCTTGAAAAAGTTACAGGTGCTGGTAACAATACTGTGGTTTGTTGTCTACATTGATAATGGAAGAAAATGCTAAATTTCAGTTAGAGGTTAGTGAAAATAAATATGTAACTTTTTCCCTATCCAAGTTCTTAGACTTCCTGAAATCTATCTACCAATTCCTCATGTGGTCTGTGGACTCCAAAGTTAAGAACCTAGGGTCTAGAGTGAAAAAAGGAAAGATCCCAGAACAAAGCCTTTAGGGATAACTTTCCCTTTCACATATGCAATCAGTTACCAAATTTGTCATTTTTATCTCCATGTCTCTCTCATGTGTCCCCTCCTCTCCTCCCATGTAGCCACCATACTTGCTCAGCCTCTCATCACCTCCTCTATGAACTTACAGTAACCATTTTCTTCCCTCAAGTCTTTCTCCAATCCATCTTTCCATAGAGTTGCCATTAGTGACCATGTTAGAGGGATCTGTCATTCCTGTTTAACTCTAGTTACTCCCTTACTGTCTGTAGGATCAAATTTAAGCTTCTATGTTTAGCATTCAAAGAACTTCATATGCTAGTTTAAGGTTAATGGGATATAAGATCTCTGCCCATTAATAGGCTTATGTGCCCAGCTGTGATACATCCTGAATCACATAGAGCCCATTGGGAGAAGAACTTGCTTAAAGAGAAACTTGCTTACAGGGAGGCTTGCTTGTAGGAAGGCTTCTATACCTTTTGATACTAAATGGATTAGGCACTGAGTCATGAGGGTTGTGATGCCTTATGGCTCTGAGAAGTGTATATATACTCTGAGTTGGTATTTTGCTTTGGGGTATCTTATATGAGAAGGACCATTTGATTTCCTGGTGGAGACTCTGAGTAGCCATATGTTCAGACCCCCTGACTGCTCAGATGTAAAGGTTCCCTAGATCCAGTGGTATATGTAAAGTGTATAGCAATATTGCTTTGATTCAGGCAGTCAGAGCCCTGTCTGTTGGTCTTTATTTCTCTGTTTGTATTTTCTCTGAAGTTCAGGATGCTGACCTTTCCCCTAAACTAGTGAATATAATTAAAAGTAGGATTGTTAGCCCCATTTTGAGCAATCATTCCTAGAAAAGCAGATCAAAGAACCTGTGCTAGCAGGTCATCCTGGGTATGCTAGGGTGCTTGCTACTACAGCTAGTACTAGCTTATTTTTCTAGCCTTGTTGTATGCTATTCCCTTTCTCATTCCCTGTCATGTAGTCAAAAGGAACTTATTGTTTCATATGCTCCATTTTCTATCTCTGTGATTTTGCATTGGCTGTCCCCTTACTCTCATACCTCAAATGCACATGCTCTTCAACTTTTAGAAATCCTTGTATCCTTTAAAATTCAGCTGGCATGCTACCTTTATGATTTAATATATATTTGGTGTACTTTAATTTTTTTTTAATTTAAAAAAATTTTTGAGTTGTAAATTCTTTCCATCCCTTCAGTCCCTCTCCTACTAATTGAGAAGATGCCAAGGTCATTCATTGTATCCCAGACCATTGCTGATTAACTTGACTTTTGTCCTGCTCCTGGACTTTGATGACTCTGGAAGACAGAATGAGGCCAGCAACTTTGGGCAACTCTACTTCACTTAAATCCAATTCACACATGATTCAAGACATTACCTATTATCCACTATTTTACCCCCAACATTGTGAATGAAGGATGAACAACAATTCATTGCAAAGGCAAATAATGTGATATCCATTGTACATGTAAAGTCATTCAAAACATATTTCCATAATAGACATGTTGCCAAAAAAACCCAAGAAAAATAAATTGAAAAAATATGTCTCAATCTGCACTTAGAGTTCATTAGTTTTCTCTCTGGAGGTGGATAGTATTTTTCATTATGAATTCTTTGGAAACATTATGGATCACTGTATCAATCAGAGTAACTAAGCTTTCTACATTTGATCATCATTACAACATTGCTGTTACTATGCACAGTGATCTCCTGGTTCTGCTTTACTTTGTATCAGTTCATATAGGTACTGCCATGTTTTTTTTTTTTTTTCTGAAACCATCCTGCCGTGTCATTTCTTATATCCCAATAGTACTCCATCACAATCACATATCACAACTTGTTCAGTCATTCCCCAGCTGATAAGTAGGCTGCCATGATCTGGAAACAGAGAAATGGAAAAGTGGATAATTTCCCTACCAGATTAGAACAGATTTTAAAATAACAGAATACTGTTATTTTATATTAAGGATATCAAGAGAGATTCCAAAATGAAAACTCCAAGAAATATTAGAGCCAAATTCCAGAGCCTCCAGGCTAAGAAGAAAATACTGTAAGAAGCCAGAAAGAAACAATTCAAATATCATGGGAAATTAAGATTACATTGGATTTAACAGCTTCTACATCAAAGGACCAGAAGGTTTGGAATATGATATTATGGAAGACAAAGGAGCTAGGATTACAATAAAAAATAACCTACCCAGGGAAACAGTATAATCCTACAGGGGGAAAAATGGATATTAAATGAAATACAGGACATCAAGCATTGCTGATAGAAATATCAGAGTTGAATAGAAATTTTTACATTCAAACAGAAGACTCAAAAAAGGTAAACTTGAAAGAGTAATAATCATGAGGGACTCAATGGAGCTAACCTGTTTATATTCCCATATGGGAAGATGATATTTGTAAGAGTCATTATTAGGGTGGTTAGAAGGTATATACATAGATAAAGGGCATGGGTGTGAGTTGATTATGTTGCGATGATCTAAAAAAATAATGTGGGGATGAGAAAAAGGGATGCACTAGGAGAAGGAAGAAGGAAGGAGAAGAATGGGGAAAATTTTTCTCACATAAAAGGAGCATTCAAGTAAGAGCTTTTATAGTGGAGGGGAAAATGAGGAGGTGGCAGTGAATGCTTGAACCTCACTTCCATTGGATTGTTTCAAAGAGGAATATATATACACACTCAGTTGGGAACAGAAATCTGTCTTAAGCAATAGGGAAATAGGAGGGGAAAGGGATAAGAGATATGGGTAGGGAGAATGACAAAAGGAAGGGAAGAAGACAGCAGTGAGAAACAAAACAGACTTTTGAGGAGGGGTGAGAGAGAGAGAGAGAGAGAGAGAGAGAGAGAGAGAGAGAGAGAGAGAAGAAAATAAGATGGAGGGAAATCGATGGCTAGTAATCATAACTGTAAATCTGAATGGGATGAGTTCACCCATAAAATGAAAGCAGATAACAGAATGAATTAGAATCCAGAATCCAATCATGCTGTTTATAAGAGACACACTTGAATCAGAAAGACACAGAAAGATTTCAAATAAAGGGCTGGAGTAGAATCTATCAAGCTTCAGCTGAAGCAAAAAAAAAAAAAAAGGCAGGGTAGCAATCATGATCTCAGACAAAGCAAAAGCAAAATTAGACCTAATTAAAATAAATAATCAGGGAAACTACATTTTTCTAAAAGATACCATAGATAATGAAGTAATAGTAAACATTTTTACAGTGGGTGTCTGTGATAAATGCCTCATTTTTTCCCAAATATATGGGGAACTCAGTCAAATTTATGAAAATAAGAGCCATTCCCCAATTGATAAATGGCCAAAGGATATTAATGGGCAGTTTTCAAAAGAAAAAAAATCAAAGCTATCTATCATCATATGAAAAAATGCTCTAAATCATGATCAATTAGAGAAATGTACATTAAAACTATTTTAAAGTACTAACTCATACCTATTGGCAAAGACAAATGCTTTAGGGAAGGATGGAAAAATACATACCTTGATGAACTATTGGTGGACTAGTAAACTGGTCCAGCCATTCTGGAGAACAATCTGGAACTATCTCCAAAGGGTTATAAAACTATGCATGCCCTTTGATCCAGCAATACTACTACTGGGTCTGTACCCCAAAGAGAGAAAAAGTAAAGGAAAAGCACATAGGCATACCAAAAATATTCTCTTTTTTGTGGTGGCAAAGAATCGGAAGTTGAGGGAATGCTTATCATTTGGGGAATGGCTGAACATGGTATGGCATATGATTATCATGGAGTACTATTGTGCTATGAAAAATGACAATGGAGTGGTTTCAGAAAAAAAACAACAACATAGCAAGACTATATGAATTGATCCCAAGTGAAGTGAGAAGAGCTGGGAGATCATAGGGCACAGTAACAGTAATGTTGTAATGATGATCAGGTGTGAGACTTAGCTACTCTTATCAATACAACAACTCAAGACAGTTCCAAAGGACTTATGATGGAAAAAAAATGCTCTCCACATCCAGAGAGAGAACTGATGAATCTAGAGTGTAAATTGAAGTATAATTTCCTTGCTTTCTTTATTTTTCTTTTGTTTTGCAAGATGGCTAATATGGAAATATGTTTTACATTATTTCACATGTATAATTGATATCATATTGTTTGCCTTCTAAATGGGTGGGGGAGGATTGGGAGAAAGGGAAAAATTTGGATATCAAAATTTAAAAAAGAATGTTAAAAAATTTTTAAATTCACAAAAGGGAGTAGATGGTATACCAAAAGACACAGATAAACAGGATGGTATTGGTACTGGCTTGTTAAATTTAATATACATTTTTTTTAAAACTTCATAATGGAAGTTCTTAGTTTCATATACAATCATCATTTCTGTTCTTTATATATGGAAATACTTGTGTTTGTTTGTGGTTGACAAATTCATATGTAAACAAAAGTTTAAAAGTTTTTTAAAAAAGAGTTTTCCCTTGGTTGTTTTGCTTTGAAATGCACTACTGCTCATATGACTCAAGGCCAGAAAAGTCACTCATTGTTCAATTAAATGGTGGCCCTTCTATTCTAAACCCAGACCAATGTTTTCTTTTCCTTTTCATATTTCTTTAGTTTATTCTAAGCATTTCTGACTCTAGGAATTACTGAATTTTCAAAGAAAGTTTTGCAATGTGAATTTCTCAAAATGCCTTTGGAAGAAAGGATTGTTTTGTTTTGTTTAAGATGGCAAAGAATAAAGAGGGCCTATTGTTAACCACTAAACAACCACTCACCACTAATCTCGGGCAGTGAGCAGGGTACCAAGCCAATCCAGGGCCTGCCAGGCAACATTTGTTTCATGTTGCTTTTGCTGTCTGTATATGCTGTTGGGGGAATTCATCTAATGGAGTGGCGTCCACTGCACTTGTATTAGTGACCTCCCTTCCTCCAGGGTCCATCTCACTCATCCATCCTGAACAAAACTTCTATATTAACCTGTATAAAACACAAAGCTCCTCATTATCCACAAGATCTAGGGCCTAAATTCCTTAGCCTGACAGACAAGGATCTGTGCTATCTGGCCCTTTTTCTTCCAGCTTCATCACTCTTCTTTAGAAACCCTCTATTCCAGCCAGACCAGTTTATTCAATGTTCCCTGACATATAACTTGTTTGTCCTTGCCTCTATGGCTATGCTCTGATTATTCTTTCTACCTGTCCTCTCCACCTTTTAGATCTCTACTTTCCAAAATGGTAGACTATATACCATACAAGAATGGTTTGAAGTAACTGATCATAAGTAAGCTTGGCGGAAACTTGAGGGAGACAGGGTAGTCATCTTCAAGCATTTGGATGGCTTTTATGGAAGGGGGACTAGGTGTTCTTTGCATGATCAACTCAGAGGACAAAACTAGAGCAATGAGAAAAATTTGAGAGTTAAAAATGAGGATGACCTTATTAATCTGGTTATCCCAGAATGAATGGGTTTCCTCCTAAAATTGTGGTTCCCCCTTACTGGATGTCTTTGAGCAAATACTGGATAACTATTTGATGGGGATGTTGTAGAGAGGAAGAGGGTGCTAGAATAGTCTTCTCATTAGCTTTAAAGTTCCATTTCCTTTGGAATGCCTATTATTTAATGGGATATTTCTCTTGCCTTTTCTCTCTGCTTTTTACTGTCAGGAACTGACAGAGCCCGTGTTCCACTGATATAATCTTCCAGCATCCAGGATCGTCTTCATGACACAAAAAGGCACTCAGAATAGATATATATTCTGATGAACATGGACATTGATTGTTGATGAATCATTGTATACAAGATTAAGAATTCAGTTATCAAGGAAGGCTGATGATTATGGCAGTGTACCTAGACTCACATGTGTGTAGTATTTCCAACTCTTTCCCATTCTGTAGCAGAAATATGAAATTTTGTTCATTTTAACACATTTATGATGCTGTGCAGAGCACTCTGTTCAGTGAAAAATTTAGATAGGAAACAGTACCTTCTTTCCTAGAGGACAGTCTGGTAAAAAGATAAGATACACACAGGTAATTCTAATATGAAATAATAATAATATGCATTGTTGTTGTTGTTCAGTCATGTCCAACTCTTCATGAGTTTTGGTTTTTTGGGTTTTCTTGGCAAAGATACTGGAATGGTTTGTCATTTCCTTCTCCAGCTCATTATACAGATGAGAAAACTGAGACAAACAGGGTTAAGTGACCTACCCAGGGTCACACAGCTAATAAGTGTCTGAGGTCAAATTTGAATTCAGGTCTTCCTTACTCCAGGTCTGGAACACTAATGCACCACCTGGGTGCCCCAATAAATGCATTAGAAAAGTGCAAAGAAAAGCACTATGTGAGGTGTGAGGAGGAAAGGTTGCTAGTGATATTAATAGCTAATTTATATAATGCCTACTATGTGCTTGATACTGTCTTAAGAGCATTACAGATATTACCTCATTAGATTCTCTCTCTCTCATCCCCAACATTATTAAGTGACATTTGAAGAAGTGAGGTGATTCCTTCACTAAGGATCCCCAAAGACAGCATGTGGATAAGGGGAAGGAGCTCAGGGCCGCTCTCCTCCCACCCCAGCTCATATAGTGCCCAAGAAATGGTCCTGCATCTGTGGGGTCTTTGGTCATTCTTTTCTGTTCTAGGTGCAGGAGGTAGATTGTCCAAACTTAGGAGTTTCAGAGGCCAGGAGTATGAGCCACAGGAATCTGAGAGTCTGGGAATTTGGGCTAATATTACAGCCAGCTCAGCACTGAAATGCTGAAGAGCGCTGAGTGACCTTCTGGTCTCCAGACTACCAGAAGCCAGCAGTAATAAAGCTGGTAGGCCTTCTTGATGTTCACTGATTTAATAGAGAAGAGATGTGCGTGAAAATTACAATGAGAACAGAAAAAATTCATAGTGGGATTCAAGTCAACCATAAGTAAATCTCAAAGTGCCTGAATGAACAAAACAAGCACACTACTATAATGCATGGGTAGAAGTACGGAAAGAAGGAACTTCCAGGTAATTTCCCCCTTCATCCTCAGACCAACAGGAAGGTTCTATCTATACCTTCAGTGGGTTCAAAGAAAGGATGCACACTGAAGGAGGTCCCAGGGTGTTGTGAATATACTGATAGACAGAGTCAGGAAGCCCTAAGTTAAAATCTTGCCTCCAATATTAACTAGATGTGGCCATGGACAAGTTACCAAACTTTGGTTTCTTCATCTACTAAAGAGAAAAGGAGGAAATAATAATGGGAGCATCTCCTACATAGGTTTACTGCATGATATATGTGTAAAAGTGCTTTGTCTACCTTAAAACACTATGGAAATTGTAGATTATTT
>NW_027187378.1:33295451-33300082 GCF_028583685.1 Petaurus breviceps papuanus
TGCTTTGTCTACCTTAAAACACTATGGAAATTGTAGATTATTTTTAATGTAGTGGTTTCCGCCTGGGAAGTCACAGTGATTACAAGTTAGGAATCAATATGTACACCAAGCATTATCATCTGGATCTTTATCTAGCTCTTACTAATATGCAGCATTAATAATAAATGGGTCTTGTGTAGATGTCTTGATATTATTGATGTTTCATTTGTACCTAGCTGGAAAAATAAAAATCAATTTAAAAGCATTCATCCATTTATAATTGCTTTCTTCTACTCTACATCTTCTTAGTCAATGGAACTATCACATAGAATTCTGTAATTAAAAAATTAAATGGGGTCCTTATCCTCAAAAAAGGTTGAGAACCATTGATATAACAGAAAGAATACTGAATGGGAGGCAGAAGATGGGAATTCAAGTCCTAGATCTATACTGCCTGTTTGACTTAGGACAAGGCATCTCCTTCCTATAGTTCTCAGTTTCTCCATTTGTAAAATGAAAGGGTGGAACTAGACAGTTTCTATGGTCCCTTCAAGTTCAGATTTTTGTTTTCCATAAATAATAGGAGGGTGAGTCAGACTTAGGAGGGGAGGTTAAAGGAACTGGATCACTAAGTTGGAAGAAGGCAGGGCAGTGATTAACAACCATTTTCAGATCAAGGAAAAGCTTTCGGACAGAGAATGGGGACCAGCTGTTGTCAGTCTTCCCTGAAGAGAGAACAAGAGGAAACTTTGCTTGCCAAATGTCTTCTCTGAGCAGAATGCCCTATTAGGTGGAGGTGATAGTTATTAAAAAGAGTATGCATTTTTTGCCTGCTTATGGGGTTTAGGAGAATTCCTCTTAGTGTGACTAGCTCTTTCCAGCAGCACTATAGTTCCATGGGTTAACCCTTCAAGACTGATACACTCACCCCAGGTTTGTATACCTTGTCTTCTCATATTGATTCAATTCAATTTGATTTAAATTAACAAACATATATTAAATGTCTACAACATATCTGGCACCACTCCAAGTCCTAGTGATACAAAGACAAAACAAAACAAAGAAACAGAAAAAAACCTGAAGCAATCTTTGCCTTTACAAAGCTTACATTTCCACTGGGGCAACAATTTGTATACAAGCAGATATAATAATCTTATCTGATAAACATTTATTAATCACCTGTCTACTAAGTTCAGGAGATATGAAGACAGTCCCTATTTTCAAGGAGTTTATAATCTGGAGGGGGTGGACAACAAAGAAAAGGAGACAGAGGGGGAATGGGGACACAAGGGGTAACAGGAATATAGGCATTTCATTCCATAGAGTTGCAACAGGCAGGGCAGCAGATGCAAAGTATACAAAAGAAACAAAAATGTAAGGGTTAGGTGCTTTGCCTGCCCCAATCCATCCATCAATTAATCCACAATAACATATACTTTATATATCATTTTAAAGTTTGCTAAGTATATTACAAACATCATCTCATTTGAGCCTGGGGCAGCCCTGTGAGGTAAGTACCACAGTAACTATTTTCCCTTTGATGCACATGTGCTCTACATACATGTAAAAGTTGTGAGGCAAAGATGAGGAGGGAGAACATTCAAGAAGGAGGATAGTTGAACCAATTGTTAGAGTAGGCAGTTACCTCCGAAAATGAGGTGATCTGAAGGTTATACAAGAAAGGTCCCATGTCAAGTTCATCATCAGTAATGAATGCTGGTTTACCTTTTGTAATAGAAATTTGGGGTACACAAGCAGCCAAGGCAAAATCTCTGCTTTCAGGGGGCTTCTTATATTCTATTTGAAAACAGGACATTTGCCAAAAAAAAAAGAAAAGATGGGGACTTAAAAATGCCAACCAACCCATTCTAAATGCCAAGTTTGTGGGACATAGGGTAAATGCTCCAGAGTTTACAAGAGGGAAGGATCACTGAAGGCTGGAGGAGTACAGGAAATAGAGGAACTATGATGGTGGGGGCTTGGAGAACATGCTTTCTAAATAAATTTTGAAGAAATAAAAAATATTCAGTCCAAAGAAGAAAAGAGCAGGTATCAGGATAAGGTGGGGTGACATAACTATTTTTAAAACAAGGGTTGTCATGGGGAAGTCGGATTGGATTTATTATTCTTGGTCCAAGATAGCAGTTTTTGGAACAGTGGGTGAAAGTTACAGAGAGGTATGTGACATTTGTTCTATGAAGCCTTCCCAAAATTGTTTCTCCCAATGCCAGTGAAAATGATTTCTCCTTCCTTAAATTTTTGCCTGGGCCTCTCATTTATCACATTGTCCCTTGTATTACCATTATTTGTGTGTATGTATGTATATGTGTATGCATGTATGTATGTATATGTGTGTGGGTGTATTTTCTCTCCCTGTTAGATGTAAAGAAGGATGGGAGGAGAGAGTAGAGACTCAAAGGAGGTAATGAATTCCCCATCACCAGTGGTTGCAGAACCACAGTTTTATGAGGATCTGTGAAACCATCTAGTTTCCACCTGTACTTTAAAAATAACTTACATTTCTATATAGTGCCTCAAAGCTGGCAAAGTACTTTATTCAGCAAAGTAAAAAAAATCTTAGTGCTATTTTGAGCTATTAAAGCTTTATCTTATATGTATGACTGTATCTTTGAGCCTCATAACAATACTGCGAGGGAAATACAACAGGTATTACTATTGCCATTTTACAGATGATGAAACTGAGACTTCCAGAAGTTAAGTGACTTGTCTAAGATCAGATGGCTAGTAAGAAACAGAGATGGCATGTCCCCAACTAAATCTTATTCCTGATTGTGGCATAAAGAGTGGAGTTCTGCAATGTCTGAGTAAGCTGGGAGGCCTTTAAATCAAGACCTACCTTTCAGAGAGACTTCTCATCAGAAGATGCCATGAAGGAATATATATGTGTGTATGTGTATATCTGTAGCTGTATATATGTATGTGTGTATGTATATGTGTATGAGTACATGTATGTGCATATATGTATACGTACACACATATATGTATACATTGTATATAGGTATGCATATATATGCATATACACTCACATAACAGAACAATTTATGAAACCACTTACTAAAGAATGGAGGAAGTATCTACATCTGGGGAAGGAGTTCCCTTGTGAATGAAATGACAAGTTTTTTTTATAATATGGAGCTGTGTCCTTAAATACTATATTGGGTGCTAAAGATAAAAAAAATAGAAACTGGGAGATCCATCCAACCTGAGGGGCTTGCTCTTTTACATAATTCTGTCTCTTTCAAGTCTGTAGGATGTGTGAGTATGGTATGTAGTCTTTGCTGAAATGCCTTGAGTGAATGGGAGGAGGGTTGTGAGTTTTCCCTCATTGAAGATCTTCAAGCAAAGTCTGGATGATTAGTTATTGGGTATATTGCAGATATTTTTTGAGGGAATAAAACTAGACTGGATATCTGTTGAAGTCCCTTCCAACTGGGAAATTCAGGGGTAGCTAGGTGGTGCAGTGAATAGAGCAGTGGCCCTGTGAAACCATCTAGGCACTGCTGTATCAGACAAGTTCTCAAACCAGACAAGTTCCAGGACACCAGCAGATTACCAAATAGTGCTGATAATTTTGAGATGATGTGGACATGTTCACATTAAAGTTTTACTGAACACTTTGAAATGACTTGTTTATATTAATGAAGAAACCTCAAGTTTATGTCTATGTCCCCCCCAAACCCTATAAAATGAGATGCTGAACTCCTGCCCACCCCCCCACTCACACCCCAGAACTATCTCCACCGGGGTCCATGATGCCTAGTGTTCCCAATTCTAATCCTGGTCACATGAGTGATGCTCTCTTTCTCTCCCTCTCCCCATCCTATTCCCCACTACTGTCCGCCTTTCACCACCCCATCTCCTGTCCTCATGTGGCCTGACTGTACCTTTTACTGTTTGTCTGTGTGCTTTTTATGCTTTTTTTTTGCCCCCACACATACTGTGCCCAATTAAAATGATTGCTGACCTCTTTCCCACTGTCAGTCACAGTCTTTACCTGAGAGTACCCAAATAATCAGGTGTGCCTGTCCTATTCCATAATTTCACAAATTAATGATCAATTGCAGGTCAACACACCGAGATCTTTGCTCCCTCTTAAAGATTTATGGCAGCTTAGTGAATCTTCCTGCACAGTGAGAGGAGAAACATCATTTTCAGTGGAGTAAGAAAAAACAAAATGTGTACTAGAGATTAAAAAATCTATCAAGGAAGAAAAAGAAAATACAGGACATGCTTGTTTCAAGCTAATTAACCTAATTTTGAGGTCAAGTGGTAAAATAGAATTCGAGGAGAGAGAGACAGAGAATGAGAGAGAGAAAGAGAGAGACAAGTGTGAGAGAGGCAGAGAGATACAGAGGCAAAGAAAGAATGAGAGAGAAGAGTTAGAGAGAGAGATACAGAGGCAAATAAAGAATGAGAGAGAGAGAAGAGTTAGAGAGATACAGAGGCAAAGAAAGACAGAGAGAGAGAGAGAGAGAGAGAGAGAGAGAGAGAGAGAGAGAGAGAGAGAGAGAGAGAGAGAGAGAGAGGGAGAGAGAGAGAGAGAGAGAGAGAGAGAGAGAGAGAGAGAGAGAGAGAGAGAGAGACAGAGAGAGAGACAGAGAGAGAGAGAGAGAGAGAGAGAGAGAGAGAGA
>NW_027187378.1:33300182-33339035 GCF_028583685.1 Petaurus breviceps papuanus
AGAGAGAGAGAGAGAGAGAGAGAGAGAGAGAGAGAGAGAGAGAGAAGAGAGAGAGAGGAGAGAGAGAGGAAATCAGAGTCCCTGAGTGGGTGGGAGAGGAAGAGGGTTGGTCACTTCAACATTGTAACTGACCTAGTTTTTAAAATTGAAGTTTCCAAAACATTTCTTTATGTGTCTCTATGGATTTTGGTCTATCTGGTTTTATTTAAAACATTTCTAAGGCCAAAAGATAGGCTCCAGAGGGTTTACACTTAGAACACATGTTTAACATAGTAACAAAACCTAGTATTTACCAAATAATTTGACGTGTTAGACTCTAATCCCAATGGCATTTTCTCACACATTACTTTTTCGTAAATGATTCCTTTAAATCACACTCCACCCCTCCCCATCCCAAATCCCAACATTTTTCTAAAGATGATAGGCCACATGGCATCATAGAAAGAATACTAGATTTCAAGGTAAAACACGTGGGTTCTTCCACAGCTGACTGCTGGGCACAGTCACATGAACAAATTCAATAAATACTTACTTGACACCTATTAGTGCCAGGCACTATTCTGGGAGAAGGGAATACAGAGACAAAAATGAAATAGGTCCTGCCCTCCACTGCCTAAACTCTATTGAAAGAATATAACATGTTTACAAATAAGTTAATGCTACAAAGTCATAAAGAGAATCCCAAGAAGGCCAGAGCATTAATGATGATGACAAATTGGGAAAGACCTCACAAAAGAGGTCACACCTTGCCTTGAAAGAAGACATTTAAAGAAATGAAGAGGAGGAAGAGGATATTTCAGGCATGCAGAAGAGTGTTGATAATGGCATGGGGGTGGCAGATAGAATGTTATGCATGGGGGAAGCAAGAGGAGGCCATTTTGACTAGAATGAAAATGCACAGAGTGGTAACATGAAATAATACCGAAAAGGCTTACATATAATAAAGTCTTCAAATGATAGCTGAAAATTTTATATTTTATCCTAGAGACAAAAGGAAGCCAGTGAGGATTTCTGAATAGAGGATTGAGATAGATGTGTATTTTAGGAATATTATTTAGCAGGCATAAAGTAGATGAGAGATTCTGAAAGCAGAGAAATCAAATTAAGAGACTAATGCAACAAAGCAAGTGAGGAGTGAGGAAGGCCTGTTGTGTGAGGGGGCAGCTAGGTGGCACAGTGACTAGAGCAACAGCCCTGGAGACAGGAGGACCTGAGTTCAAATCTGGCCTGAGACACTTGACACTTACTACCCGTGTGACCTTGGGAAAGTCACTTAAACTCAATTGCACTGCCTTTCCCCCTCCAAAAAAAAAGTTGTGTGAGTAAAGAGATGGACACAAGAGATGTTATAGAAGGAAAATGGACAACTTGATAACCAGTTGGATATAAAGGATGGGAAGAGGCAAGAGTTAAAGAAGCCATCAAGGTTTCAGACTTCAGTACCTGGAAGGATAATGATGTTTTCCACCAAGGTAGGCAATTTTGAAGGGGGCATGGATTTGGTGGTAAGTGAGATTCATTTTGGACATGTGTAGTTTGAGACAGCCATGGGACATCCAATGAGAGATTTGGAGCAGGCAAGTGATAATGTGGGATCATATGCAGGTAAGATGCTAGGGACAGTTATACGAATTTAGAAATCATTTGGGCAGCTAGGTGTCACAGTGGATAGAGTGCCAGGCCTGGACTGAGGAAGACTTAACTTCCTGAGTTCAAATTTGACTTCAGATATTTAGCAGCTGTGGGACCCTGGGCAAGTCACTTAACCCTGTTTACCTCAGTTCTTCATCTATAAAATGAGCTGGAAAAGGAAATGGCAAACCACTCCAGTATCTTTGTCAAGAAAGCCCCAAATGGGGTCATAAAGAGTTGAATTGAAAAAACCGGAACAACTCAGTAACAAAAAGAACATGGGAAGTTTGCTGAAATCCAAAGGGTATAGGAGCTGAAAAAGGTTGAGAGTCCCCGAACCAGAGAGAAGTGGGATAAAAGGAAGGATGATTGAGGGCCTTACAGCATAAAGATACAGGATAAAGGAGTGCTTATTAATAATGTAAGGAAGGGTCAAGTCTCCAGAGGTACCATTCAAATGGGAGAGCAGAAGAGACTGCAGACCTCAGAAGGGTAAAGCTGAGGCAGGAAGGATGAGAGGGAAGAAGTTTTCACCGTAGTAAACACTGCCTCCACACTATGACATTGAGATGATCCTTTTTTATTTCCTTCTCTGTAAAATGAGGATTATATTACTTGGTCCCAACAATATCAAAGAGTTGTTTTAGGACAAAATGAGATGATGGAAAACACTGTGTTACCAGTAGTGTTATATACATTCTGGATTCATGGTTGGTCATTGCATTGATCAGAGTTTTTAAGTTTTTTAAAGTTGTTTTTACATTGTTGCTGTCATAGTCTAAATTACTTTTTGGTTCACTTCACTCTGCAAGGGATTTTGCTTTTGTTTTCTAGTGGGAGAGGGGGATGGAGAGAAATGAAATGATTTTTAATTGAAAAAGAATTTTCAAATATCATCTATTGCAAAACGAAATAAAGTTAAAATTAAAACCCATGGTGGGCTTGGAGGAGAAAAGAAAAGGAAAAGAAGTTCCAGAATGGCAACAGCCAGTATGAGAGACTTCTTGAAAGGCAGAAGGGTAGTCTCACTCCCTTTTCTTGGCTTTAAGGGTTATGTGTTTATAAGTCTCAGCTAGTAAAACCATCTTCTTTGGAAAAAAAAGGTTTAATTGAAGGGCTCCTCTTCCCTCCTTCTTCCCCTCCTCCTCCCCCTCATCTTTCCCTCCTCCCTCCCCCCTCTCCTACCCTTTCTTCTCTTCTCTCTTCCCTCTTTCCCCCTTCCTCTTCTTTCTCCTTCCTCCTCCTCCTTCTCCTTTTCCTCCTCCTCCCTTCTTATTCTGGAGTCTTCTCAGGTTTCCTGGAATCCTTAATATTTGTCATTTCTAATAAGGAGATAATGCTCTACTAGATTTGTATGAATGAATGAATGAAAAACGTTTACTGCCTGCCAAGCAATGTGCTAAGTGCTAGGGATACAAATTTAAAATGGAAGATAGTCCTTGCCCCTAAGGTGCTTACATTTCAACAGAGGGAAACAACACATAAAAGAATGATGTCTAGGGAGGGCTACTTTGGTTTGGAAAGTTGCAGAGATGGTGGGGAGGGCCATATGGGAATAGGCTGACATGCCCTTCCCAGGATCAACAACAGAGTTTATTTGATTATAGTTGCAGAAATGAAAAGCTACAGGGGAGAAAGTGGGAGAGTAAGAAGAAAGGGACAAGAATACAAGTGCTAGGGGCAGCCAGGTAGCACAGTGAGTAAGAGCACCGGCCCCAGAGTCGGGATGACCTGGGATCAAATCCGGGCTCAGATACTTAGCACCACACCCAGAAATAACTGGCCGTGTAACCTGGAGCAAGTTACTTAACCCCAATTGCTTTAAAAAAAAAAAGGAATATAAGTGCTAAGTGTAAGAGTGATTGACAAGAAGATGTCCATGTGAATAAAAGAATGGATGGATTGTGGGCCTAAATATAGTTGGCAAGGGAGGCAGTCACTAATCATGATATCTGGGTCCAGAAGCTGAAGGAGTGGTTTGAGTGAAAGGGTTTAGGCTTCTAGGCCATTGATCGGGGGATGAGGATGTTAAAGAGAAAGCTGGTAAAAAGATGGATAGGGTGTGAGCTTGGTCAGATGTGGATATAACACAGTGTGCTTAGTCATTCTGCAAATGATGAACACCCTTCAAGTCTGTACAATAACAAAAAATACTGATACAAACATTTTTTGTACATGTGGGTCCTTTGCTTTCGTCTTTGGTCTTGGAGTATGTATACTAGTAGTGGTATTGCTGAGTCAAAGACTATGCATAGTTTAGTGACTTTTTGGCTATAGTGCCAATTGCCTTTCAGAATGGCTGGACCAGTTTATCATTTTACTAAGTGCATTGGTGTGCCTCTTCTTTAATAGTCCCCACAACAATTCTCTGTCTCCTTTTTTTGGTCACATATACCAGTCTGACACATGTCAGGTGAAACCTCAAAGTAATTTTAATTTTAATTTCTCAGTGATTTGGAACATCTTTATGTGGTGGCTGATGGTTTTCATTTCTTCATATGAAAATTGCTTGTTTTTATTCTTTGACCATTTACTAAGGAACAAAGTCTATTCCCACCAACAATCTCTCTGAGTCACTGCCTAGCTGCAAAATTGCTTAGGGCTGGAGAAATTGCCACAAACCTCACAATTTTCCATGCCCTATATATAGCTCTGTTCATAGCACAACTTCCTTAAAACATGTTTCAAAAGACTGAATGTCCATAATCCTGAAAAATATTGTTGATATCATTGTAAGGGTTGTGCCTAAAAATAGTAATGGCTAAGCAGGACCCACCTTGGAAGATACAACTTGACTCAAAGTCCAAGAACCTAATTACTTTGGGTCTCCAGAGGTTTGCACTCATTGTTGCTAGACCTGTTTCCCTTAGAAATGGTCCCAGTAGAATTGTGTGCTAGGACAGGCTCCAAGGGAATACCGACCAATCAAGAAAAGTGGAACACAGCATCCCTTTGCTCTTGTCATAAATCTGGAAGGGCCTGGAAATGGTTTGAAGGTTGATGGACTGGGATAAAGTAGGCCTGGGCCAGTTCAACTTCTACCACTAACTAACTTGTTTTTTGATCTTGACCTTTTTTTCTCCTTCCTAGCTCTCAGTTTCCTCACTTTGTGGAAGGAGGACTCTGTAAAGGAATATATTAAGCAATCAGTGTTAGGTAAGCATCTTGTGGGCAAGCACTATTTCATTTTGTACCTAAAACCCAGCATAGAGCCTTGCATGTGGTGTATTTACTTAATAAATATGTTTTTAATTAATTAAATTGAAGGTGTTGGATTATGTAATTTCAAGTCCTCTCTAGCTCTAAAACTATGAATATATTTCTGTGAGAGATCATCTAGGCTGACCTTTTATCTTTGGTTAAATAAGATATTACTACCACCCTGATTTTAAAGCTAAGGCAAAGAAGGTCCATCCACAAAGATTATGGTTTACCTATGGTCACACTGCTTATGGCATATATGTAAGCCTCATAGACTATTAGGAATATGTCACGTTTTAAAAATTCATGCTTTTCTTTCTTATTTGTTTCAAGATAGAAGGAATTTCTTTATTCACAAAATTTTACAAGAATTCACAAGTTTTCCAAGAAACTTGACTGAAAGACACTATAGGCCTCATAATACAGAGAGAAGCAGCATGGCAAATGGGAAAAGAAGTTGGATTTTGAATCAGAGGTTATGGGTTTGAATTTTGGTTCTTTCTGCCTGTGTAACCTTTCAAAAGTCACTTAAACTCTCTGGGCTTCAGTTTCTATAACTTTAAAATGAGGGGGCCTGGGGTAGCCAGGATTTGTTTGTGTCAAGTACAGTGACCTTGTGACCTTTGGTCTCTGAGGATTTCCTGGCTGCCCACCTTTGTCATCTTCTGAGACCTCCACTAATGATACTTCCATTTAACTACTGTTAAGAGGAGAACCTAAGAAATGAAAATAATAATATTGATGATGAAAACGGGCAGTGATATTGAATTGGAAAAACAGAAGGGAGCCAGGTTAGATGACAGAATGTCAGAACTGGAAGGGATCTTGGAGGTCACCAGGTCCAACCTAACCCTGACCAAGAGTGGCCTCAACAATTCCCTAACAAATATTTGGCTAACCTTTGCCTGAGGACCACCAGTGGGTTTGGGAAACCCCCTCCATTCTCAAGCAGTCCATTTTACTTTAGGATAACTCTAAAAGTTAAGAAACTTTTTTTTAATATAAGCCTAAAATTGCCTCCCTGGTGCTTCTATCCAATGTACCTCATTTTGCACCCAAGCAGAAGACCTATAATAATCCCTTTTTCATATGATCTTTTTATAGATACTCAAAGACAACTGTATTGCCTCTCTAAATCACCTCCAGGCTAAGCATCGCTTCAAGGATCTTCAAATCGCATGAGCCCAAAGCCCCTCACCATCCTGATTCACATCCTTTGGACACTCTTTCCTTATCAATGTACTTCCTAAAATGAGACACCAAGAATTGAACACAACACTGCATATGAGCTCTGACCAGGACATGACATTCCTTGTTCTAGACAATTCCACTCTGCATGAATACCAGGATAACATTGTTTTTGTGTGCTGCACCCCAATATCAACTCAAATTGAACTTGCATTACTGTAACTGGCCCCCTATTATTTTTTCAGAAAAATTGCCATCCAGTCATGTGTTCTTTAACCATTTTAAATTTATGAAGTTTTTGTTTTGCTTTGTTTTTTTTAACCCAGACATAACATTTTACATTTATTGCTACTAAATCATTTTTTTCTCCTAAGGTCCTTTCCAGTTTTAGGGCCTATAGTGCTATAATATCAAATTTCTTAACAAAGCAGAGAAGCCATTTTTCTCAGAGTGGTGACCATCTGGGTTCAATTGTTTTGTGGTAGTAGTTGAATATGAATCACTTCACATGTGATTATCAAGCTTTATAAGAATGCTGCTCACTGTCAGATTGAAAGTTGCACCAGATATCAGTAAGGGCTGAGAGCAGAGGATATCTTCAATATTATTGGCCACTTTTAATTCAGAAATCACTCTACCATTTAACTACATAATATAATAATTAAATATATAACATAATATACATAACATATACATAACATGATATCTAACTAACAATCCCTATGTAAGATATTAGAAGGAGTCATCTGAGGGGAAGAGGGAAAGTCTAGATACTACAGCATCAAGGGCAGCTTTTCAAGAAGGAAAGAGTCATCAATAGTCCCATATATTACAGAAAGGTCAGGAAATGAGAGGATAAAGAAAGGGGTGTGATACAGCCAGCTCCAACTGGTTTTGCAGCTGATTTTTAAATGTTCAGTATGAATATTTACACCTTAAATATTGTCAAAAACTACAATTGAGGTTTGAATACACATATACATATATGAATATGTATATATGTGTACACATATATGTGTATCTGTACATACACACATTCCTGGGAAAGGCCATTAGAGTTACTATTAGAAGGTCCCTGGTGACCTTGGAAAGAACAGTTTCAACAGAGTGGTAAAGATGGAAGCCATATTTTAAAGGTTTAAGGGTGAGTAGTAAGAAAAAGAGAAATTTGAGAGACATAGGTCTATAGAATGAAGCCATGGCAGGCATGAATAAAAATTAAAAAAAATTTTTTTCAGTTTTAAAAATTTTATGTTAAATTTATTTATTTGCCCATTCATTCATCTGTCTATCTGTCTAATGTCTATCTATCTATCTATCTATCTATCTATCTATCTATCTATCTATCTATCTATCTATCTATCTATCTATTTGCTTGTTTATTTATTTATTTGACAAGAGACCTGCATTCATTTATGGACTGCATCAAAAGGTTCAGTAAAGAGGAAGATGCTAAAGATATGAGAAAGGGAAAGGGGATGACTAAGGGAGAAAGGACTCAGAGGAAGTAGTAGGGTATGGAATCAAGGTCATAGGTGAAAGGGTTTCTCTTTGAAAAAAACTTGTTCTCTAAAATAGAAGGAAAGAAGGATGGGTCAAGATAAGAGGATAAATGGGGTCACAAAGAGTCAGATATAACTGAAAAGTGACTGAACAGCATGTTATCCTCTCTTCATGACATTTGTGACTAAATCTCTACTGTTTTTGAGGTTATTTGTCATTGTTGAGCTTTGATCTATTACCATGATGAACACAATGGGTAATAAATATGTGTGAATGGATGAGTCCCTCAAACCACTAATGAGAGTCTGAATTTTATCCTGGGAAAAGGAGTCCCAATAGAACGTAAAGTATACAGGAGCCTCTTATAGCTGCCAAAAGCATCAGCCTTGTTCTTTTCCCAGAATCTAGACAGCCCCAAATATTTAGAAGCCAAAAGTTTAGCACGCCCACCTCCTTATTCCCAAGACACATCAGTCCCTAGGCGCCAGTGTCCCTCACAGCATGGCCTCAGTAACTCTCTTCTGTCTCAGGCAGTACTCAGGGACAGGAAATGGGACACACTGACTCCTGACACAGAAGGAAACAATTAGAGAATGATAAACAGCCATACCAGACAAACGTATGGCAGTTCAAGTCATTAGATCAGTCTTGGCAGGACAACTGTCCCAACCCCTCAACAATAGTGATCCCCACCCCAAGAAGGCACGTGAGGTTCAGTCATTCTGTCGCCATCTGGCCACCTCCACCACCTGGACAGCAAAGAAAGTCCTTGCCGGAGAACTCTAGGAAGTAGTCATCCACGAGGGTCCAAGTGGTCTACCCCATATGGTCTCCCTCATTAGACTGTGAACTTCCCATGGGCACAGACTGAGTTTTACCTTTCTTTGCATCCCCAGAACTTAGTAGAGTGCCTGGAACATAATATATGCTTAATAAATGTTTATCGACTGAATTTTAAAACCATAGAACGTCTTGCTGTTTACCTTAAAGATCACCGTATTGGCAGAGTCAAACAGTGGAAAGAATGTTGGCTCTGTAGTCAGAGGGCCTCAGTTCAAATCCCAACAATGATACTGACTACCTATGTGACTTTGAGCAAGCCATTTACCTCCCTAGGCCTCAGTTTACCCATCTATAACATGGAGAAGTTGGCCTCTGAAGTGTCTCTTAAATAGAGACCTGCAATACTATGGACTGACTCGTTTCCACATGAAAAAGCTGAAGTTCAAAGGCCACCAGTGGTTTAACAGTGAAAAAGCCAGGACTATACTCGGGTACTCCTGACTTGTAGCATTGTCTTCTTTCCCTTATGAGATGTTATCATTCTGAGAACCACTAGATTCCCCCTCAAGAAAGAAAACCCCAGTTTTCTGACAGACTGTGACTCCTATAATAGTGTGCTATTAGGGAATAGGGCATTATCAGTAACAGGTCCTTTCTGACTGACAAGGATGTGTTGTTGTTGGGTTTTTTTTAAGCCCAATTTTTTTCTTTTTTTTTCTTTTTTTTTTTTCAAGGGGGAAGGTAGGGCAACTGGGGTTAAGTGACTTGCCTAAAGTCACATGGCTAGTTTTTTTGTGTTAAGCATCAGAGGCCGGATTTGAACTCAGGTCCTCCTGACTCCTGGGCTGGTGCTCTATTCACTGCAGCACCCTACTGTCCCTTTAAGCCCAATTTCTGAAAAGGGCACATGCATAGGATCATATCTAGATCTTGAAGTGGCCTTTGAGCTTATCTTGACCAACCCCCTTATTTTATAAATGATTAAAATGTGGCTGAGCCAGAATTTGTACTCAGGTCCTGTAATTAAAAATTCAAGGCTTTTTTGCTCCTTATAGGAGGAAAGCAGAAGCTCCTGAAGGAGTCCTTAATTATTAGACACCTTTTCTACTGGGGAGGTTGTACATGGAGGTATGGAAGGAAATCCTGGAGACCTCAGCACAGAAGAAATAACTCTGGAAACATTTCCTGATGCTTGAGAAGGAGAGTCTCCTATAGGACAATGAGACTAGGAGACCTGCTAATAGGGGTGGTGAAAGACTACAAGAGGAATTCTACCAGGAGAGGCCAAAATGGATATTCAACAACAGACTGAGCAGTAGAAGGGAGCTAAAAGTGCTGTCTGCCAGGGGAGGAGAAGACCTTCACGCAGAGTAGCCTGGAAAATTCAGCTTAGCCAGAAAAAAAACTATGAAACCCTCAGTAGGAAAAATAATATGGAGAAGCCACATGAAAGAGTTGCAATGGGTAAAGTACCCTCTAAGTTGTACAAATCACTGAGACTATAACAGTGGGTTATTATTTCTCTGGGTCATATGATGTGCTTTGTTATATATGCTTATGAACCAGGATCATATAAGAGGAACTGGTGACAATAAAAAGGGAGATGTCAGACAGGAATTCCTGGGTTTTTTTGGGTAGGGACAAGAAGCCAAGGAAACCTTCTAGAAGTGGAAATAATATGCAAATAAGAGGGAATTGAGTATAGCAGGAAGTGTGTGTTGGGTCTGGAGAGAGAGTACTTGGGCTTGATTCCCAGCCATGACATTTATTAGGTATGTTACCATGAGCAAGTCACTTAAACTTGGTAAACCTCAGTTTTCTCACCTCGAAGATAAGGTGATCCTGTTTCTCACTCTTCCCCAGAAACTTGAGGCACCAGAAGTGCCTGTTCATGGACATACAGACATTCATGAGCTCCCCAAGTGTCCATGATTCAGAACCTAAAGGAGGGAAACCATATTGGAGAGTTGTTGCTGGTCCCTCATGCTCAAAGAAGACCAATGACGTAACAAAGGTGTTATCTTGACTTGTGCAGGAATTGGATTTAAGTGTTAGAGAGACTAGGAGTCCAGATGGAGACCCAGGCTGGATTACATGCTGACATTTCCAAGTAAGCAACAACGTAGTGGTTGATGGCCTTCGCCCTCCTGGGGAATTCTGGGGGACGTCATTGAGACTCAGACAAGAAATTGTACATGACTAGAGTCAGAAAATCACAGAAAGGCTGGTAAAACAAATGTATAGAGTTCTCAACATTTTTCTTTTCCCTTTCTTCATTCCAGTGTAAGTGAGTTAACCTCCATTTACCAGTCTGAACTGATCTTTGATACTCCCATGCCCTATCAGCAAGGGGAAAAGGAAAGAGGAAAGGGGAGAAAACCCAATTTTTCTTGTAGCTGGCAAATTAACTGGAAAATGCAGCTGGCATTTAGAAGAGTCATTTTTCTGGGTATGTTTGTAGGCAACTGGGAATGAACCAGTAGATAGGGAGGCATAGTTTGCTGAATTATCTTTGAAGGATTTTCCTCAGTCATGACTATTTGATATGGACTCAGACACACAGTGAAAAGTTTACCTTAATTTCTGTATTCACCTGTAAATTGAAAGAGTTGGTCTAGGTGATTCCGGAGGAGTCTCTTAGATGTAAAAATATATTGTCTGAAACACAGACCCTGGGAAATATTATTGTAATACCATAGAATTTCATAAAATTTTAATACTTTTTAATACATTTTCTCTTTTGAACTTCACAAATGAAGTAGGTCGGGTGGCGATTATTATTCCCATACTACAGATGAATAAACTAAGGTCAGGAACTTTTGTCATTTTTCTTAGCTCACAAAGCACATTAGTGACAAAGCCAATATGGAAATGCAGATGGAACTAATTAATTAATTTCCAGATGTCTTGACTCCAAAGCCCAACATATTTTCCATTCCATGATATTTTAGAGCGTCTTCATCAAGCTACAAAGAAGTGAGACCCTCTGATCAGATTTTAATGATTACTTTGATAGAAAAAGTTATATTTTCCTTAGTGTTAATGTCCCAGGGAAAAATTTTACTCTTTCCCCCATGAGTTATACCTGTGATAGAACCAAAGGTGTCAAGTCCAGGAGCACTGCATTCAAATCCTGCCTCAGATACTTACTAGTGGTTTCTCCCTGGGCAAATCGATTATCCTTTGTCTGCCTTGATTTGCTCATCTGTAAAGTGGGGAAAACAATAGCAAGAACCTAGTGGGGACTTTGTAAGGATCAAATGAAATGGTATTTGTACACTGCTTTAGTGGACAGTATCTAGCATGTGGAACTTAAATTTTTGTTTCTTTCCTTCCTTTGCTTCTTCTGATGCACTCAGAATGAAATATTGTATTATTATTGTTATAATAAAGGTGGATACCCTAACTTACTTAAACTTTGTATATTCTAGAGTGCCAAGCAGATTATTCAAGTGTCAATAGATAACTGATCATTGTTTGTTGAATAAATGTTGTTGAACATGTAAATTTAACTTTTTTTTTGCCTGGCATTCAAGGCCCTCCACCAGCTGGTACTGTCCTGTCTTCCTTGTCTCATATTTACTCTTCTCCAAGTTCTCTATTCTCTAGCCAAACTGGACCCCTCTCTATGCTTTAAATGTACCCTATACCTTCTAACCTCTTTCCCTTTGCTATTGATCTTCCCTCTTCCTTGATTGTCTTTTCTCTCTATTTTGGTTTGCTTAATATCTATCTAAAGTCTAACTCAAATGCTACTTCCTCCATGTAGCCTTCCCCCAGTGTCCTTGTTGATAACAGTGTTTCACCTTCAACCTAACGTAGTGTTTTGTCCTGTGTCTTCCTAAGGTATATATCATAAGTCATTGTGTTTTTCAGTTATCTGTTTCATCTTCTCCTGTGAAGATCAGGGACCATTTCCCCCCTAAACTTTGTATTTCATTGCTCTAACTCACTGGATGCATGTAGTATATGTTTATTAAATGAATGGATGGATCACTGTTTCAGCCAGGTGATATCTACAATTGAAATACTTGATATGGCACTAATCCCGTTATTTTGGTTAGGATAAAGAATTGTCAGCTACCATTTTGTAACACTACAGTATGTCTCCAGTTATCTTTAAAAAGAAAAGGGGAGAGTTGGGGGTGGGGTGGGGAGAGATTTCATGAAGTCCTCAACACAAGATCTTTTAATATCAGTGGATTTGGGGTCCCTTGAATTTTTGAAAAAAAATATATATGCATTTCAGTCCAATTAATAGAATATCTTGAAATCAGGTCACACGGAAGTTGGGAATCCCTGCTCTAAGTGTTTTTGTGGTTTCCTCCATACTTCTGATCTTGGGATTGCATGGGAATGGGAAATTAGAGTCTGAATTCTCCCAAAGGGGGAAGTAGAAAAGAGTTTTGAAATAAATAAAACAGCAATAAACCCACACTATATTTGTACCATGGGAAGAGTTGATCATCCTTGGTAGGGAAAATGGCAAGACCTTGAAATAAAACTGAACAACAGAGCAAGAATTTCAGTTCCAATTTATACTATTACTCATCTCCAGGGTATCTGACATGCCAAACTCTTTGTGGAAATTGGTCTCCATATTCTTCTTCCCCAATGACTATTTAGTTCTCTCCATTTCATAGAATTTTAGTAATATATAGAAGCTAGAGCTAGTCTTTTAACTCCAACTTGGAATGGTAAGTTGGTTCCCTAGAGAGTTGTTAACCATATCTCCCCTTCAGGGTTCTAGGCATACTCCTGAGGGGTTGGGAGTGTTCTTTGAAAACTATTAGTTCAAGTCTCCATTTCAGTATTTTCACCCTTCCTTAAGTTGCCAGTTATACTTAATATCTCTGCTATATCATTGACTTGGCAATTAGTGCCTGATAGCTCGACCATTTGCTTTCTCCTCAATATCATTGATAACAATTAACATCAATTAGCTTTTACAAAGCAATATTTACTAAGAAGATATATAGCAATAACAGAAGTACAAACATATCTGTCTGAACCATACATTCTTCTCTTTATCAAGGGATCAAAGTGGTAAAGAGAAGAATGTATGGTTCAGACAGATATGTTTGTACTTCTGTTATTGCGATATATCTTCTTAGTAAATATCTCTTTGTAAAAGCTAATTCAAGCAGTTGCTACAGAGCACTTGCCCCATCAAGTTCACTTCTAAATATGGCACACATACTAAATGAGTCCTTCCCATACTGCCATATATAATCCTTTGGCTACTGGGTTGATTCACTATGAGGATGATTCAAGTAGTTTGCTCTTTAAGACTGAATGGGGCTTAGAGGCTGGCAAATTCTGGTACAGACTCAAATTCCTGGATCTTTTGAGATCTCACAAGGCTGTGTACCAAAGGAAAGAAGAAATAAAAGCCTTTCTCTATCCCAGAAATAGGCTTGCTTAAAAGACCTATGCTAATACCAATACTATACTAATAGGCTGATCCATTTAGGGGGAGGATACTACTCTGACCTCCCAACTGGGCCTCCAGAGCTCAGAGAACAATCTTTATACATTGTAGTTGGAAAGGAGAAAAAAAAAAGAAAGAGCTCTTCTGTTTGGCATGGAATAAACATTTATTAATACCTACTATATTCTGGCAGCTAGGTGGCATGGTAGCTAGTAGCTAGTACTGGGTTTGGAATCAGGAATACTCATTTTCATGAGTTCAAATTTGGCCTCAGACTCTTATTATCTATGTGACCTTAGGCAAGTCACTTAACACTATTTGCCTCCATTCCTAATCTGTAAAATGAGCTGGTAAAGGAAACAGCAAACCACTCTGGAATCTTTGCCAAGAAAATCACAAATGGGATCATGAAGAGTCAAACACAACTGAACAACACTATGCTGTAGGTACAGTGCTGAGCACTTTACCAACATTATTCATTCGATCCTTGCAACAGCCCTGGGAGGTAGGTGACATTATTTCCATCTTACAGTTGAGTAAACAGAGGAAGACAGAGGTTAAGTGATTTGTCCAGGATCACACAGCTAGTATGTCTGAGGCTAAATTTGAACTCAGGTCTTCCTGGCTCGAGGCTCAGCATTTTATCCACTGTACCACCCAGCCCTTTTGTATGTATTCTTAGTTCTGGCCCAACAGCCAACCAAAATGCCCTTCTTCATCACCCAGAAAAACAACTGAAAATAGCCATGGGATACTTATGCATGCTCTGAAGGGGAGAACCAGGTCCCTCCATTCCTTTTCGTCCAGAAGCAAACTTATCCATCCTGCATATTGCCTGAGATTGCTTTAGGCAGAGCACACTGTGCATGTCCCCAAGACCTAAGTTTTCACTGTCTAATTTCTTTGTTGTTGTTGAGTTGTTTCAGTTGTGTCTGACTCTTCATGACCCCCTTTGGGGTTTTCTTGGCAAAGATACTGGAGTGGTTTGCTGTTACCTTCTCCAACTCATTTGCAGATGAAGGAACTGAGGCAAACAGGGTTAAAATGACTTGCCCAGGGTCACACAGCTAATAGTGTCAGAGGTCAGATTTAAACTCACAAAGATGAGTCTTCCTGACTCCAGGTCCTACACTCTATTCATTGAATCACTTCATCCTATAGATTTAGATGTAGGAAGGAGATAGAATATAAATTTACTCTAAACTCCTTGTTTTATAATACAGGAAAGTAAGGCCGAGGGGGGCCAGGTGGCTCAGCGAGTAAGAGCAATGGCCCCAGTGTTGGGATGACCTGGGGATTGAATCCGGGCTCAGATACTTAGCACCACACCCAGAAATAACTGGCCATGTAACCTTGAGCAAGTTACTTAACCCCAATTGCTTAAAAAAAAAAGGTCCAGAAAAATCAAATAACTTGCTCAAGGTTAAGCTTAGTTCCTCTGACTCTAAATCTGTTAATATGTGATCAAATGAGATAATATTCATAGAAAGTGCTTAGAACATTGGCACATTGTAAAGACTATATAAATTCTTATCCCCTTCTTGCTCTTTATACTCTGTGATTACAATAAAGCCCCAATTAATCAGAGAGTTTAGTGAATAGGCAATGATAGGGTTTGGAGTTAATTGTTTTTAAAACACTCTCTTGTGGAAAATCTTTCTGAAATAAATTTGTCTGATTCCCTGTCTTAGTAAATATAGTAACTTGGAGAAAATAGAGTCTTTCTTGTTAATGAGGGCACTTTGCAACCTTAGGGTTCATATAGAAGAATAGATGTAGATGACAGTTTCATAGATTTAGCGTTGGAAAAGTCTTTAGAGTCAAGGATGTGCTGGATACACGTTGAGTTAGAGGAGAACCGGTTGTTAAATTTTCAGTGTGAGTATTTATATCTTGGAAATCCACAAATGTAAAAATCAGGGCTTAATTTATTGTTTTTTGATGGTTTGGACTTAAGAAAGTGATGAAGAAAATGTTAACAATATAGAGAAAACTTAAAAGTGTAACCTGCTTTTTTTTCCTCAAAGAGAGAGAGGGGGAGAGAGAGAGCTTGTTGTTAAATTTTTACTGGCACATTCCTGATTAGATAAGTAGTTCACACCTCTTCATTTTGAATGATTAAAAGACCAAGGCCCAGAGAGGTTAAACATCTTGTCCAGGATCACATAGATAGTAAGTCAAAGAGCTGGGATTTGATCTCAAGGCTACCTCTTAGTAAAACCTAATATAGAAGAGGAAAAAGCTTGACCTAAAACTATAGGGAGGCAGTATAGTGTGGTGGGTAGAACTTTAGAATAAGAGAACCTGGGTTCAAATCCTTCTGATCCTTCTGTGAGGTTGGGCAAGTCACTTGATCTTGTTGGGCCTCAGTTTCTTCATTTGTAAAATGCAGAAAGGAGTCAGACCAGATGACTGCTAAACTCCCTTTAGGCTCTAGGTTTTTGATCCTATATTGAGCTCAGGACATACCCAGACAATCAAGTGGCGACCAAATAACAGAAGAGTACAGAAGGAACTTCTTGTCCCTCCTGGGGATGGGTGAGGAAAAGATGAGAAAGGTGGGATTAGTGGATACCTACTGATCCCATCCATCCCTGCATCTACTAGGTTTTTAAGGGAACCTTTTTATTTAGGAAAAAAAAGTCCTTGAACACTGATAGGAATCTAGACAAGACTATGGACCAGAGAAAAGCCAAAGTGCTAGTTTCCAGTCATGAGAAACCTTAAAAGTGACAAGAGTCTTCATTACTATCTACCTTCCCCAACACACACACACACACACACACACACACACACACACCTCTCCTGACAAACACCCCACTTGTCTTCTTCCCACTCTATCTTCATTCTAGCTAAGTTGCAGTCAAATTTGGCCCATTTTAACATCTCGGCTCACTCACCCAGAAAATTCCTTTCTAGCCTCAGAAGTTTACATTTACCAGTGGGAGGTAACCTGAAACCAGGAGGGACAGGCTCATGATAACAAATATGCTCTCATTCATTAAACTCCTTTAAGCAGATGGGCAGGATCTGTGATCAATAGACATCCTTAGGAGCCAGCACACTTAGTTGATTTCAGTTCTGTATTTCTGGAACATTAGAGAGGGTCCTGGTCTGGGTGATCCTTCAGGCTTAGTCAAGGTCTGACTCCTATATAATAACATGGTGAAAATGCCAGTGAACTTGGAGTTAAAAGGCCTGGTCTGGGTCCTGAATACCACCTCCTCCCCTGCATGACCTTGGTCAAGTCAATTAAACTCCTTCAATCTCTTCCTCTGTTAAATGAGAAATGTGATGGTCTCTAACTTCCTTCCAAGTCTAACAATTCTGTGACACTGTGAAATCTTAAGTGTCAGCTTGTCTGATTTCTATTTCCTTCTAAAAAGTGAAGGATAACAGAAATTTATCAATTACCCTATTTAATTGAAGATTCTTCCAAGATGAACTCTGAGTCCATTTCAATAACTCTTCTTAAGGGTATGTCCATGTATAGTATAGTATAATTCTCACATGATTCTTGCAATCCTAAGTATCTTAGGTTCACTGTGGGGTATGGTATTTTAATTAGCAATAACTAATAACTTGGAGGCAGCAATGTGGCATAGGGAACAGAGTGTTGATTCATCTTCCTGAGTTCAAATCTGTCCTCAGATACTTGCTAGCTGTGTGACCCTGTAACTTAACCCTATTTGTCTTAGTTTCCTTACCTGTAAAATGAGCTGGAGAAAGAAGTGGCAAACCACTCCAGTACCTTTGCCAAGGAAACCCCAAATGGGGTCACAAAGAATGGGACAGGACTTGAATTACTCAACAACAAAAAAACTAATAAGTTACACAAATATCGCAAAAAAAAGCCCCTAGTTAGGTCATTTTATACCAACAGACCACAGGAACCTTAAATCAAAGCAGCAAAGCTTTTAGTTCTATAAATAATAAGAGTACGTCAACCCATACATGCAAAAGGATAGGTTTCCTCTAGTTTTCAATGGTGCTGATGGGAGAGGAAGCCTTCCCCAGAAAACTCCACTCCTAGAGTTGGCTTCCTGCTTAAAGACTTAGAGTTCTGTCTCCCAGCAACTGGCTGTGCCTTATTGCTGCTGCCCTACTGTGCATATGGAGCTGGGATTCCTGTCTACAAGCTGTCATCTGCTCTTGGGGTTTTTTTTCTCTACTGAGCTGCCACCGCTATCTGCTAAAGCTCTCATCTGCTGCTGGGGTGACAGTTACCTCGAAGTGAATGTCATTGCTCTTCTGTGGGGTCATCCAACAAACTTTCCTAAAGCTAATCAATACTTCTTTCAGCTCTTTTATAAGTCAGGTCCACACCTCTGCTCAACTTGTACCCCAAAGAGCCCTTTAGTTAGCTGTCAAACCCTTTTATAAATCATTATCCTCTCAGCCAATACCTCATGGGATGTAACCTGAATTTAACATTTAAGTTCCGTGAATAAATATTTTTAACTTCCATCCCAGGCAACTCAGCACTTAACCTTTGTCTGCCTCAGTTTCCTCAGTTGCAAAACAGGGGTAATAATAACACCAGAAATAATATTTTCTATTCTTTTACATATGGAACCCTGCATATTTTGTGGGCACTCAAAAATACAGGATGGTCTCCAATATATTGCAACATTTCCTCTAAAAGTTTTGCTTATTGTGTGTGAGTGAGGCTGCCAATCTTTTCACACTGTCTTATGCAGACTAGTATTTCACTAAAACCCATAACAAAATATATATACTAACTGCATGTAGGCTTCCCTCACTTGGAATCATTACTTATTCTTGGGTATTTCTTTCTACCCACTTCTGCCTCTCCTCCAGCTTCTGAATTATGGTTTATCCACTCTGAGTTCTAGCTCTGAACTATTTATTTCTCTAAGTTTGGGGATACCCTAATGACCAGTGCCTACTGGCTACCTATAGTTTCTGACAACTGGATTGTTGTTGTGGAGGGCCATGAAAGCCAAGCAGAATCGTTCAGATTAGATGTCATAATTTCAAAATTATTCATGGACTTTGAAGATGTCAGTTTTAACCAGTAGCTCGGTTTGGGTGGAGGCATTGTTTGAGGTCTCAAAAATACTCATTGAACACTGTGTTAAACTAGATTTGAATCCTGTTTCACATCTTCTAGCTGTGTGACCATGGGCAGATCACTTATCCTCACTGAACCTCATTTTCCTCATCTGGAAAATAGGAATCATATCAGCATCTACTTCAAAGGATCATTATAAGGGTCAAAGTAGATACTGTAGGAGGAGTGCTTTACAGATTGTAATGCATTATATAAATGTTAGCTATTTTTATTATATATCTCCCATATCTGTATCACAGATTTGCCCCTGACAGTTTCCAATATAGGGTTGAACATATAGTAGATTCTCAATAAATATTTGTTGGTTGATTACTAGTTGACTCATTTACAAATGAGTGGTCTCTCTGGTTCACACAAATTGTCTTGTTTGGAAATAGCTGGTGACTGGTGAACTCAGTTTCCCCCATGGCTTTTGAATACTGATGAGAGCTTCAAATTAACTCATGTTGATAATGTTACTGAGCTGAGGGCTTCAGCTTTAATTTGGTCATTTGATCAGGTTACCAAGAAAGTGGGGAGAAAATGATAACAACAATGTCTAGCATTTATATAGTGCTTTAAAGCTTACAAAATGTTTTAGAAATATTATTATTATTATTTGCTTTTTGGAGGAAGGAAGGCTGGGCAATTGGGGTTAAGTGACTTGCCCAAGATCACACGGCTAGTAAGTGTTACATGTCTGAGGCCGGATTTGAATTCAGGTCCTCCTGACTTCAGGGCTGGTGCTCTATTCACTGTGCCACCTAGCCACCCCTACAAATATTATTTGATTTTATCCTTACTACAACCCTGAAAGATAGGTACTATTATTATCCCTAGTTCCAGTTGAAGAAACTCAAGCAGAGGTTAAGTAACCTGCTTAGGGTCACACAGCTAACGTCTTCCTGACTCCAGGTCTAGTACTCTATTCACTGAACCATCTATCACTAGTGGTTTGTTCAGGTTAAGGAGTGGGGAGGATGTGAATCTGGAGGTCTTTATTCCTTACAAAAGACTTGTTGTTTTACTAAGGATGCCAATAGTGCCAGGTCTATGTTTCCCAAGTCTTTACTTAGTATCCACATTAAAACAAAATCACATCCCAAAAGCAGAAATCTGATTCATTTCTCTGACTTCCAAACCCTGTCATTTCCCAATAGATGACCACAATGAAACACAAAGAACACAGGATACAAAAGGAAATATATCATTGCCATGATAAGCACATGCCAAGTTTTCCTGTTGTCTTTGGTTTCACTTCCCAGTGATACCTTCACCACTTGTTTTCCCCAGAATTCATCAAATAAGGAGAGTTCTCTATGATCCCACCCTCACCGCCCACAGTGAGGAAAATCTGGAACTGTTTAGACAAACTCCAGCAATAAGTTGTGGGACTTTCAGGATTCAGGCTCCACATGAGCTCAGCCAAGGGAGGCTGCCTCTCTGGTGGGTAACGTGTTGGACGGTGGCTCCACAGGATAAGGGGTGCTTGGATTCTACTGAGTGGATCTTTACTACCAGCATCAATATTTCAATAACAAATACCTGGAGCTCAGGGGACCAGCCCCACAAGATAAATTCCAATCCTTAAAAGAGCATGGTGCTAAGTAAACTAAAATGACCAGACAACAATTTCCATGGGAAGAAAAGTCTTCTTTCCATGGAAAGGAAATGTTAAATGTTTTTCTTTTTTACCTTGATAATCCCTCTACAAACTATTAGAACTACTGTCCATGATGCCCAGATAGATGCCTACAAATTAAAAACCATTCTGTTACTCTAATTGAATTCTGGGTTCTATTCATTATCTGTCCTTAGAGCCTCTCCTAGACATTTAGACTAATGGATTCACTTGATGCGCTGCCCATCTAACTATATGTCATAATCTCAACAACAGGCAATTTTTAAAACCTTTTTTTTTGTTTTCCTATTTAGTAAGCCTATCTCTTCTGAGTCATTGTGGATCTCACTAACCTGTAGTTCTTTATTCCTTATGAAAGATTCATTATTTTACTAAGGATTATAGTAGCACCGTGTGTTACCCAGGACTTCATGCAGCCTATATCCAAATGGAAAAATCACATCCTTGAAGCAGAGATCTGATTCATCTCTCTGATTTCCAAACCCTGTCATTTCCCAATAGATGACCACACTGAAGCAAAGCCCATAGGATCCTAAAGCATACAACATTTCATAAATATCTTTCTATGAAAGTGATGACTAACATTAACTTCTCCCAGTTTTAATGTCTCCCTTGATATTATCAATATCAAAGAAGCATTGAACAATAATTATTTCTATTTCCATTGTGCTTAGAGGTTGGCAAAATGCCCCACATACCAGAACCATGTGAGCTAGGGAGAGTGACTCTTATTATCCCCACTTTACTGATAAGGAAAGAGAGAAGCTAAGTGACTCATCCAGGGTTGCACAGCAAGTCAGTATTTTAGGCAGGATTTCAGCTTAGGTCTCCTGATGTTAAGGTCAGTGCATCATCTTGCATACCACACTGTTTTTCAGAATTGTTTAGAATGACTTCTATAGTTGCACTGATCTAGGTAGCCAAGGAATTCTTTACATACAAAGGAAGAAAAAAATGTTGGAAGGAAGCATTTGAAGATGCCTCTACTAAACCAAGTGTTTCTTTGTTTTGTTTTTATAATTAGCAAATAATAAACACTATATTTTACAGTCAACTGTATGAATGGAAAAGTGGAGTTTTCCGTAGAAAATATTCAAAAGTCTGCTGATTTCCCCTCTTAGATTTTCATTTTGAGAGAGCCTCATTTTGAGGCTAAATCATTCTCACAAAGATTATGTGAAAATGAGAGAAGAGGTAAATGGAGGTAAATCTCAATCACCTTTATTTTGACAATAATGCAATTCTGATTTTTTCCCCATTCTTTTGGGGGTATTCTCACTCCAGAAATATCTTGTAAAATGATTATGTTTTCAAGGTGGTCGATGGATTTTTTCATTGTGCTTTTGATCTAGTACAACTGATCTTTCTAACTTTGCCTTCAATACCATTTCTACTTTCACAAAAAAGCACATAAGGTAGTAGGTGTTAAAGTCTAATTCCAATGATTCCACTATCACTGATGAAAATATGAGAGTTAAGTAATGCTATTGGACATGGTGGTGTAATCCCTATAATTAGGAAGATTGAAACTGGCATACTGAGCTCAGGATTTCTGAGCTATAGTGGGCTTAGCTAATTGTATGTCTATACTAAGTTCTGCTGGTGAATTCAAAGGAGTGGTGACTACCAGGTTGTCTTAAGGAAGGATGAACCAGCCCAAGCTGTATATGGAGGCCAAAACTCCCATGCTATTTAGAGTGGGTAGCCCTTATACTTCCAGTTTGGAGGAAATAAGAAAACTCAATCTTAAAAAAAAGATAGGAAAATAAAAACAAATGCTGGCCAATTTGTGGAATTTTCCATTAATTTGTTATTCTGTTTCCAATTTTATCTAAAATGCTTTTGAGATGATTTGACTTAATTAGATCTCAAGTCAAGTTTTCTGAAAACTTGTTTTTACCTGAACTGATTTATCAATATTTTATGAGATGATATGGCTGCTTGCAATCTTTCAAGATCTTCTCTAATGTTTCACAATTGACTTGTTGTTCAGTCAATTTAATTGTGTCTGATTTTTTTGTGACCCCTTTTCTTTCATTTTGTTGGGGTTTTTTTGGAAAAGATATAGGAATTGTTTGCTGTCTTTTCTCCATTCCATTTTATAGATGAGGAACTGAGGCAAAAAGGGGTAAGTAACTTGCCTAGGGTCACACAGCTAGTAAGTATCTAAGGCTACATTTGAACCCAGGAAGATGAGTTTTCCTGACTTCAGGCCAGCACTCTTATCTGCTACTTAGGTGCCCCATAAATGACTTTTCATTCTAAAAATCTTGTCCTCAGTTGCCCTGACTCTCTGTTTAGCAAAGACATCAAGAACTAACTAGCATTTTTTTCTGGCTTCTTTTGGCCTAATTTGCAGTGGTGATTGCTTTACATGGATTAAAATTCTTCAAAAATGGTGATGAAACCAATATCTTTACCTTTTATATTCTTCTATTTTCCATTTTTTAGCCTTTTCACCTTGTTTGAATAGGTCACATGGAAGATATCATTGCAGCCATATCTTTTTCTTATCCTTCTAATTTGGCATTAACTTGACTTTTGCTCTAATTGATAATCTGATTATATATTGACAGCTGATTCTGAAGCGATTTAGAAACCAGTCATTTTTCTAAGAGATATTCCACTCCATTTTTAGGTGATAGTATTAAGACTTGTCTTGGCTATTACCTTTTGACTTTCTTCTTAGATAAGGTATTCATGATATTTAAAAATGGCTTCTCATTACTCTATAAGCCTTTGACTTCCTTTGTTTCTTCAATTTGAACCATATTTTCTAAAATGCTTTTTTTACCATCTTTTCCTTTGCCCACCATCATATTAAAGTTACTAAGAAAATGTAACTCATGGCTTAGAACTATAGCTTTGAGCTCACAGGAACTTGTTCAGTTTTGGAGATCCCTCTGATTCATAACCCCATCTAGCATTTCTCCTTGGGAGAACATTGGAACTCCCTTCATGTCATTCACTAAAATAGCCCTCATCTACCATGCAAATACTCAAACTAAGATTCAAACATAGGACAAATATTATTTAATGTGATAGAAAATGAAAAAGACTTATGCCTGAGTCTACGAGCATTTAAAGTAACCCTCCCCTATTATGGGTCTGTCTTACTGAGATATAGTTTGGAGGATCTAACAAAGTTCTTCATGTTGTTCAGTCATTTTTCAGTCAGGTCCAATTCTTTGTGATCCTATTTGGGGTTCTTTTCTTGGCCAAGATACTGGAGTGGTTTGTCATTTCTTTCTCCAGCTACTTTTATATATAAGGAAACTGAGGCAAACAGGGTTAACTGACTTTCTCAAGGTAACACAGCTAGAAAGTATCTGAGGCTAGATAGGAACTCAGGAAGAGGAGTCTTTCTGACTCTAGGCCCAGCACTCTATCCATTGTGCCACCTATTGTAAGAGATATTGACTTATAATGAAAACTCATATCTATATAGCGTACTTCACAAAATATTTTCCTTACAATTCTGGTAGGTAGACAGGATATTTGTCACTCTTAATTATTTCATTTTCTAATTTTGTAGCCAAGGAAACAAATTTTGAAAGGTTAAGTAATATTCCTATGGTCACATAAGTAGTAAACAGCTTAAAAGGGATTTGAATTCAGGTCTCCTTAATCCAAATCGATCTATTGTGTTACACTGTGACAGAGCTGCAATTATCTTCATGGTGGTCTTTTTGTTGATACTCATGAGCATTGCAAAGCAAGATGGCCAAGTATGCAGTGGAATTATGATTGTTATTGTTTTTGGGGAATGATGAAATCAACCCTGCCAATTCCTTTAATTGTCTTTCCAAGAAGAATCTTTCCACTTAGCTGGAATTTCTTTATATCTTCTGGTTTCATTTATGATGAAAAAATGTCAATATTGATGTGGTTCAGTCCTTCCAATAACAAATCAACCCCTTGATTTATGGTATTTTCAAAGTTTCTTTAAATAGTGCAAGAAGGGTAAAGACCCCATCAAAAAGATTACACAACATCCTTTGACAGAATATTTTCTATAGGAATACTATTCTATCTATCCCTCCACCATCACCACCATATTTAGATTTACTTCCTACTCAAAAACATGCAGCTTGTTAGATTATAGAAGAAAATTTTACTAAAAGGATGAAACAAAACTAAATTAGATAATCATTGGAATCATTGATGCAGAGCTGGTAGGGACCTCAGAGACCACCCAGTTCAGCTCTCTCATTTTATAGATGAAGAAACTGAGACTGGGATGACAGTTATTGACTTACCCATAGTCACACAGGTATAAAATATCAAAGGGCAATTTGAAGTCAATTCTTTTGACACCAGAACTGGTGTGCTTTCCACTTTGCTACTAGATATTTGTGTGAGTATGTATACATACCGTGTTTCCCCGATAATAAGACACTGTCTTATTATTCTTTTTGGACAGAAAAACACCAGAGGGCTTATTTTCAGGGGAGGGATTATTTTAATGAACATTGACAGCAATTTTAATAAACAGGTAAATGTGAACAAAAAAATGTACCTTTATTCAATAATGATCATGTCATCTTCTTCAACAACATCATCATAAATGTCCATACCCTGAATTCCGCTCTGGATGTCTTGCGCCTCCATTTCCTTCAGAAGAAGTGGACCCAATCTGTCATGTCCAGCAATATAGCTCTCTTTAAATGAATATGTCTTGTCCAGGTAACCTGCTCGTAGTGCCTTGGCGACACAGCTGTTAGTAATTTTATCCCATGACTTCTTCACCCAAGTCATGACTTCTTGCAGACAGGGCTTCACAAAGTTTCCACGCTGATTTCTTTCCATTCTATTTTCAATGTAGTCATTGACTTCCATGCGCAAATGGTCCTTGAATGGCTTGTTTATTGCAATATCAAGGGTCTGGAGATAGGCAGTCATTCCTGCAGGAATCATTACTTGATCTATTCTTCTCTCTGCAAGGAAGTTCTTCATTTCTTTAGCGCGGTGAGTGCTGGCTGAATCCCAGACTATCAGACCTCTTTGGTTACCTCGCATAACAAGTGGCAGCATTAAATCAACCCAATTTCTTATAACGGCTTGTGTACACCAGGCTTTTTTGGTTTCAAGAACGTAAATGCCAGATACACATTCAATCTTATCTTTCTTGCCCTTACTGATGATTAGAGGTGTGGCTTTCTTTCCATCCAAACGAATTGCCAAAACACAGGTGACCCGTGCACTTTCATAGCCAGTGGTGGGAATGTAGATTGACATTGCACCCCTGTGATGAATTGTTGTTTGAGATCCTTGTCCCATAAACACTGAAGTTTCATCCATAGCAATCATATTGCAGGTTTGGTACTTGGAAATGTCGATCCTATCAATAAAGGACTTGAATGCAAGTGCACGTTTAATAACTTCAGCATCTTCCAGCTTAAACAGTGTTGTTGATCTTCTTAGGGACAGTTCATACCATTGAAGGAAACCGTCCAACCAGTGTTGTGATGCTTTGAATCCTTCTGAGACCATTTCAAACTCTGGTGCCATTGAAAGGGCAAATGCTTGAATATCAGCCCTGCGCACAACCAAGGCCTTTGCTCTCCTATCAGCAATCCATTCACCAATGAGGATCTCCAAGTCAGGATATAAGGGCTGCCGACCTGATCCAGACCTGCGCTTTTTCCCTTTTCCCTCATCTACCTGTTGATTGAGGTTATTATAATCTGCTCTCCATTTTCTGACCATTCGAAGATCCAAAAGTTTTTCTTTACAGAAAACTGCAAGATTCTTGCCATGTGACTCCTCTACAATTGCTTTCTTATACTCAACAGTATGGCTCTTCCTTTTTGTACTCATGTCTGGGGGTCAAAACAGACAGAATAATAAAATTATGACCATCAGTCCTTCTTTTCACTCCATCATGCCCCCTGAGTTCTTCTTTTTTCCTCCATCATGCCCTTTTTATCCTCCATCATGCCCCCTCACTCCCGCTTACATACCGGGTTTTTATGTTGTCCTGCCTCAGCTCTCTGATGCGCTCACTGCTGCAGCTCTGATTGGATGCAGCTCGGAGCGTGGCGTGCGTTTCACCCGGGGGGGGGGGGGGACGGTGCATACAGAGGGTACCATAATGTAGCGTGTAGCGCAGGGGATCACCTTCACTACAGTAGCAATCTCAATAGAGCTTATTTTCGGGGGAGGGCTTATTTTAGAGGAATCTTACACAGTAAGGGGAGGGCTGATTTTCGGGATAGGTCTTATTATCGGGGAAACACGGTACTTTTGTGTATACATATATATGCATGTGTATGCATATAGACAAATATTAAACATATATGTATATATACATGTGTGTATTTGTGTTGCCCATACAGTTTATGTGTGTCCACATGAGTTTGTATAAATATAGCTCACAGGGAGACTTTGATGACCCTCTTAGGAATCGTGCTCTCGTTTCTCTAGAGGGGGACTTTGGTTCCTGCTAGGAGGGGAGCAGAAAATTGGGCCATGAAGCCAACTTCTCTGCTCTCCCCAGAGAGAAAGTACTGGATTCGAATTTTATCAGTATGTCCTCCTACATATTGCTATTGTGAAACAGCAAATTTGGGGGGGGGGTTCAACCTGTTCTCTTGGTCATAGTCCCTTAAAGATGAAGGGATACCCTAGCTTATCCTAAACACTTGACCATTTCATACCAGATGCTAGTAACACAAAAGACCATCCCAAATATTAAATTAATTATAAACGTCTTTAATCCAAGCAAATAGAAATTAAAGAAATTATGGAGAGTCAAATATACCAGACAATTCATGGAGTAAATGGACTCCTCTATTGGGAGCATTTCAGAAAGAGAGAGACAGAAAGACGTAGAGACAGAGAGACAAAAAAGACAGAGAGATGGGGCAGGAGTAGAGAGAGAAGGAGGGATGCAACATAGCTTACAGAATGAAGACTTGCTTTCAGATTCAGCTTCAGCTTCAGAAAAATACTATCAAAGTTGGAGCCAAAATGATGGAGAGAAGCCAGGAAGTTGCATGAGTTCTCCCCAGTTTCCCTTGGAAACAACATTAAATCAAACCTCTAAAAGAATTCTAGAGTGACAGAATTCACAAAAAGATAGAGTGAAACAAATTTACAGTCCAAGATAATTTAGGACTTCAAGAAAGGTCTGTCTCATTTGGGTGAAAAAGGAGCACAGCCCAGGGCAGCCAGTCTTAGGGCAAGTCAGCAGGAAGCCCTTAGTCACAGCATAGATCAGCAACTGAGGCTCCTTAGTTCTGGTTCAGTAGGTCAGTGGCACAGCAGGCACACCTGCTGTGAGGCCTCCAGACCCAGCACAGCAGGCAATCTTCCAGCTCCTGAACCCAGGGCACAGCAGGTGGGACTAGGCCAGGCCACCCTAGTGCAGAAAGTCAGTGACCAGACTTCTGGCCCCTATGCCCCAGGAACAGAGCTCAACTTTTAAAAATGAGGGGAAAAAAGAGCTCTGATTATAGATAGAAAACTACTATAGTGACAGGAAAGATCAAAATACAAACAAAAGGGGACAACAATGTGAAAATGCCTACATGCAAAGCCTCAGAGGGGAATATGAATTGGTCTCAAGCCCAAAAAGTCCTCTGGGAAGAGTTCAAAAAGGATGTAAAAATAAAGTAAGAGAGATAGAAGAAAAATTGGGAAAAGAAGTGAGAAGCAAGCTAGAAATGTTTTTGTTTGTTTTTTGCAGGGGGGAAAGCAGGGCAATTGGGGTAAAGTGACTTGACCAAGGTCACATGGCTAGTAAGTATTAAGTATCTGAGGCTGGATTTGAACTCAGGTCCTCCTGACTCTGGGGCTGGTATCCTATTCACTGCACCACCTAGCCGCCCCATATGCAAGAAAATTATGAAAAAAGAGTCAATAGCTTGGAAGGAAACACAAAATTTACTGAAGAAAACAACTCCTTAAAAAATAGAATTGGCCAAATTAGGGAGGAAAACCCATTGAAGAAAATCACTCTTTTAAAAGTGGAATTAGATAAATGGAAAAGGAGGCCCAAAGCTAACTGAAGAAAATAATTCCTTAAAAATTAGAATTGGGCAAATGGAAGCTCATGATTCTGCAAGACATCAAGAATCAGTCAAACAAAATCAGAAGAATGAAATAATAGAAGAAAATGTAAAATACCTCATTGGGAAAACAACTAACCTGGAAAATAGATCCAGGAGAGATAATTTAAGAATCATTGGACTACCTGAAAGTCATGATCACAAAATGAGCCTGTACAGCATCTTTCAAGGAATTATCAAGACAAACTGTCCTAATATTCCAGAACTAGAGGGTAACATAGTCATTGAAAGAATCCACCAATTGCCTCCTGAAAGAGATCACAAAATGAAAAATCCAAGAAATATTATAGCCAAATTCCAGAACTATCAGACCAAGAAGAAAATACTGCAATCAGCCAGAAAGAAACAATTCAAATATCAAGGAGCCACAATCAGAATTACATAGGACTTAGCAGTTTCCACATTAAAGGATCAGAAGTGTTGGAATATGATATTCTGGAAGGTAAAGGAGCTTGGATTACAACCAAGAATCAACTACCCAGCAAAACTGAGCAAAATCTTTCGAGGGAAAAGATGGACATTCAATGAGGGGAGCTTTCAAACTTTCCTGATGAAAAGACCAGAGCTGAACAGAAAATTTCATCTTTAAATACAAGACTCAAGAGAAACATAAAAAGTAAATGGAAAGAAAAAGAAAACAACCATATTATTCAATAAAGTTAAACTGTTTACGCATCCCTACATGGGAAAATGATGCTTGTAACTCTTAAGAATGATATCTCTATTAAAGCAGAGGAGTATTAGGGTGGGGGTATAATTTGACTTTGATGTGATGATAAAAAAATTAATTAAAAAGTGAAAAAAAGGATTGTACTGGGAGAAGAGGAAAGGGGAGGAAGAACGGGGAAAATTTTATCAAATGAAGAGGCATGAAAGACCTATTATAGTAGAGGGAAAGAAGAGAGAAGGTGAGCATTGTTTGAGTTTTTATTCTCATTGGATTTGGCTCAAACAAAGAATAACATACACACTCAGTTGGGTATAGAAATCTATGTTAACCTGTAGGGGAGGAGGAGGAAAAAGGGGTAAGAAAAGGAGGTGGGGGGGATGGTGCTTCTAGAACGGAGGGCAGTTTGGAGAGGGCAGTAGTCAGAAGCAAAAAACTGGTGAGGAGGGACAGGGTGAAAAAAAGAGAGAAAAGTATAAGGGGCGGGTAGGATGGAGAGAAATACATGGTAATAACAATGAATATGAATGGGAAAAGCTCTCTCATAAAACAGAAGTGGGTAACAGTGGATCAAAAATGATAATCCTACAATATGTTGTTTAAAAGAAACCCATTTGAAGCAGAGAGACACACAAGAGTAAAGCAAAGGCTGAAGCTGAATCGATTATGCTTCTGCTGAAGCAAAAAAGAAAAAAAAAAAAGCATGGGTAGCAATCCTGATCTTAGACAAAGCAAAAGCAAAAACAGACTTAATTGAAAGAGACAAGGAAGGAAACTACATCTTGCTAAAAGGTACCATAGACAATGAAATAATATCAATACTAAATGTTTATACACCAAGTATAGCATTCAAAACAGACAGCAACATTGTACCAGTGGGGACATTAACCTCTCCCTTTAAAAACACAACAAATCCAGCCACAAAATGAACAAGAAAAAAGTTGAGGAGGTGAATAGAAATTTAGAAAAATTGGATATGATAGACCTCTGGAGAAAATTGAATGGGGATAGACAGGAATATATCTTTTTCTTGTTGTGCGTGGTATCTATGCAAAAATTAACCATGTATTAGGGCATAAAAACCTCACAATCCATTGCAGAAAAACAGAAATATTAAATGCATCCTTTTCAGATCATGATGCAATAAAAATTACATGTAATAAAGGCCATGGAAAGATAAATTAAAAATTAATTGGAAATTAAGTAATCTAATCCTAAAGAATGAGTGGGTCAAACAACAAATCATAGAAACAATCAATAATTTCATCAAAGAGAATAACAATAATGGGATTGCAGACAAAACAGTAGCTAGGGGAAATTTTATATCTCTAAATGCTTACATGAATAAAATAGAAGACTAAATCAATGAATTGAGCATACAACTTAAAAAGCAAGAAAAAGAATAAATTAAAAGTTTCCAACTAAGTACCAAATAAGAAATTCTGAAAATTAAAGGAGACATTAATAAAACTGAAAGTAAGAAAACTATTGAACTAATAAATAAAGCTAATAGCTGGTTTTATGAAAAAAAAACAATAAATAGATAAATCTTTGGTTAATTAAATTAAAGAAAGAAAGAAGAAAACCAAATTACCAGTATCAAAAATTAAAAAGCATGAATTCAGCACTAATGAAGAGGAAATTAAATCAATAATTAGGAGATATGCTGCCCAACTGTATGCCAATAAATTTGACAATCTAAGTGAAATGGATGAATATTTGTAAAATTGCCCAGATTAACAGAAGAGGAAATAAAATAACCCCACTTTAAGAAAAGGAACTTTTTAAAAATTGCACAAGCCAGTAATGAACTCCCTAAGAAAAACTCTCCAGGGCCAGATGGATTTACAAGTGAATTCTATCAAACATTTAAAGAATAATTAATTCCAATACTATATAAACTATTTGAAAAAATAGATAAAAAAGAACTTCTACTAAATTCTTTTTATGATACAAATATGATTCTGATAACTAAATCAGGAAGAACTAAAACAAATAAAAGTATAGACCAATTTCCTTCATGAATATTTGTGGAAAAATTTTAAATAAAATTCTGTAAAGAGTTTACAGAAATTTATCATGAGGATAATATACTATGAGTAGGCTGAATTTATACCAGGAATGCAGGTATGGTTCAATATTAGGAAATCTATTAGCATAATTGATCATATCAACAATGAAGCCAACAGAAATCATATGAGTATCTCAACAGATGCAGAAAAAGCTTTCTAACAAAATACAGCACCCATTCCTATTAAAAACACTAGAAGGTATAGGAATAAATGGAGTTTTTCTGAAAATGATAAGTAGTTTCTATCTAAACCAACAGCAAGCATTTTATGTAATAGGAATAAGCTAGAGGCCTTCCCAATAACATCAGGGGTGAAATAAGGATGCCCATTATTACCACTATTATTCAATATTGTACTAGAAGTTTTAACTTTAGCAACAAGAGAAGAAAAATAAACTGAAGAACTTAGACTAGGCAATGAGGAAACATGATATAATGATAGAATCCTAGAAAATCAACTAGAAAACTACTTGAAATAATTAACCACTTTAGCAAAGTTGCAGAATATACAATAAATCCATATAAATCATCAGCATTTCTATATATTACCAACAGAGCTCAACAAGAACAGATAGAGAAATTCCATTTAAAATAACCATAGATGATATAAAATATTTGAAAGTCTAATTTGCCAAGACAAATCCATGAACTATACAAGCACAATTATAAAACACTTTTCACATAAAGTGAGAGGTAAACAATTGAAAAATATTAATAGCTCATTGGTAGGCTGAGCTAATATAATAAAATAAAAATGATATTTCTACCTAAATTAATTTACTTATTCAGTGCCATACCAATCAAACTACTAAAAAGATTATAGAGCTTGAAAAATTAACAAAATTCATCTAAAAAAAACAGTCAAGAATATCAAGCAAATTTTAAAAAGAAGCAAAAGAATGGTACCTAGCAATATCAAATCTAAAACTATGTCATAAAGCAATAATCATCAAAACTATTTGGTAGGGGCGGGTAGGTGGTGCAATGAATAGAGCACTGGCCCTGGAGCCAGGAGGACCTGAGTTCAAATCCGGCCTCAGATTTAACTAACACAAAACTAGCTGTGTGACCTTGGACAAGTCATTAACCCCAATTGCCCTACCTTCCCCTCTCCAAAGAAAAGGAAACAAAACAAAACAAAACTATTTGGTACTGGTTAAGGAATAGAATGGTAGATCAGTGGAATATATTATGTATATAAGACGCAGTAGTATATGATTATAGTAGTCTACTATTTAATAAACCTAAAGACTCCAATTTTGGGGGTAAGTACTCACTATTTGACAAAAACTGCTAGGAAAACTGGAAAAAAGTATGGAAGAAACTAGGCAGAGACCAACATTCTCATACCTTATACCCAGATAAGGTCAAAATGGGTAAATGATTTAGACATAAAGGTTAATACATTAAGCAAATTAGTAGAGCAAGGAATAGTTTACCTGTCAGATTTATGGAAAAGGGAAGAATTTATGACCAAACAGGAGACAGAGCACATTAAGAAATGCAAAATGGATAATTTTGATTACATTAAGTTAAAACATTTTTACACCAATAAACCAATGTAACCAAGATTAGAAGGACAGCAGATTTTTCCAGCTTCCAGGAGCCAAGATGGTGGAGTAAGCAGTAAATCTCTGTAACTTTCCCATATTAACCTCCAAAACAACCATAAAAGCCCCCCAAAACAAATCTTGGAACAGCCAAACCAGCAAAAAGACAGGATGAAACAATCTTTGATCCCAAGAAACTTGAAAGATCAGTAGGAAAGGTGTGTCTCACTCAAGTAAAAGAGGAGCATGGTCCAGGACAGGAAGCATCCCAGAAAGTCAGCAGCAACTCCCACCTCAACAAAACAAAGGTAGTTCCTGAGCCTTAGTGGAGTGGAGCAGGAAAATGCCAATACCTGGACCACTCCACTACCTCCTAACCCACATTCCTCAGGGGAATAGGCAAACTCCATCTCTGTAATGGGACAAGCTAAAAGCCTTCCCAGTAAGATCAGTGGGGAAACAAGTATGCCATTATTACTACTATTATTCAGTATTGTTCTAGAAATGTTAGCTATGGGGGAGCAGAGCAACGATGGCGGAGTAAAAGCAGGAGTCCACTCCCAGGTCTACTACTTAATAGGGACAGCACCCTGAGCAACCCATTTAAACTCTCCTGGCCTCAGTTGTTTGTTTTTTGTTTGTTTGTTTTTAGACCTGTTAGATGTGCAACAGACTTATGCTACTGAACTCAGAGGGCTATCATAATGATCAAAGGAAATACCATATTCCTATGATGACTTTGTCCAAGTTCCTCCTCCAATAGAATTGCACACTTCAATGGATTTCCTTGTTTGGAAGCATCTGACTCTTGAGAAATCCAAGACCTTCCATGTATAGGAGTCTTGGTATCCTTACCTTTGGCTCTCTGCCTGGGTGACCTCCATTCCCCCATTTTCCTGTAGGATATACAGCCCATGTAGATCCCCTAGAGTGATAGAACAGACATTTGTATATAAACTGTCCTCAATCAAACATCTGGGAGTCTCCTTTCCGGTTGAGGAACACAGTTCTATTATCTCAAAGGAAGTCAGAGGGGCTGTGACATAATGTCTATGAGTTCCCAGTAGCCAATATGTTTCTTTCAATGAACTGAACAACCTGTCTCCTTGCATTAGATAGCCCTGTGACTCCTGCCCTAGATGGAAACCATGGAGTCGAGTAGGTGCAAGAGGGATAGGGCAAGAAGTAAGCGAGAGAATTCTAACTCATGGAAATCACCAACAACTCCAAGCTCTGCTCCTTCTCCATGTCCCACACATCACCCTAGTACTGACTCCCTAACTTTACAGGACTGTTTAATCAATAATATTCATCTAGCATTCACTATGGTACAATCATAAAAGAATGACTGCTATCAGAGCTCAAAGGACCCTTAAAAGTGAAATATTAAAACATAACTCAGAATATTAGAGATGAAAGGTGCTTTGGAGACACAGACAGGTAAATGAAGATACAGAAACATGACACGTGGGGTGGCCAGCCCTGCAGTCAGGTGGACCTGAGTTCAAATCTGGCCTCAGACACTTAACACTTACTAGCCGTGTGACCTTGGGCAAGTCACTTAAACCCAACTGCCCTACCTTCCCCTCTCCAAATAGCAAAAAAAAAAAAAAAGAAAAAAGAAACACAACACGAGTTTCTTATAGACACAAAGCTGGATAGTGGCAAAATCAAGACTAGGAACTATATCTCCTAACTCCTGCTGTACTGATCTTTCCACAGCGTCATGCTGAGCATTGTATTAGGTATTATTTGATATGGAGGGAAGAATCAAATAAATGGAAATTATCTCCTTGTCTTTGATTTTACAATTTCATTGTCTATTCTAGTCTGCCATCTAAATGATCAGAGTAACGAACCAATTACAAGAAGTTGAGGATATGGGGATAGAGGAAGCAATGGCAGGTCAGCAGAGCAGGACTAATGGAGGAAAGGGTGCTGGACTTGAATTCAGGAAGTCCTGGATTCAGATCCTGACTTAGGCACTGACAACCTGCCAAGTACCTTAACTTCTTTGTGTCTCAATTTTCTCACGTAAAATGAGGGTATAGGACTTAATGATTCCTAAGGTCCTTTCTGACAGCCAGGTCTGGAGGCAGGAAGACTCATCCTTCCAATTTCTAATCTGGCCTCAGATGTGTACTAACTGTGTGACCCTGGGCAAGTCACTTAACCTTGTTTGCCTCAGGTTCCTCATCTGTAAAATGAACTGGAGAAGGAAGTGGCAAACCACTGCAGAATCTTTGCCAAAAAACTCCAAACAGAGTCACAAGGAGCTGGACACACCTGAAAAATGATTGAACAACAAAAGTCCTTTCCAGCTCTACATTTATGATCTGCTGATGAGACCATGCTTTATATTTTACTTTATATTGTGCCTTACTTTCAGAGCTCAACTCCTTGATAAAGCTAGCTATAATCAGTGCTTCCACTCTTTTTCCATTCATTTCTAAAGTCGCTGAAATCTTGCTTAAAATCTTTGAAACTGCCCTTTCCTAAGCTATCAATGAACTCTTAGTTTCCTAATCCAAGAGTCAAACACTACTGAAAAAGACTGAACAAAAATAAACAGTTATTGACTGACTATCTTGGTGATGTCATCAGCTCCCTTGTATTCAACTACCATTTACATGCAGATAAATCCCAGTTCTGTAAGTGCAGCCCTGATCTCTGCTGAGCTGATCTTCAAATACCTCTTGACCATTTTAAACTGGTATCCTAAAGGCATCTCCAAATCAACATGCCCAAAATAAGGCTCCTTATCTTCTTCAAATCATTCTCTGGTTTGAACTTCTCTGTTACTGTCAAAGAAACTGTCATCCTCCCTGTCACCCAGGATCATACCCTCAACGTCACACAGTTTCTCACTCTCATTCATCTGGGATATCCAATCCATTGCCAAATCTTTCCATTTTTACCATCATAGATTTCTTGTATGTATCCTTTATTTTTATTCATAAAGCGATAACTCTAGTTCAGGACTTCATCATATCATGCCTGGACTATAGCAAAAACCTTCTTTTTTATTAATTAATTAATTTTTAGTTTTCAACATTCACTTCCATAAGATTTTGAGTTCTAAATTTTCTCTTCTCTCCCCTCATCCCTCCGAAAGAAGGCATGCAGTATGATATAGGCTCTACATATACATTCATTTTTTTTATTTTATTTTTGGAGGGGGGAATGTAGGGCAATTGGGGTTAAGTGACTTGCCCAAGGTCACACAGCTAGTTTTTTGGTATGTTAAGTGTCTGAGGCCAGATTTGAACTCAGGTCTTCTGACTTCAGGGCCGGCACTCTATTCACTGTGCCACCTAGCTGCCCCCATATACATTCATATTAAGCATATTTTCACATTAGCCATATTGTAAAGAAGAATTAGAACCAATGGGAGGAACCACAAGAAAGAACAAACAAAGAGAGAGAGAGAGCAAATAGTTTGCTTTGATCTACATTCAGACTCCACAGTTCTTTTTCTGGATATGTGTGGCATTTTCCATCATGAGTCTTTTGGAGTTATCTTAGATCCTTGTATTAGCAAAAGCCTTCTAACTGGTCTCCCTGTCTCAAGTCTCTCTCCACTTGAAATCATTCTCTCCATCTACTTGTAAAGTAGATTTTTCTTAAGTTTACATCTATATCATTCTGTCCTACCCTCACCTGTTTCAGTGAATTTCAATAGCTGCTTATTACCTCCAGAATTAAATATAAAGGTCCCTGTTTGGCATTTATGGCTCCTCGTAGCTTTGTCTTTTCCTACCTTTCCAGGTTTTGTATACCATTCTCCCCTCCATACACTAGGAAATACATCACTGCAGTATGTATTTCTAATATAGAAATTTCTAATATATAAATAAAGATATCTAAAATACCTAACTGCAGTTTTTGGAAAAGAAAATTCCATTTTCCATCCCCATGCTTTTGAAATTGTTGGCCACCATGTCTGGAATTTCCAGCCCCCTTACCTTATTTGCCTCTTAGTTCCCTGACTTTTTTTTAAGGCTCAACTCAAATCTCACCTTCTTCAAGAGAACTTTCCTTAATACCTTATCACTCTCAACTGAGAATGCTTTCCCCCTTTTAGCTTACTTTCATTTATTTTGTATGCATGGCTCTTTATGTATCTATATGTATATGTGTATATATGTACATATATTATATACACAAATACAGAATATGTATTTGGTGTATACATATATTACACACATATGTACACATACATACAAATACACACTTATAGTGCACTGACTTCCTTATTTACATGTCTGTCTTTCTCATTAAAATATGTGATTCTTCTGGGCAGGGACTGGTTTTTGCCTGCCACATAGAAAGCACTTAATAAATTCTTAGTGGCTAGCTTATTATAGGAGTCACAGGGTCTAGGGGTCAAATGTGTCAAGGGAAAGATTTTTTAGGATTGAGGAGACTTTTTCATCTTTAGAAAGAAGGCAGATGAGAAAACACTGGGAAGGGGGCAGAGGAGAGGGAGAGGGAAAGGAAAAGAATTGAAGATTCAAGAGAGAAAGAAGATAACAACTAGACCAAAGCCCTGGAAGAAATTGTATGCAACAGAATCAAGATACAGATATGGAGATCAGTCTTAGTAACAATATATACACACATATACACACAAATGTACACATCCGTGTACACATACATATCCATATCCATCTATTCATACACACATATATGGATATAGATATGCTTGTTGCTATTTTAATTTAGTCCTGTCTGACTTTTCATGATCCCATTTGGGATTTTTCTGGACAAAGATACTGGGGTGGTTTGCCATTTCCTTCTCTGGCTCATTTTACAGATGAAGAAACTGAAGCAGACATGGTTAAGTGACTTGTCTGAGGTCCTACAGCTAGTAAGTGTCTGAGGTCAGATTTGAATTCAGGTCCTCCTGACTCCAGGACTGGTTTTCATTCTCTGTCTCTCTTTATCTCTCTGTCTCTCTCTGTCTCTGTTTCTCTGACTAAACCATATTTTTTTCATTTTAACACCCCAGGGATGTAACTTTTAGTTTTGAAAGTTTGCCGAATGCAACAAGAGGCTAGGCATCATGCCCAGGGACCCTTAGCCAAAGGCAGCACCTGAACCCAGGTCTCTCTCCCCATCTTCAAAGCCAGTTTCCTAGCAGCTTCAACAGGTGGCCTCTCACCTTCATTTTAGGAGTTGTTGTTTAACCATCTTGAGGGTTTATTTTGAATATCCCTAGGCCGTAGGCAGTCTCTTCTTCCAGTCTGCTCTGAAGTGTCCAAGGCAGGTCTTTCATAGAACTGTCAGTCCCAGGGGACCTGATGAATGTTGTCTTCAGTAGGGACTCCCATTAAACAAATGGATCTGCTAAGCTAATAAACTTTGTTATGTACTTAGCAAATTTCCTCTTAGGTCATCTTTCCAATGCTAGCAGGCTTGGGAGGGGGGAGGGAAGCAGCTGCTCTTTCAGAGGCCTTTGTGTCCCTGTCCAAGGGTTTGAGCTTGGGAACGAAGCCTCCTTTCCCACATTTTCCCACACTCTGCCTCCCAAGCCCATATTCAAAGGGCTAAAGATGAAGTTCTCAAAGTGTACGGAACATTACATTCAGGTACAGGCCTGTGTGTACATTCCCTGATTATCCAGACATCCTGTCCTTCTGTGGTACCTTCACACCCTACAGAATCATAGAGACAGAAGGGGCATAGCCTTACAGCCAGGAAAAAACAAACAAACAAACAAAACAACAATTGCTAAAAAAAACCCAACCTCAACTAAACAACTGGGATTCAAGTTCTGACTTTGACAATACTGTCTGTATGGTAATTACAATAATAGAAAATAATTATATAATGCTTACTATGTGTCAGGTATTATGCTAAGCACTGTACAATAATTATCTTATTTGATCCTCACAACAACTCCAAGAGGCAGGTGCTATTATTATCCCCATTTGACAGATGAAGAAACTGAGGCAGACATTAAATGACTTGCCCAGGCTCACACAGCTAGTAAATATCAAAGGCCTGCTCTGAACTCAGGACTTCCTGATTCTTTTT
>NW_027187378.1:33339135-33343303 GCF_028583685.1 Petaurus breviceps papuanus
AAGGCAGGGCAATTGGGGTTAAGTGACTTGCCCAAGGTCACACAGCTGATAAGTGTTAGGGGTCTGAGGCTGGATTTGAACTCAGGTCCCCCTGACTCCAGGGCCAGTGCTCTGTTCACTGTGCCACCTAGCCATCCCAGGACTTCCTGATTCCAGACCCAGCACTCTAGATACTGTACCACCCTGGGCAGGGCAAGTCATAATCTCAGTATTTTCAGGTAGTAGTGTTCAACTCAAACAGAAACATCTCTGTGGGCTGCATATTGACTTAAAAAGCAACAGATTAACATTATCTTGTTTTGTTGCATTTTTATTTGTTCTGCTAAGCATATTTCAATTACATCTTAATCTGATTTGGTTGAGTTTTGCAGGGCTTCCCATATGCTGGTGTGTGGCAAGTTTGACACCTCTGCAAGTCTAACCAAGTCTTTCAGACTATGAGTTGCAGTGAAGATGTTAAGTTGCATTGGTAGAGGGAGTTTCTTCTCCTGGGAGTTCCCTCTTTCAGTCAATCACAGGTCTAGTAGTGATCACATAGAATCTTATAGCTATAGAATTACAGAATCTCAGGGGTGGCCAGGTGGCTCAGCGAGTAAGAGCACTGGCTCCAGTGTCAGGATGACCTGGGGATCAAATCTGGGCTCAGATACTCAGCACCACACCCGGAAATGACTGGCCGCATAACCTTGAGCAAGTTACTTAACCCCTATTGCTTTAAAAAAAAAAGAATTACAGAATCTTAGATCTGGAAGAAACTGCAGAGGACTAGTCCATCCCCTAATTGAGGTCTGAATCCCTCTGCAGTATCCCCCCAAAAAGTGACTGCTCAGCTTCTGCCCAACCTTCATGGAAAAACCCACATGACAACAACATGTAAAACTGGAATGGTGCCTGAGATTCATTTACAAAGCTTTCTACATCCATTGTCTCATTTGATCCTTATGGTAACCAAATAAGATAAAGTTTCATTAGCATCATTTCACTGATGTAGTAACTGAGGCTTGGAGTATTAAGCAACTTACCCATGGCCATGGCCACAACTCAAGCTGGAGAGCCCAGGCTTGAGTCTGGCTCATCCCTCTGCTTCTAAAGTACGATGCCTGCTCCACCACCCCAGTCAAGCCTTTATTATCATTTCCCTTTTCTGTTCTTCATCCGTTTATAAACTTTAAGAAAATTTATATGTAGAAAGATCCTTTGGTATTTTGAGTCAATTTCAACTCTGCTCCAACAACCAACAAAACACAGAGGTAATGTGGTACAAGGGAACAGGCAAGCATTTATTTAGCACCTACTATATATATATATATATATATACCATACACGAAGCTGCTGCGTGCTTTACAAATACCATCTCATTTGATCCTCATAACAACCTGTGAGGTAGATGCTATTATTATGTCCATTTTATAGTGGGGGAAACTAAGGCAGCCTTCTCCAGGGTCACAAAGCTAAGAAGTGCTTGAAACCATACTTGAACTCAGGTCTTCCTGACTCCAGGCCCTAAGCTCTCTTCTACAGCATCTAGCTGTTTCTAGTATAGTGGGAGAGAGAAGGCAATAAGCATTTATATAACATTGACTACCTTGCAGGTACGGTGCTGAATGCTTTTTACCAGGCTTCTTCTCACAGCAGAGCAGATGCAAAGCTTGTTGTCCCTTCTCTGTTTTTCTCTCTAAAACTAAGAAGGGCAATGAAGGGTAATTTAGGTACCCATAAGATGTGTTACCTCTCTCAAACTGCAGATGGCACTAGAGAGCAATAATATCTGATAGCTCACTTCACAGAGAGGAACAGGAGGATTCAGCTCTCTTCCAAGAGATTTCCAGAAGCTTCTCTAGCTTTTCTTCAGCCAATCAGCACATTCCCAGCAATTCAGCTAAAGTTAGTTGTCTCAGCTGGAAATTTTCTGTCTTCTTATGAGTTCTTGGCATATTTCCTTGCTTCTATTTGTCTCTTCCTATTTCTTCTTGAAATGTTTTCTCTCTTAAGCTTCAAAGCACAGGTTTTTAGTTAGTGAACCAACAGTGTGCTAGAGCAAATGTATTGTTCATGACAGCTGATTGTTAAATTTTTTCAGTAATTTTGTAAACTAGTTGTTAAACATAACCAGCGCACGGTTTAATCAACTCCTGTCCTGGAAATGTTATTTGTTGCTTCAAAAGAACTGATGTCAGCCACAGCAGAGTGTATTGTCAATATATTGTAGGCTACTTTAAATGATTGTGACTTTAATAATGAATATTTGAAAGTGAACACAATTCCATTTTGTTCTAATGATGCTAATAAAATGCTAGGAAGAAAGTCTAGAATAGTTGAGTTGTTAAAAATTTTTCTAAAATCATCATTTGGCACTGTTTAAATCATCAATGGCAATTATTTGATTCAATATCTAAAAAAAATAAGTTAATCATTTGAAAATATTTCTGGATAAAATTTATTCTGTTTATCATCAACCTAATGAAAATAAAACTGAATTAGTAACTGTAGCTAAAGACCTTGAAATTGAAATATTAAAGGGATCAAGATGGGCAACATGTAGTCTGTGAGCTGCACTGATGCATGGTGCAAACATACTGCATTATTTCTGCATTTTTCTCTTCTGGTTTGGCAAAGAGATTAGCTAACATTAATTTTCTCAAGACCTTGCTTTCATGATTGACATTCTTGAAGAATTTTCATTACTTTCAACTGAAATGTTGTCAAGATCAGCTAACATTCAGTAAGGCAAAAATTAATCAAATGTAACCTAAGAACTTGGAAAAAATTAAAGATCGGTACTGGAAAGTTTCCATCTCAAGGTAAAGATTTGACTAAGATGAGTTTAAAGACATTCTGTTCAATAAAAAGAATACATTTAATGATCTTCCTAAGAGTATGTTACAAAAAAATATAATTCAACACTTGGATTTTATATTCCATAGGACAGAAACAATGATGAAAGCATTTAAGTATTTTGACTTTATTAGAACTTTCCCTTATGAATAACCACCATCACCATGGAGAGTTGATGAAAACATCATAGATTTTAAGTAAAATTTTAAAACATGTAATTGATTTGAGTGACTTTCAGGATTTTGTAAATAATAATATAGAATCAAATAATATTCCAATCCCTGCATCTGTGCAAAAAGCTAAAAAGAGATAACATGTTGTGGTTAGAAGTGCTAGAGGTACAAAAGGTTTTAGTTTAAGGAATATAATTCATAAGAAGCTGAGAAATTGTTTAACTGTAAATCATGTATCAGATTTAGGGATTTATTTGGGGGGAAAGTTAGTATATTGGGATGCAACTTCATTTTTGGTTATATGGAATTATTAAAAGTATTAGATTTTTATTGCTATTTTAAAATTATTATCTATTTAGCAAAATCTGCAATAAACTTATATACATATATGCATACTTTTTTTTTCTCCAGAGAAAGAGAATTTTTAAACATTTTCTAGCATGCCACTGTTAATGACTGATCTTTACCTTATGAAAGGCAAGTAGGTGGTGCAGTAGATAGAGTGCCTGACCAGACATCAGGGAGACCTGAGTTCAAACCCAGCCTTACATACTTACTAGCTATGTGACCCTGGGCAAATCATTTAACCTCTGCCTGCCTCAGTATCTTCAATTGTAAAATGGAGATAATAATAGGACCTACTTCCCACAGCTGTGAGGATATTTGTAAAGTTACCACCAACTGTTCTGCTTGGTTTTGACTTCACCATCATCACTTCATCATGTTTCTCACACACACACACACACACACACACACACACACACACTCCAAAGGGGGGGAAAAAAACCTCATCCACCAGGAAATTCATCATCTTGGAGATTGCTTCAACTTTGATTCATCATCTTTGGAAATTGCTATCAACTGATAAGGTACTTGTACCTTATCAGTACCCTTAGTTACTTCTGCCCTTCTGAGTGGAAAACTGTAAGGCAGAACAAAAACTCCTCCCATAGTCTCCCAGTCTCCCCTTGCAAAAGGTTGGAAGTACAACCAATTCTTTGTTTGCCATCAGCTGCTTTGCTTGGTTTTCACTTTACCATCTGCATTACACTGCTGAGAGGGTTATTGTCTGGCATCTCTCTGCTACTCCCAACTTTTCAGCTTCCATACCTGTGTAAGGGTTATGGGATTTAAAGATCTTCCATGCCCCGTTGGACTTG
>NW_027187378.1:33343313-33348565 GCF_028583685.1 Petaurus breviceps papuanus
AAGGCTTGAAAATGTGGGTGCTTTCTACTTTATCTACCTGTGCCAATGTCATAACTACTCTGATGGCTTTCACTTTCTGGTTTTGGGACTCAGTCTTTTGGTATCTTAATAAATTTTCTAGTTTATTTCCTCATATGGCAAACATGACGTATTTTCTAATGGATAATTATATCAGCATATTTGTAATCTCTATAGGCATTGTGAATATGGCATTGCTGATACAACCTGACACATAGTAGGTGCTTGATAAATGTTTATTGTATTGTAGTATAACTGCTACATGTATCTTAAAGCACTATGTAAATGCTATTTTTTTTGGAGGGGGAAGGCAGGGCAATTGGAGTTAAGTGACTTGCCCAAGGTCACACAGCTAGTAAGTGTTAAGTATCTGAGGTCACATTTGAACTCAGGTTCTCCTGAGTCCAGGGCAAGTGCTCTGTTCACTGTGCCACCTAGCCACCCCACTACATTTTTTTTGAGGCAAAATTCAAGAAATCCATCTTTCTGTCAACTATGAACCCAGAATCCTTATATAATATTTCCATGGTCCCCAAACAGTTGTTGGATTTATAATTTTAGCAGGTTAAAGAAAATTAAACTCCCAAACCCTAAAAACAATGACATGTAAATAAAATGAAGGACCTCAGTGTGCTTCATGAGATCAGTCATAATTTTATATTCCAAAGATACTTAGAACAGTTATGTCGGGGTGGCTAGGTGGCACAGTGAATAGAGCACCGCCCCTGGAGTACTTGTTAGGGAAAGGGGGAAGAGGATATAAATTGACCTGGATATTAGTGAATGATCAGATTTGAGAACAGATGTGGGTTGGTCCTTGTCAGAGGACAGACAGTAAATTCATAGTATACATTTTTCAGAAGATTAAGACTGGGAAGAGGAGAAGAGCAAAGGTGCTGTTGTTCATGGTACAGAGAAAAAAAATCCTTTCACAGCTCATTCCAATGGGGAGTCAACTGACGTAAGGAATGGTTGACTGAGACAGAAATTTCCACTGAGGCATTTAAGGGTGCTAGAAAGTAGGAAAAGGGCTGATGCATACAGTGGTTGTGATAGCAGGGACTGGCTTGACCAAACAGCTGTTATGTAGGGTACAGAAAGTCAACATTAGGGAATGTATTATCTGATGGAGTGAGAACATTTTGGCAGAGTTGGGAAAGAAAGAATATTGGGGAAGTGACAGAATGATAGGTTGCTTTAGTGAATTTAGTCCCCACACTGCTGGACTGGACTATACATACCTTTCTTATCATTTGATTAATGATAAGGCATTGAAGTAAGCACTGGGGAAACAAAGAAAGGCAAAAATACTTTCTTACCTAGCCTTAATCACGTACAAAAAAGGCTTCCTGTCCTCCAAGAGTTTTCTTGGCAAAGATACTTGGAGTGGTTTGCCATTTCCTTCTCCAGCTCATTTTACAGATGAGGAAACTGAGGCAAGCAGGATTAAGTGATTTGCCCAAAGTCACACAGCTAATACATGTCTAAAGCCCCATTTGAACTTAGGTCTTCCTGACTCCGGGCTAAGCGCTCTATCTACTCTGACACCTAACTGCCCCACTAATGAGGTTAGACAACATGTAAAAAAATCAGGTTTGTGGAGTATGTCCAGAGGATCATTTGGTCATATAATCAAAAGTTGGAAAAGGACCTCAGAGGCAATGGAAATCTCTAAAATCTCCATCTTAGAGATGAAAAAATGGAGGTTAAGTGATCTATTCAAGGTCTCACATGTAGTAAGTACAACAGGTTGGCTTTGAAGTGAAGTCCTCTTAGTCATACCCCATGCCTATCTTGCTCTAGGTTGTGTCTTGTTTTGCCACTGAGTCCAAATACACAGTTTGTAACAGTATAAAATTGATGGAAAATTATGCTATCAGATTCACTCAAATGCTATCCAATTTCCATCAGCTGAGCAGATGGGTCTTGTTCCTAGAGTGGGGTTTCCCCATTTTGGTGGCAGTCTTGTACTCAACCTACGTAACAGTATTACCCCAAAAGAGAATTTGAAAATCAAAATAGCATCAAATTTCATGGATACTCAATGGTATCAAGTGTATTGTAGTTGAGAGATGATACTAAAGACATTAGTTGCTTGACCTTAGACTCATGGGTAGGCAATAGTTTGGTGTGCCATCTTGAATCTAGCTTAGGTCTCAGCTGACAAACTTTATTTTCTTGAGATGCTTTTATATCTGAGTAGACTCTCAGGAATTGATTCATCATAATCAGTTTCACAAGAATGCAGAATAAATGAGGATACCAGTTTATGAACCTACATTAGAAGATATGTCTTGGTACATATCTTTATCTTCCTTGAATAACCCCCTATAGAATACAGACTGAGCTGTCAATCACCCTATATTCTGTGAGGGCCCTCTTCCTTTTGTGAAGACATGGATTTTCTTTCTCAGTAATTTACTTCCTCTCATCTCATGTAAATGAATCTATCTTCCTTTTTTCAAAAACATACTTCATATTAAAATTCATTTTTAAAAATTTTGAGTTCCAAATTCTCTACCTCCTTCCAGTTTCTCCCCCATCCATTGAGAAGGCAAGCAATATGATATCAATTATACATGTAAAGGCATGCAAAATTTATTTTCATATTAGCTATGTTGTAAAAAAAAAAAAGCAAGAAAAAAGAGTGAAAAAAGTATGCTTCAGTCTGCACTGGTGAGCCTATCTTTTCAAGGTTAGCTGGGACTGACCCAATGCTCCCCATAAAAAAGAAAATGACTGGCCATCTTGCTTTCTCAACCATTTCCATGGTTTTACTGACTCATAGTGTACAAGGAATATCAGGATTTCTCCCTTATCTTTCTTTAATAAATAAGCTCTTGGGGCAGCTAGGTGGCACAGTGAATAGAGGACTGGCCCTGGAGTCAGGAGGACCTGAGTTCAAATCCGGCCTCAGACACTTAACACTTACTAGCCTGTGATCTTGGGCAAGTCACTTAATCCCAATTGCCCCTCCCAAAAATAAATAAATAAATGAGCTCTCACCTCTTTTCAATGTATAACTCTCAAACCCTCAGAAAGTTTTCATTAACAGCTTGATTTTGATTTATCAACTCTCTATAATTTATATCTCCTCTCCTTTGCATTTCCTCTTTTCCTCCCCAGGCCTTCTACCAACATTCAAGTAAGCACAATTGGAACAGATTAAATTAGCTATTTAGGTTCAATATAGTTTTTTTTTTTCAGACACATAACAAGAAACCCTCAAAATACCATTTAGAGAGATAACTGGTATAGGGCTGGTCACTCCATTGGCAAGTAGGAATGAGTTTCCCTTCTCCACTTTACTAGTAAGGATGTCAAAAAGCAAGAGGTAAGTGAAGTCTTGTTTCCCAGTAAGCATTAGCAGGCTAAACTGTCCTTTCTCTTCATCACAATATCCTGGTGCCTAAGGCTTCTCCTTGCCATGGGAGTGCAGTTCCTTACCTAGCTGGGTTCCATGCTGGAAAAGTCAGCATAAGGCCTCCAGGGAGGGACCCGCTTGTCTCTGTGTTGATCTCACATTGCAGACATCCCAAATACTTCCTTTTCCTCAATGAGAGAGGCTGAATTTTATCACCCTCCTAAAATTAGTGAGGAACAGAAGAGGTTCCAGGTGAAAATGTCTGTGTTCTGCCCAGCAGTCACACCATCTATTCTCACTGGTTCCTAGGAGACATTGACAAGGACTCCACTGAACATAGTATAACATTAATATCCAACCCAAAACATATTCACAACTGAAGACTATACTCAAGACACGGTCCGACCAGGACCTAGGACAACAGGACTGGCAAGAGTAATTCATGAAAACAGGTTCAAGATCACTGGCTTAAGGAAGCAGCAGAAGAAATGTCAATTAGTGAGTGGTCCTTTACCCCATTCTGCTGACAGAGAGAGTATGACTTCTCACCCCATTCTCTCTAATCTAAGTGTGGCAGTTTACATAATCCCATTTAGTTTATCCAGGGGGATTCACTGGTACTTGAGGGACAATATTCAGAGCAATTAGGGTGTCTTGGCAAGCTTCTAGACTAGGGGTGATCACTGGGTCATTGCACTAATTTCAATGATTGCACTAATCAGGTGTGAGAGGAAAAAATGTATTTTCACTTATACCAGGTGTGTGTATACATACATTATGCATATATGTGTGTATGTTCTCCAGCTCATTTTACAGATAAGGAAACTGAGGCAAACAGGGTTAAATCACTTGCCAAGGGTCACACATTTAGTAAGTGTCTGAGACCAGATTTGAACTCAGGAGATTGAGTCTTCCTCACTCCAGGTCCAGGAGATGCAAACACAGAGAAGGACAGAGACAGAGAGAGACAGAGAGACAGAGAGAGAGAGATGATTTAGTTACTATGTCTACACTGTTGGTGACCAAAACTCCAAAACATTTAGAGATGAGAGAAGTCTGATTCCTGTACAAATTTCTGTGAGGCCAGAGGTCAATATTTCTATTCTGTAGTATTTGGGAGAAACTCCAGTCAAGTTGTTTTCTCTAATGCAATTAGATATTGCATTAGAGTTGTGAAACAAGACAGGCAGTACTCTCCTGCCAAGACAGGGAAACTAGAATTTTCTTCTCTCTCAGGGTGGGCAAGATTTTCTCTGGCAAAGAGTTATCATTGTCCCTGAGGAACTCCACTGCCCTCCCTGAATAGCTAGAGGTCCTGGGATAAGAAGCCACTATCACCAATACTATCTGTTCAGAACTGCATAGAATAATAGGAGAACTCATCTGAGGAACTATAAGGGGTAACACTTATTGATGTGCCCACCTGACACAGAATTCTACTCTAGTCAGGTCTCTGGAAAAATAGTTATTTATTAGAAGGCATCTTTATTTTCCATAAGCTCTTTTGTGAGTTTCATTTTTATCTTCAATAAAACAGCCCTTTTGATGGATTTTTGTTTCTTTGCTTTTAGCTGTGTCCTTGTAAGAGAAATTGGGCAGCTAGGTGACACAGTAGATAGAATACTGGGCCTGGAGTAATGAAGACTCAACCTTCTGAGTTCGAATCAGGCCTCAGACATGTATAAGCTGTGTGACCCTGGGCAAGTCACTTAACCCTGTTTGCCTCAGTTTCCTCATCTATAAAATGATCTGGAGAAGGAAATGGCAAACCACTCCAGTATCTTTGCAACAGAACCCTATAATATGCTTCCCCACATTCTCCAATCTCTCTCTCTCTCTCTCTCTCTCTCTCTCTCTCTCTCTCTCTCTC
>NW_027187378.1:33353565-33360862 GCF_028583685.1 Petaurus breviceps papuanus
CTCTCTCTCTCTCTCTCTCTCTCTCTCTCTCTCTCTCTCTCTCTCACACACACACACACACACACACACACACACACACACACACACACACACACACACACGAACCTTTCAGGAAGTCATAAATCCATTGCAGCATTTGGGAACTGTCACGCTGAGCTAGACCTCTTTGTCTCAGGTGTCCTTGGATGGCTAAGCAGTGGGAGGAGGAACTGTGTGATGAAAGGCACAAGTGAAAGTGATACAGTCCAACATCAACATCAAGAGAAATTGGTGACATTTCATGATGCCATACAGGGCATTTCCCAGACATTCTGGATGGGGTCCATGCATAAAAGAGTGAGAAATCTTCCCAAAGTATACCCAGGTACACAAGACTTACGGGTGAATTAACTCTTTCAGATACCTGTGGCACTCCATGGCCTTCACAACCAAATTTCATTATATTTTTCCAGATTTATCTCAATCAACTTTCCTCCATACATTCATTTTGGGGGAGGACATTGTGAGCACATACCTATGATTTTATTAGTTAGGAAAACCTCTCTACTAAATGTAGACTAGTAACTTAGAGAATTTTCTGAGACATGGGAGGTTGGGACTTGCCCAGGGACATAAGGTCAGTATTGCTATAAGCAAAACTTGAACTCAAGTCTTCTGACTCAACCTAGCTATCTTTCCACCATAATGAACTGATCCTAATACATTCCATGGACCAAAGTGAACTATTTGATGTATTCTAAAATACAATTTCACATTATTCTTTGGGCCTAGAACGTTCTCTGACCTGTAACCCTCAACTATCTTCATCTGGTGAAATCTTATCAGTGCTTCAAGGCCTAGATTAAAAAATAACAAAACAAGACAATCAACCAAAGAAAACCCCATCTCCTCCATGAAGCCTTCCTGATTCCCTAAGCCATAAATGAGACCTCTCTCTGTCTCTTGTGAACTCTCATAACACCTTCTTCATACCTCCTTTCCACACTTGTCTTAGTCTGTTTTCAACAGCTATATGATATAGAGGAAAGATTTCTAGACTTATAATTAGAAATTCTAGGTTCAGTTCCCAACTCTGATACATACTAGCTATACAACCTTAGGTAAATCAGTTATCTACTTTGAACCTTTTTTTTAAATCATTCAGTAGACTTCTTAAACTCAATATGTCCAAAAAAGAACTCATTATCTTTTCCCCAAAACCTCCCCCAATCACCAATCTTCTCTATTACTCTAGAGGGCAATACCATCCTTCCATCTCTCAGACTTAACGTAGGGGTCATTCTGAATTCCTCACTATCTCTTATCCCCTCCCCATCCAATATTTTGCCAAGGCCTGACAATTTCACCCTTGCGACATCTTTTGAATCTGCCCCCTTCTCTTCTTTGACACTGTCCGGACTCTGGTACAAGCCCTCATTCCTGCATACCAAGATTAATGCAATAGCCTTTTGGTGGGTTTGTCTGCCCCAACTCTCTCCCTACTCCAATCCATTCTCCATTTAGCTGCCAAAGTGATTTTCTTAAAGTGCACAGATCCAATCATGTCACCTCACACCCACTCTCATGTTACTCTCACACCCACTCAGTAAACTCCAATGACTACCTATGACCTCCAGAAGCAAACACAACATGCTTTGTAGTGCCCTCCTACCTTTCAGTGCTCTTACATCCTACTCCCCAAGTAGCCTTTGATCCAGTGACATGGGCCTGCTAGTTGTTCCACAAACAAGACACTTAATCTCTTGTCTCTGGGCATTTTCCCTGGATGCCCCCCCAATGCCTGGAATACTCTCCTTCTTCTGCTCTGATTCCCCTGACTTCCTTTATGTCCTAATTAAAATCTCATCTTCTACAGGAAGCCTTCTCTAACCCCTCTTAGTTCCATGACTTTTCCTCTTCTAATTATTTCTTATTTGTTTTGTATATAGCTTGCTTCATATAAATTTGATTGTATGATGGCTCCCCATTAGATTTCAAGTTCTTAGTGGGCAAGGATTGTCTTTTGCCTTTTTTGTTTCCCTAGCACTTAGCACAGTGCCTGCTATATAGTAGACACTTAATAAATGTTTATTGAATTGAATTAATTTATAAAGTGGGGATAATGATACTTCACTTCCTGCCTCATAGAATTGTGAGGAAAGCAGTTTGTAACCCTTAAAGTTCTATGAAAAATGTGAGCCTAGTTCACATTTTGTGTTAGTTATTTGCACATTTCCTTTTCCCCCTGATATATTATAAGCTCTTTATTTAACTTTGTATCAATCAATCAACCAACAAGTTCGTTTAAATGCCTTCTATGTGCCAGATCCTGTGCTATGTTCTGGAGATACACAAAGAATGAAACAATCCCTACTCACAATGAGTAAATATACAAGTAAATATAAAAATATGGATAGCACAAATATATAAAAATTCAATGAATAAAGAATATGATATTTTCCAGGCTAATAATAAGTAATTGGAGAGATGACCCATAAAGCTGATCCATCATTATACATAAACTTGGAGGAAAAATTGTACATTGAAAATGAGCTAGGCCTTTGGGAAACTTTGCAATGTTTATAATTCCATCACTCCTGGGGAACTAAGATCCATCTTTTTTTTTTTTTAACAAAAATATTCTTTTAAGAATATTGTATGTCGGGTGGCTAGGTGGTGCAGTGAGTAAAGTGCTGGCCCCGGAGTCAGGAGGACCTGAGTTCGGTTCTGGCCTCAGACACTTAACACCCACACACACAAAAACTAGCCATGTAACCTTGGGCAAGTTACTTAACCCCAATTGCCCTCCAAAAAGCAAAAAACAAAACAAAACAAGAATATTGTGTGTCTGGGGCAGCTAGGTGGCGCAGTGAGTAAAGCGCCGGCCCTGGAGTCAGGAGGACCTGAGTTCAGTTCCGGCCTAAGACATTTAACACTCACACAAAAACCCTAGCCGTGTAAAATTAGGCAAGTTACTTAACTCCAATTGTCCTCAAAAAGGCAAAAAAAAAAAAAAAAAAAAAAGAATACTGTATGTCTGCAAACTACAGTCTCAAAAGGATTAAAGATAAAGGCAAAATATGAAATGGAGAGGTGAGTAGTGAGTGTAAATAGACTGTAACACATCCCCAACAAAGAAATAGCATAAAGAATATCATTAAAGAGATGTGTGCTGGAAAAGAGGTCAGTTCATGTGGCAAAAGCAAAAGATAATCAATAGCCCATGAGTTCCATTGGTATCCCTACCTTGTCAAATAATCTGAAGTAAGGAATTCTTAACCTGGTGGCTGTGAGCTTAAAAAGAAGCTGATAACTATATTTCAATATAATTGGTTCCTTTGTGATTCTGGTTTTTTTTAACTTTATGTATATAAATATGATTCTTAGAATGCCTAAGGGATCCATGATACAAAAAGTTAAGAATCCCTGCTGTAATGGAAGGCACTCAGCATTTTGGAAGCACCAGCCCAAATTACAGGAGGATGTGAATTAAAGCCACAGAGGAGGAGAGGGCATGAATGGGTTGTGATAGTCATCTTTGATGAGGTCACTGATCCATCAAGGCACCTAAGCATCCCCTTTGTGGTTAGCACATTATCTTGTACTTAATGGTCTCTTAATACATGTCAAGTGAATGAACAGGTGAATGAATAAATGATTCTTGGAAATACAGACACTTCCAAGCCAATGGCAGTTTAGTTCTAGAATACCTTTGCTTCCCACCCCAGATATTGATGCAGTGGTGTAAGCATAAATCCCATGTCCCTTGCCTGTCTGTTCCATTCCCTGAAAGGTAATCCTGATGGTGATGACATCAGCAGTACACAGAACAGAGCCAGGAACAAGTGTTTATGACACTTCAAGGTTAGACTGTCAGAGTTGTGGAAATAGACTGAAAGCAGATCAAAGCATGCAGACAGGATGGGCCAGAGTTGTTTTGAGATGGTCTCTCTTGCCAAAGGTGTTCTTAAAATTTGCTGCTCTACCTCTTGGCTGACTCTATTGGCTGCAGAGACCCTTGCTATCAAAGTTCCACATCAATGAATAAGGTTCAGTATCCCACCCTAGGTCATAGATACCAAGAGTACATATTAATAGGACATTTTTGGGCATAATCCCAGGCACATGGCATTGTAAAACATGAGCACATGTTAAACAGTTGTTGGCCTCCTAACAGATTCAAATCCAAATCTGTGAGTGACTGCTTGGAGACTAAGGGATACCTGGGATTGAACTTCTGTGCAAGGAGAATTACCTTAGCCTATGAATTATTTATTGAATGACCTTCTGTGTAGAAAAGGAGACTTTATCAAGCATCTAGTTTAATGAGCACAACCAGAGGAGTAATGATAGATACTTCTGGGTCCTTAATTCCTCAGAAACACTGCCAGGAAATGAAGGGATGAATTACACTGAAGACAGATCAGGAAAGGTCAGTGACAAGAGGGTGGGAGGAAGAGGAGGAAAAATACTAAAGGGATGGAATGAAAGGGAGGGCCCTCCCTAAAGCAATTTTAGTTTCAAATTATCAGTGTGAGTGTGTGTGTGTGTGTGTGTGTGTGTGTGTGTGTGTGTGTGCATGAGTTTACCTTGACTTCTTAAGCTCTCTTCAAAGCATTTTTTCCTGGCCCAATTTACTACATCCAGGGAGTTACCTTGTCAACTTGTAAAAGATGCCATTAACCATTATAGTCAATCCAGTCTTTATCTGACATCCTTTTTTGAGAACTTCAAAGCCTTTTACAATGATCAGGAGTTCTTAATCCTTTTCTTTCTTTCTTTTTGTTCTTGTTATGGACCCCTTTGGCAGTCTGCTGAAACCTATGGAAGTCTTCTCAGAATAATGCTTTTAAATGACTAAAAGAAAATACATAGGATTACAAAGGAAATCAATCATATTGAAATAGTATGAATTTTTTTCTCATACAAGTTCATAGACCCCCTGAAATCTATCCATAGACCTAGGGGTCTCTGGAATCAAGATTGACATAAACCATCTTATAATTCTTTGCTATACTTAGCTGGCAAGTAGATAGACTATTTCTCAATCTTTCTTCTAGTCCTGCTATCACATAAGCACAAAGAAGAAACTAAGGTTTACCTTTGCATATGACAATTCACATCATCTAGTAACAGAACTGGAATTCACATTTAAAAATTGATTGAGTCAATGTGCCTTATGGCTCCATTGAAAGGATTACAGGTTATGGGTCCTGCTTTAAGTACTAAATTAAGCATTTTTACAAATTAAGTACTTAAGTACTAATTTAAGAATTAAATATTGCTTTATTTTGCTGACCTCTCCCAACTTTACTTTGAGAAGGCATTCTTCCTATTCTTTCAGAAATACAGTTAGTTCAAAATGATCATGAGTTTGGTTCAGGGGCATATTTGCTTTCTACTTCCAGATATGTATAAAAAAATATAAACCAGTGGTTCTGCAGATTACTAGAAGTCCCTAATACCATTTCAGGGGGTTCTTGATTGGTCTTTCATATAAATGCAACATTTTAATTTCTTTTTTTTTTTTGGAGGGGGAAGGCAAGCAATTGGGGTTAAGTGACACAGTTAGTTAAGTGTCAAGTATCTGAGTCTGGATTTGAACTCAGGTCCTCCTGACTTCAGGGCCGGTGATCTTTTCACTGTGTCACCTAGCTGGCCCGATTTTTAATTTCTAATGCAGTAAATACTGATAGATATAACCTACATAAACTAAAGCTCTTTGGAGGGTATCTCAATAATTTTTAAGAAACTAAAGGGGTCAAATTTGAATTTTTTCCCCCAAAAGAACCTTTATTAGGAGACTAAAAGGAAACAAAGCCAATACAGACAACTTGGAAACAGTTAAGTTTACAGAGTGCAGATCCTAGTGCTGACTTGCCTCTGATTGGCTGGCATAACTCAAGTATCGTCTATCCTCTGGTCTCTTTCCCTCACCTCAAACCTGTCTAGGCTGGAAGCTAAATAGGTCTATAAATTATTCTCCTTTGGTCGTTTTGGATTAGTAGTGACTCCAGGTCTAGTTATTCCTAATTCCATGATTTCACTGGTTCGAGGAAAGTCGCAGGGGGTTAATTCCATACAATCACTACAGACCAGGAATTCATATAATTTATAGTCTTAGTGAATTGACTGTGAGCCCAGAAAGGCTAAAGAATTTGCCTGTGGTTATGCAGCCAGTATATGTCCTTGGCAAGATCTGAATACAGGTCTTCCTGATTCCCAGGCCAGTTCTCGATTCACTGAACCACACTGCCTCTTATTCCTTAAAACTTTGTAGCGATTTAAAAAAAAACCTTTACCATAACATTTCAGAGCTAGGAGTGACTTTAGAGGTCATCTGTTATAGACCCATTTTACAGATGAGAAAACCTAGACCCTAGAAAAAAGAAGTAACTTGTTTAAAGGCATACAAATAATCAGTCTCCAGAATGGGGACAGAAGCATCACAGTCTGACTCCTAGTCTAGTTCTCTCTCTTTTTTCTTTTCTTTTTTTTATTTGCTTTTCTTTTTGGAGGGCAATTGGGGTTACGTGACTTACTCAAGGTCACACGGCTGGTTTTTGTGTTAAGTGTCTAAGGCCGGATTTGAATTCAGGGTCCTCCTGACTCCAGGGCCAGTGCTCTATTCACTGTGCCACCTAGCCACCCTAGTTCTCTTTTTGTACATTGTATTGGCTGCCTTCAACCAGCCTCTGCTTTTTCACACCTCTCCCTAGAACCATTAGATGACTAGGAGAACTCTCTTTTTGGAAAAGAATATGGTTATATATATTTTTAATTGTTTGGATTCTCCTTTGGAAAACCTTTCTCCTGTCAAAGAATAAAAAAGTAATTGTCTGCTACTGGCCAAGGCTGCCTTTGGTGTCCACTTCTCCTCCTATCCAGGAATTAGTCATTCCTTCCTTGCAAAATCCCTGATATTGAAAGTCGCTGACCACATTCCTAATTACCACTAACACCTCCAAGATCCTATTCTGGTTCTTTGCTCTGGGATTTGGGGATTGTATTGACCACTGGCCTCGGATGCTCTCTACGTATCACCTGAAAGAGGTCATTGGGCATTTTGTCTGCAAGTCTATCATCCTATGGATTAGAGGACAGGAGCCTCTAAATCTTGTCGTTTTGTGAGGCCAAACTGGATTTGAAAGAAGGTTATTTATTCTAACACACTCACACAGACACACAGACACACACATACACACCCCTTTCAGCCTGTCACAGTGTTCCTTCCATCAGGTCACTGGCTGGCTCAGCACTCCCTCCCTCACAGGCACTGGCCTTGGATTGGTTTTATGGGCTCCTGGGGGGGGGGGGG
>NW_027187378.1:33360872-33381710 GCF_028583685.1 Petaurus breviceps papuanus
TCCAGCATATGGGAGAGAAGGGCTAAATAAAGGCCTCGGGTGACTCAAAAGCATATGGCTGGCATAGTCTCCGTCGAAGCCTTGTTCACCCTTCCATCTTCAACTTGCCTCCTCATCACTCCCTCCTCTCTGAAACTGTCCTCAGCTACATTCACTTAAATAGGCATGGGGATTGTATTTCCTTAGCTGGGAAGCAGAGTGGAAAGAGATTGGACCCAGAGTTGGGAAATCTGAGCCAGATTTGATAAGTACTAGCTGTGGGACCTAGGGCATATCACTTAACCACTCTGAGCCTCAATTTCCTCATTTGTAAAATAGAGATAATGGCACTCAAAATACTCTCTATTATAGTAATTGTCAGGAGGTAAGCATGATTTGTGAACCTTAAGTCCCTTTAGAGTTGTAATAGTCAATAAACATTTATTAGACACCTGTTGTGTGCCAGGCATGCCTCTGCCCTCAAGAAACTCACCATTTTATGGAGGAAGACAACATATAAAAATAACCTGATGCAGGGGAGGAGGGAGGAAAGGCTCTGAGGGTAGGGCTGGGAGTTGATAAAGGTCAAAGGAGTACAGCTGGGTGGGAAATGATGAAGGGGCAACACTGGGTCACCTCCTTAAATGGAGGATATGAGGAGAACTCTCCAATGTTCACCCTCTACCCTCTCCAATCAGAGGGATGGAGGGGACCTCGAGGCAGATATGAGCTTTAGAGCTGATGTCATCTTACAAGATGAGGAGTTCCTGGAGACCATGGAAAAGTCCAGGAGCACAATTGGGTGTCATTAGAGGCCAACTCTCTTATTTTACAGATGACAAAAATTAAGACCAAGAAAGGTTAAGGGACCAAGATTACATAGATAGTGTCAGGGATAGGATTTGAACCCAGAACCTCTAACTTCATAATGACTGCTTTTTCCATTCTGCCTTAGTATTTCCCCAAAGGTGACTTGCTGTTTTTCCAGAATAAGGAGGAAGTACTTGACTTAGAGTCAGAAGCCCTGACTCTAATGTCCAGTGCCAGTGTTTATTAGCTATGTGACCTTGACAGATCACTTAACTTATCTGAACCTCTTTTTTCTTATCTTTAAAACAGCGATCATAATAATTATAACAACTGACCTCACAGAGATGTTATGAGATTTAAACTAGACAATATGCTTTGAAACTATAAAACATTCTAGGAATTAGCATGTAGTAGTAGTAGTAGTAGTAGAGTTATAAGGCCCCTAGACTTTGGGCCTGACTGTCAATCTCCTACCAACTGGAAAAGTATGCTATTATCCAAAAATTTTGTGGACTCTCAGATCATTCAGCCTAAAATTCCAAACCTCAAGGTCTTGTCAGATTTCCTCCCCCCACCCATCCCCAATCCCCACCCCCTTCCCCAAAGATATTCCCTTGGAATGACCTCAGGAGCAAGGAATCAGGAGAGAAAGGTGAGTTTGAGACTTGGCATAGAAACTTGCAACTGGACCATTGTCAAGGGGACCTTTGCAAGTAGTTTCTTTTACTATAAAATGAGAATAATCCTCCTGGAGTTATCTACTTCATAGGGTCATTGAGAGAATCAAATGAGAAAAAGGTATGAATTAAAAGTTGAAAATCTAAACAAATGCAAAATACTAATTTTGAAGGTCCTTCCTGATTCTAATTTCCAGAGCCAAATAACTTGAAGTTAACAGATCTCCAGGAAGATGAGGGAATTCGCATGCTCACTTTTGTGTTTTTGTTTTGTTTTCTTTTTCCAAGGGGACAAGCAACTTTTTGGTTCTAGTAAAAAAGGTAGTGAGAGGAAAGGGTAAGAGAAGCAGTATCTGGTTGTGACTGGGGTACAAGACATGAAACCAGGAAGACCTGGTTTTGATTCTTGCTTAGGAATTTTTATCAGCTGAGGGGTGGGACTAAGATGATGGAGAAAATGCAGGGACTTGACTAAGGTCTCACAAATTCCTCTCCAAAGAACTTTAAATAATGCCTCAAAACAAATTCTGGAGGGGGCAAAAATCATAAATGGATGAGATGAAACAATTTTCTAGCTCAAGACAATGTAGAAGGTTAGCAAAAAAATGTCTGTTGGCCTGTGGTGAGAGTGGAGTGCAGTCCAGCACAGGCTGCAGCTGCAGCCACACCCTAGGAAACCAACAGCAAGGCCCCAGAGATGACTGAATCAGCAACACCAGCAACAGCTGCTGGAGCTCTCAGCCCACAGATGTCAAGGGAGTCAGACAAGTGGTCAGAAGGAGATTATACGGGTCTCGTTGCTGGCACTTCGTTCAGGAGTCTTTTGCATTATCCATATTCAGATCTGGGTCACAGTCCCATTTTGAAGAGGAGCATTAGTACACCAAGGCTGGCACTGCAGGGGAGCGAGGATCCTGGTCACAGTTCCAGGGCAGAAAAGAGCTTGCGGTCATGCACAGACCATAGCACAAGTCAAGAGAGTAATCTTAGATCCTACCACCTTGGAAGAAATGAAAGCTTAGATACCCTCAGAACTAACTCTGAAAACATCTGCATAAAAACCTTGAAGCTTGGGACAGTGCCCCCTCCACCCTGGGAGCAGAGTCCAACTTTAATACAAAGCTAAAAGTTAAGAAATAGGTTGGGAAAATTAACAAACAACAATAGATCTTGACCACAAAAAGTTACTTTAGTGACAGGGAAGATCAAAATACAAATCAGAAGACAAAGTTATAACTGCTATATCTAAAGCCTCAAAGAACAATGTGAATTGGTCTTTGGCCCAAAGAGAATTCCTGGAAAAGCTCAAAAAAGATTTTAGAAATAAAATAAGAGAGGTAGAGGAAAAACTGGGGAAAGAAATCATAATGATACAAGAAAGTCACTAAAAAAGAGTCAACAGCTTAGTAAAGGAGGTACAAAAGAATACTAAAGACAATACTACCTTAAAAAAAATAGGCCAAATGGTGAAAGAGGACAAAAATCCAATGAAGAGAAGAACGCCTTAAAAAGCAGAATTGGCTGAATGGAAAAGTATACATAAAAATTCACTGAAGAAAAGAACTCCTTAAAATATAGAATTGGCCATATGGAAAAAGAGATACCAAACTTCACAGAACAAAACATTGCCTTAAAAATTCAAATTGGGCAAGTGGAAGTTAATGACTCCATGAAACATCAAGAAGCAATAAAACAAACTAAAAAATTAAAAAATAGAAGAAAAAGTGAAATATTTCACTGGAAAAACAGCTGACCTTGAAAATAAATCAAGGAGAGATAATTTAGCAATTATTGGATTCCCTGAAAGCCAGGAACAAAGAAAGAGTCTAGATGTATTTCAAGAAATTATCAAGAAAAATTGCCTTGATATCCTTAAACCAGAGGATAAAATAGAAATTGAAAGAATGCACCAGTTACCACCTAAAAGAGATCTCAAAATGCAAACTCCCAGGAGTATCATAGCCACTTTCCATAGCTCCCAGGTAAGGGAGAAAATATTGCAAGCAGCCAGAAAGAAACAGTTCAAATATCATGAAACCACAGTTAGGATAACACAAGATTTAGCAGCTTCTATGATAAGGGATTAGAAGGCTTGGAATATGATATTCCAGAGGGCAAAAGAGGTAGAATTACAACCAAGAATCACCTATCCAGCAAAACTGAGCATTTGGGGTTAAAATGGACATTCAGTGAAGCAGGAATGTAAACAGTTTAATCTTATTGAATTCCTTATTTCTCTTTCCTGATTAACTTTTTAGTCTTCTCTTGAATTTTATATTTAAAAGTCAAATTTTCTTTTCAGCTCTAGTCTTTTCATCAGGAATGCTTGAAAGTTCTCCATTTCATTAAGTATCATTTTTTTTCTCCTCAAAAGATTATATACAGTTTTGCTGGGTAAATTATTCTTGATTGTAATAATAACACTTTTACTTTCTAGAATATCATATTCCAAACTAATCCTCTACTCCTTTGATATGGTAGCTGCTGAATCTTGTGTGTTCCTGACTGTAGCTCCACAGTGTTTGAATTTTGTTTCTGTTTTTTAGCTACTTGAAATATTTCATCTTTGACTTGAGAACTCTGGAATTTGGCTATAATATTTCTGGGAGTTTTTATTTTGGGATCTCCTTCAGGTGGTTATTGGTGGATTCTTTCAATTTCTATTTTTACCCTCTTTTTCTAGGACATTAAGACAGTTTTCTTTGATAATTTTTTGAAATATGATGTCTTGGCTCTTTCTTTGATCATGGCTTTTAGGTAATTCAGTTATTCTTAAATTATCTCTCCTTGATTTATATACTAGGTAAATTATTTTTTCAACGAGACATTTCATATTTTCTATGACTTTTGCATTCTTTTGACTTTGTTTTATTGTTTCTTGAAGTTTCCTTGAGTTGTTAGCTTCCACTCACCTAATTCTAATTTTTAAGGAATTATTTTCTTTGGTGAGTTTTGTACCTCATTTTCCATTTGGCAAATTCTGTTTTTTAAAGTGTCATTAAATAATTTTTGTGGCTCTTTTTATTTTTGTTTAGTCATTTTCAGTTGTGTCTAACTCTTCATAACCCCAATTGGGGTTCTCTTGGCAAAGATACTGAAGTGGCTTGCCATTTCCTTCTGTAGCTCATTTAATGGATGATGAACTGAGGCAAAAAGGATTAAGTGATTTGCCCAGGGTCACATAACTAGTAAGTGTTGAGAACAGATTTGAACTCATGAAAATGTGTCTTCCTGATTCCAGGTCCAGCACTGTATCAACTGTACTATCATACTGCCCATTTTACCAAACTATTAATTGTCTTTCTGGGGGCAGCTAGGTAGTTCAGTAGATAGCACCAGTCTTAGAGTCAGAAAGACACATCTTCCTGACTTCAAATCAGGTCTCAGACATTTAATAGTTATGTGACCCTGAGTAAGTTACCTTGTTTACCTCAGTTTCTCATCTGTAAAATGAACTGGAGAAGGAAATGGCAAACCAACCACTCCAATGTCTTTACCAAGAAAACTCCACATAGGATCACAAAGAGTTCAATGTGACTGAAATGACTGGTCAACAACAAAATTTTCTTTTCATAATTTTCTTCCTTTGTTTTTATTCATCTAATTTCACTCTAACATTCTTATTTGACTTTGAAGACATTTGTTTTGAAAGTTCTTCTAGGAATTCTTGCTGGGCCTGTGTTCAATTCACATTTACTTTTCTTTGAGGCTTTGCATATAGTCATTTTGACTTCATTGTTTTCTTCTGAATTTATGTCTTGCTCTTCCCTATCACTACAGTAGTTTTTTACAGTCAGGTTCTTTTTTGTTGTTGTTATTGTTTGTTCATTTTTCCACTGTATTTTTTGTTTGGAACTTTATGTTAATATTGGGCTCTTTTTCTAGCATGAGAAAAGGAGTAATGGGAAAGAAATGTCTCAAGCTTCAGGCTTTTTCTTCACTGCTATTTTCAGAGCTAGTTCTGGGTATTTGGAAGTTTTCAGTTCTTTCAAGGTGGTTTGATCTGGGGAGAAGTCAATGCTTTCTTGGTCTACACTCTGGTCCTTATCCAAGAAGGGCCTCTGGTCCCTGGAGATTGCTATCAATACTGTTTTTTAGGGTCCCTCCTCCTTGGGACCAGAAATAATACTGCCCCTCAGGGTTTCTCATATTTTTTTCCTGAAAGTTCTCCTCTCCACCCTTGAACTGTGACCCAGACATGGGAATGGGCAACTGAGTTGCCAAACAATTGCTCCCACTCCCTCTTGACCAAAAGTGCTCCTCTCTGCCCTTGAATTATGACACAGAAGTGGGAATAGGCAATGGTGTTGCCAAACAGCATCTAGTCCTGCATCCAATCCTAGCACAGAAGTGCCCTGAAATCTCTGACGAATTTCCAGTCCCCTCCCTGTCTCTGACTTAAGAGCTCCTAAAGCTGCTGTTGCTTCTGTTTCCATCACCTAGTCCCACCACTGGTATTTCATCCATGGGGGCTCTGGACCAGCCTCCAGCCTCCCTCAACCTCTCTATTTCACAGATCTCTCTTCACAACCTCCTATGTTATCTTGAACTAGAAGAATATCTCACTCAGACCTAATGTTGACCGACACTCCAGAATTCAATTTGATGTGTTATTTTAAAGTTGTTTGGAAGGGAATGTTGGGAGAGCTCAGCTGGGTGTTTTCTCTATTCACCATCTTGGTTCTACCCTTGGTAGCACAACTTAGATTTTAAAGAGAATTACACAGAAAGTAGACTTAAGGGAGTACAGCAGAGTAGCATAATCTTTTTTTTTTTCAATACTGTCCAAAGTGCTAAAGTTCAAAATGACCTGAGGCTGGAGATGGAAGCTATAAGCACTAAACAGGGTTTAGGGGGTAGGTTTTATGTTTGCATTTTGCTCTATTGGGACAAAAAGGAAGAGTCTCCATTTGAGGGTGAATCGAAAATAATTGCTGACAACAGAAAGGGAGAGCTGCCTGATTTTAATTTTTCTTCTAATTTCTCTGGCAAGGAGAATGGATGACCTTTGCACTGCAACTGACGGAAGAAAAATGACTAACAGGGAGCTGATATCCAGGGCAAATAAGGAGATGGTAAGAGATTACTTAGATCATGATGAATTCAAGAAACCTGCTGATTAATTCAGGTCACCTGACTCAAGTGACTATATCCTTTGGGGATGTTACTGCTGAACCATTGTCAGTGATATTTGAATGATTGTGGAAAATTGGGAAGGTACTGCAAAATTGGAGAGGGGAAAATGTCCCTTATTTTTAAAAAAGGGAAGAGAATAGAACTTGTGGATTATGTTTAGGCTGGTGAGAGATGATGTTTACAATATCTTACATGTTGTAAAGTCAATTCGATACCCATAGCAGCTGCTATGAATATGCATACGTATTCCCAGGGTTTGTTCACAAAATATAATAAATCCTCCTCCTCCAAGACGAAATCAAAGTATTTATTTGGGACATTGCTATTAGGATACTAAGAGACAGATAAAGACAGCACACAGGAGGGCTGCTAAGCACAGGTTCACTCTTGATCTGGTCAGACAAGAAAGACACTAAGGAGGGGTTAATAATCTTACTTTATTCTAACCTAGTTTTCTCAGAATAGGATTGCTGATAATGGGAGGACAAACTCTAATCATCCTTCTCTCAGGGGCCAGCAACTACTCCTATGACTTGATGGGGTCAAGTTGAGACAGGTGCAACTTCTGCATCCCCTTAAATCTCTTCAAGCCTCAATGGGGGCCAGATGAGGCATACACAACATTTGTGCATTCAACCCTAAGGTTCTCCATTCACTGACCAATGATCAACTGATTTATAGGGGCAACAGACAAAGAAGGCATGCCAGCAATAGCCTCCCAGGTTTACTTCACCCCATCCCTCTATCTCACTATGCAGTCTCAGTGGATGTTGTGTTATTTATCATTATGTAATGTTGTGCAAGTATGGTGGAAATGTTTTGAACCATAATTGTGGGAACTTACGTCTAATGCCTGGGAACAAGAAATTATGGCTATGAATCCTGGGAAACTGAACTCTAAGAAATAACAACAAAAATTCACTTTACATACACTAAAATCCACCTTACTTTACAGATACAAAAAAGATACTCATCACCAATCCAGGGAGTGTCAACATTGCTAGAGTTCTCTCTGTCAAGCCTCTCCACAAGCAAGTTCCCCTAGACAAGTCCTTCCCTCCCTAGGCTTCTCTTTCCACCCCCACCTCTCCCTCCAAGCCATACCATATATATACTGTGTGCAATCAAAGACTTGATTGGCTTAGGGCTGAGAAGCTAGGAAATCATCACTTAATTGGAAAGGTGTGGGGATTCCTGTGGCCCAAAGCCTAATTGTCTCTTCATCAGGGCTTCATGTGAGGCCTATTAAATGCCAGGGAAGATCTTATATACCATTAACCTTACACATGTATTATCATAAGGAAAAAATGCTTTGTAAACTGTAAGGTTTTATAAATTCATCTGAGTAAAGATCTAGAGCATAGGTCAATGAATTTGACTTGAAATCCTGCAAAAATTCTTGAATGAATTATTAAAAGGATGGTTTGTGAAAATCTAAGAACCAACAAAGAACCAGTAAAACTTCATTAATAACAAATCATGTTGTACTAATCTTATTTCTTTTTTTGACAGGGTGGTTGGGAAATTGTTGTATATAAGATTTACCTATATTTTATCAAAGCATTCAATGAAGTAGTTGCACTCTTCTCATAGAAAAGGGGGAGAAATGTGATGTAGGTGGTAATACAATTAGATGTATTTGGAACTGATTAAATGATCAGAGTCAAAGAACAGTTCACTGTTAATAGTTCAGGATGTCTCTAGTGGAGTGCCCTGGGGATATATACTTGGTTCCATGGTGCTGGATTCTCTTTAATATTTTTATCAGTAACTTGGATAAAGGCATAGGTGGCCTACTCATCAGATGACACACAGTTGCAGGGAATAGTTACCATACTGTATAACAGAGTCAGGATCCAAAATGATCTCGATAGGCTAGAGTATTAGGCAGGATCTAATAAGATGAAATTCAATAGGGATAAATGTAAAGTCCTAAGCTTGGGTTCAAAAAATCAAATCCACAAGTACAGGATAGAGGAGGAGGTATTAGACATTTGGACAGAAAAAGAGATCTTGGGGTTTTCAAAGACTTAGGTTAACTTAGGTTAAAGGCCTTTCATTTTCTGGCTTCCTTCAAGTCCCAACTAAAATCCTACTTTTTAAAGGAAGTCTGCCCATCCCCCTTAATTCTAGTGCCCTCCTTCTTTATTTCAGATTCATCCCGTGGATAGCTTGTGCATAGTTGTTCACATGTTGTGTCCCTCAATATACAGTGAACTTCTTGAGAGCAGAGACCATCTTTTACTTTCCTTTGTATCTTCAGTGCTTAGCATACTGTTTGGCACATAGTGGATATGATAAATATTTATTGACTGACTGACTGACATTTAACCTGAAGAGAGGACTCAGAGGGATTATGATACCTGTGTTCAAATATTTGAAGGTCTGTCATGTAGAAGAGGAATTATTCTTGTTCTCTTTGGCCCAAATGGGCAGAATCTGTACCAGTAAGTGAATAGAACTGAAGAGCAATATTATGTAATGAATAGAATTCTGGACTTGGGATTAGGTAGAGCTGGGTTCAGATCTTACCTCAGACACTTAATAGTTTCATTACTACCTCCCTGTGCCTCAATTTCCTTATTTGTGAAACGAGTAAACTGGTTTTTAAGATCACTTCTAGCTTTAAATCTCTAATCTCATAATTTATGAAGAGACAAACTTGGACTTGATGTCAGGGAAAAATCTTCCTAATGACTGAAGCTTTCCAAAAAGATTCCCCTCCCTGGAGGCCTTCAGATGGAGGCTGGATGACCACTATTTTGCTATTTTATAATGCAGATTCCTTCCTGCTAGGACTGAAGTGGATGGCTGCTAACATCCCTTACAATTCTCTAAAATTCTGTGATTTTTAGAGACCTTAATTTGAATCCACTCACTATGTGACCATACACATGCTGTTCATATTCTCTGAACCTCCATTTTCCTCACAAGTAGAATGTGTTAATAATACCAGTAATGCCTATCTAATAGCTCTCTTGTGAGAGTCAAATGATACATGTACTTTGCAAATCTCAAAGCATTTTATTCTCTTTAAAACATCATCATATCCATTTATTTCATTGCAGTTCTGTGTGAGGGGTAGCACAAGCAATATCCTTCATCATATAAGAGGTGACAAAAACCAGGTCACACAGTCAACTAGGATCTGATCTCCATATGCCAAAGTCCAGTGTGCTTTTCATGATGCCATCTGAGACATCAAAGTGAAAAATAAATAAAAGACAATAACAACAACAGATGTTGGAGGGTGGTAATTTGCTCCTTAAAGTACCATATTGCTATCCCTCTCTGGGAATGGGTGAAGCAATAATACATAACTGTGTATCAACAGTCTCATAAAACCTCACAGAAAGTACACCAGAGATCATCCAGTTGTCATTGTTGTTGAGTCACTGTAATACCATGCACAGAAGCTTTCCAGAAGAATGCTACTGTGAACAGCTTTTAAGGTTCTGATTAGACAGTTTAGTGAACACTCTATTTATTCCATAACAAATCAAAGCAAAACATCCATAGGAAATCAAGGTAAAGCATTCATAATATTACAACTTATCACGGAAAATCACAATATAATATTCACAACATTGTCTCAAAGTAAAATAGTCACTCTTAAGTTAACTCAATCACTTATCAGTAGTCTCAAAATATAATAGTCAAAGTCTTCCACTCCTGGGGCAAAGTCTTAATTAACTCAGTCAGTCACTAATCAGTAACAATATCTCAAAGTACTCAAAGTACAATCAGTCACTTATTCAGCAAAGTCTTACTAAGTATCATACACAAAACCCTCCACCCCTTAGGTAACTAGTAAACTATAATTCCATAATTACTCAGTACCCAAGGAGAGGTCTTTTTATCTTGACTTGGGGCCTGTTCTCAGATTCCCTGGATCCCCTTCCATGGTTCCAGATTCTACCTGGATTTACCAGACTGTCACCTAGGTTCAATGGCAGACAGCTCCCAGTTCCTTGACCAGCTCTCTGGGCAGGTCCTGCTCCACACTGAACTTCAGAGAGTCTGGTCCATATCAGCTCCTTCACCATTTTTGCTCCAGGGAATTCAAGGCTCAGCCAATCAAAGTCTCAGTATCTTGGTCATGCTTCAGTCACCTGGGCTCCTGGCTCCTAGGCTCCTGGCTCCTGGGCTTTGGGGCTCCTGGCTCCAGATTCTAGGCTCCTGGACTCCTGGCTCTGGCCTCCTGGCTCTGGGCTCCTGGGCTACTGTTCAGAAGAAGCTCCATCACCACAAGTTCTCAGGACTCAGTTCTCCACTCTTCTTTAGCTGCTCTGCCACCAGATCTCGTTTTGAGGAAATTTTGACTGTTCCTCTCTGGGGCTTTTCTTCTATACACAATATTAGGTACTTCCTTCAGCCAACCCCTTCCTGGTATGTCAGTAACAGGAGATAGGAGTTCATACCTTCTGTTCCCCTAATCAGAGTCTTGATCAGTTACTAAGTATTAAGTACCTGCTACTTTTATCAACACAAAGGGATATTCAAATTCAAATTACATTACCGTTACAGTGATTCCATGTCATTGTCCAATTCTCCATGACCCCATTTGGGGTTTTCTTGGCAAAGATACTGAAGTGGTTTGCCATTTACTTCTCCAGCTCATTTTACAGATGAGGAACCTGAGGCAAACAGGGTTAAGGGACTTGCCCAGGGTCACACAGCCAATAAGTGTCTGAGGCCAGATTTGAACTCAGGTAGGTGAGTCTTCCTGTCTACAGGGTTAGTGCTTTATCCAATGCACAATCTAGCTGCCCGGAGATTATCCAGTCCAACTCAAAATAAATAAATACATAAAGAAATAAAGAGATAGATAAACAAACAAATAAATAATTAGATGTTTTCTTAAAATCTTAAAATTTTTCTTAAAAAATGGATATTCTACAGTATATCCTTCAAAATGGTCATCAGTCTCTCTTGAAACTAAGGGATGGCTGAATAAGCTATAATATATGAATGTGATAGAGTACTATTATGCTGTAAGAGATGGAGAAACAGATGATTTTAAAGAGCTGTAGAAAGGCTGATGGAGAATAAAATGAGTTGAACCAGGATAATCATTTATACTATAAGGTCAGTATTTTTAAAAATCAACAATTTTTCTCAGAATCATTTCTATTTTTGTTTAAAAGATTCCCTATTTGGGAGCTTCTTGTCCCTCCAGGGATGACTTTTCTGTACAATTTCAGACCATTGAATCTTACCTATTCTTTCTCTGAATTCTTTGAAATATGATTTCCTAAAATTTTATGTGCATATCAGATAATGCTCGCCATTTCCTCTCCTCTATCATTGATTCTAAGATGGAAGGTTCACTAGTCTCCAAAGTTCCTACCATCTTTACCAGAGGAGTGAGTTTCTCCCAGTTGGTTGGAATTAGGTAAAAAATAATTCTGCAGATCACTTTCTTCACCTTTTAAATAATGAAATTGTCATTCAATGTTCAAATCAATTACATGCTAATAAGCCCCACAGTGGGTTGGGTAAGTTTGAGTTTCTCCTGACAGGGAAAAGATCAAGTGATGTGTCAGACTTGGCCTTCATGGTTAAGAGGAATCAGACCTGCTCAGATCACACTTCATGGAAGAATTTCAAAAGGCAGGATTATCTCCTCCTGTCAGTCCCCTGTTCCCCTGAAAATGAACCTTTGCAACCTCTTAGTAAGAGTAGTTTAGCATAAGCTAAATGTCAGCAAGAGTTGACCTCTGAGAGAACTGGACAAACCCTAAATCATCTACCCTTGAGCTTGAAAGATTAAAGTAAACTGCTCAAATTACACACCAGCAAAGAGAAAATATGAGCAGGCTATGAAAGCGAAACTCGGCTTAATCCACCCGGGCTCTGGAATTCATGCTATGCCCATTAGACACTTCTATTGAGGCTTTTGGGTGATCTCCAGGGGTTAATTGGATGGGGATCTCTGAGGATCTCTGCTACTTTGTCCTGGCAGGGAAACATACCCTACGTTGACAGGGAAGTTAGCAGATTCTTCTACCCATTTTCCACCTATTTATTTACTCATTCATTTAAAGGTAATCTGTTCTGAAGGTCTACGTGTTAATGACTGGGACAACCTTAGGAAAGGAAGAGTTACTATCACTGTGTGAACCCTATGATTATGCCAGGGCCAAAGAGCCCAGAAATGTTCCTGACTCAAGAGAGTGATACATATGAGACTAGCAAGGCTTGAGTATTAGATCTATTGCCTTGATCCCATTTTTTTCCCTTGGTGTGCTTGACTTAGACTGGGTTGCTGACTGATTCCTGATCATCCTCTTTACTCTTTCCCACTATTAAGGGACCTGAAATGTTCTTTTCACTTTGATTTCTGATTGTTGCCTTATCTAGTCCTTCTAAACACTGAGTCATCCTTCAGGTCTATAATATTAATTTTCTTTTAATGGCCAAGGCCTTGATAATCAAAGATAAAACAAATAATTAAAGTTTATGGATACTCAATCCATTGACAAAGACTACAGAGATTCTGTGTTTTCAGTGAACTATGTACTATGTTTCAGTAATCAAAGCAAACTCATTACTTGGGAACAAACCTTCTAGTGATGAGCCTCTCTGTACTTATTAAAGCTGGTCCTCAGATGATAGACACATAGTCTATTTCTGGGGCCTTACTTGAAGACTTTCTAATTTGGTAGAACCTGCAGCATTATGTCCATTGAGTAAGCATAGTAGGTATTCAAATATTTATTGGCTGAATCTTGGAGTAAAGGGAGGGGTCCTGCCACTGGAGATAAATGATATATACTTAAAATGGTTTGGTTTTACAAGAAACTAAAAATTATCTGTTTATTAAGTAAACACTGTATGTGTAGTGGTATATCCAGTCTGGGGGCGGAGGGAGAAATTTAAGGTTTCGATAAGACACAAGGCAGACCTCACAGAACTCATGATCTATGAGGGAGCTGACACAATATGGGTAACTGTGATAAATGCTGTGTCTGGGGGCAGCTGTGTGGCACAGTGAATAGAGCACTGGCCCTGGAGTCAGGAGGACTTGAGTTCAAATCCGGCCTCAGACACTTAACACAAAACTAGCCATGTGACCTTGGACAAGTCACTTAACCCCAATTGCCCAGCTTTCCCCCCTCCAAAAAAAAAAAAAAAGGTCAGGAGGATAAATGGTGTGGCCAATAGGAAACACTATAACTAGTGTCTAGAGTAGAGCAGGTGTCAGTGGAGTGCACAGCCCCACGCCCAACACTGTTAGGTACTCTGGGGTAACCATCCAGCATTCACCAACTCCTAGGAAGAGAATTCTCCTCTTTGCACACTCCCTTTCTGAATGCTATGATTTTACTTGTGTTGGTCTATAGGTAGATGAAACAGAGATACTATCCTCAGCTCTTCCCTCTGTCCGCTCACTTCCTCACCACCTGGATCCACACTGTTGCCCAGCCCTGCCATTTCTACCTTCCCAAAAGTTCTTCAAAACGATCCCTCCTAGCACATGCTCAGATGAAGGTCCTCACCGCCTCTAGTTAGACTTCCTTCCCTAAATCTCTCCCCATTCCCATCTATCCCCTACTTGGTGATCAAAGAAAGCCTCCAAAAGTGCCTGACCACGCCAACTCCCCCAAGCCCATGAACAACTCCAGGGATGAAATACAAAACTCTCTTGTTTACTTTTAAAATCTTTCATAACATGACCCCTTCCTAACTTCCCAATCTTCTTAAACTGTACTTCTGTTCACATTTAATCTAGGTGGGAGCAAAGAGACAAAGAAAGAGAAATGGACACTTCGAGCCATTCCTGTTCCTGGCACCAGACTCTCTATACCCTGACTCTGTGCATCATCACTGACTGTCCCCTGTTCTGGATTGCTTATCTCTATCTCCTGACTTCTTTCAAGTTCCAGTTAAAGTTCTAGATTCTGCAAGGTCTCTCCAAATTTTCCTTGATTTTACTCTCTTCCCTCAGCAATCCCCTCTTTAATTCATTCTGCATATATCTTATTTGTATATAGTTGTTTGCATGTTGTCTGCCCCGTTACACTGTGACCTTGAGGTAAGGGACTAATTTTGCCTTTCTCTGATCTTCACAGCTCAGCACAGGGCCAAGCACATAGTGGGCATTTAATAAATGTTTGTTGATTTGACTTTTCTATGGCTAAAGTGTGAATCGGTCAGCTCATAGTTCTAATTCTCATCTTACTGGTTCCTTCTAGTCAGTGTGCCTTTGGCTGTGTGCTTCATTGATTTATGCACAAAATATAGTGTACATGGCACAGTGAAAAGAGAGAGGAAGGCTTGAGCTTGAATCCTGCCTCAGACATTTACTAGTTGTGTGACCCTGGGCAAGCTGTTTGTCTTAATTTTCTCAACTGACAAATGGGGATAATTGCAGTATCAACATTGTGGGTTTGTTGTGAGGGTCAAATGAGATATGTGTAAAGCATTTAGCTTAGTTCCTGGAACATATTGGGAGCTATAAAAATGTTAATTCCCCTCTCCATTTCCCCTTCCTTTCTCAAAACAGAGGGATCAATCTGTTGTGGCAGGCAGGCAAGTAAAAAGAAATAAATAAACCCTTAAAATACAGTTATCCTCGGTCACTTCCATCTTCGTCTGGTGCAGCCTCCACTTACAATTTATACCCTCGCTACAAAACCTCCTTGTAGATTTGTGTCCAGTTTTTTGGAAAAAAAAATTGTATTAATGTATTTCATTTTGACATCACCTGATTTTTCTCCTGTATCCTTTCCCCTTTCTTTCCTGAAGAACCATCCCTTATAGAAAAAGAATGAAAGAAACAAGCAGAAGAAAGAAAAAGAAAAGAAAGGAAGGAAAGAAGGAAGAAAGGAAGGAAGAAAAAAAAGAGAGGGAGAGGAAAAAATAAGAAAAACCAATAACTACAATGAAAAAAGTCTGATATTATATGCATTGTTCCATGCCTATGAACCTACCACCTCAGCAAAGGAGTAGAGGAAGTATACTTTAATATTTCCTCTTTGGGGCCAAACTTGTTCTTTGTAATTTTGCTACATCTATTTACAATTACTCTATTTTTGTTGTTCTTTCCATTTACACTACTATAGCCATTGTATATAGTTTCCCCTTCTGTTTCTGCCTATTTCACTTTGGATTAGCTCATTTAAATCTTTTCATGCTTCTCTTAATTCATCATGTTCATTTCTTACAGTGGTAATCAGTAGGCATTTACTCCACCTCTCCCCCCCCCCAGTTCTTTATTACCACAAAAAGGACTGTTGCAAATATTTATTATTATTAATGAATTCTTGGGTATATGTCTAGCAGTGGAATCTCTGGGTAAAAGGGCATGGACATTTTAGTCACTTTATTTGCATAATTCCAAGTTGCTTTTCAGAATGGTTATAGTAATTCATTGCTCCACCAACAATGTATTAGTATGCTGGTCTTTCTGCAATCCTTCCAACATTGAGTATTCCCATCTTTCATTAGGTATATTAATTTATTGGATGTGAGGTCAAGCTTGTTTTGATTTGCATTTCTCTTAATAGTGCTTTAGAGTAATCTTTGATATGGTTGTTAATAATTGATAATTCTTTTTAGAAATATTTATTCATATTATTTGACCTTGGATTACTTATTTTAGCTATATCTGTGTCTATCATCTATCTATCCATACATTTATCTATCTGTTGTCTATAGTGACTCCTTTGAAGTAATACAAGTAGCCCTAGGCTCATCAATCAAAGGTCATAGATTTAGAACTGTAGGAAACCTTAGAGATCCTGTAATTAAACTCTCTCCTCTTATAAATGAGCAATGGAGGCTCAGAGAAATTAACTAACTTGCCCAGGATCACAGAGCTAGCACTATCAGAGGTGAGATTTGAATCCAAGTCATCTGATTTGCAGCACTCTATTTATGACACTGAGATGCCTCCAAGCAGCTGGTTTCTCACCAGGGTAAGATCAGCCTAGGGTTAGTTATAGTGTCTCTTTTGCACACTCTTATTTCTGTTTCCTGATCAGCTTCACTCCTGAACAATTATGGTTCCTTTACCACTTCATTTATCTTACTGCAATTGCTACCTTGCATGGATCTGGCTCAGTCCCAAGAGAGTCCACAGCCTTGCTACTGAAACAGAACATAGGGATGACCAATGGGAAGGCTTGGATGGATTGACTCTGAACCACTCATCATTTTTCTCTCTCCTCCATTCACTTTCAAATGTGTCCACATTCCTCTTTGGTGTTTCATAAATTCCTTGTTTATGCCTAATTCTGGCCACAATCCAGACAAGTTATATCAGCACCTCAGAAGCATTACTGAATCAATATTGCATGAGAAATATGTTGGCGTTATGGTGGTGTAGGGGGAGTCTGATTAGGAAGATTGTTAGGCTGAAGGAAAGACCTTTAAAAATGTCACCCATGGTGCCCATCAATTGGGAATGGCTGAACAAGTTGTGGTATATGCATGTAATGGAATACTATTGTGCTATAAGAAACGAAGAGCAGATGGACTTCATATTTACCTGGAGAGGCATATACGAACTGATGCTGAGTGAGAAGAGCAGAACCAGGAGAAATCTGTACACTATTACAAAGTATGTGTGACGACCAACTTTGATAGACTGGGCTCTTCTCAGCAATGCAGGATTATAAGTCAACCCCAAAAGACTCAGGATGGAGAGAGATGTCTATATCCAGAGAAAGAACTGAGTGTGAATCCAGACTGAAGCAAACTACCTGCTCTTTTTCTTTTTCTTGTTTGGTTTTGTTTCCTCTTTCCCATTGTTCATTCCATCTGATACAATCCTTCTTTATAACCTGACTAATGTCTAATGTGAAAGTATTTGCAGATCCTATACTCGATTGTATGCTGTCATTGGGGGAGGGGGAGGGGAGGGAGGAAGAGAAAATTTGAAATTTAAGAAATTGTGGAAATGAATCTTGTAAACTAAAAGTAAACAAACAAATTAATAAAGATAAAAAAATTAAAAAACAAAATGTCTCCCATGGCCAGGGCACTGCTTAGGTTCTCTGGGTTCACATAGAGATTTGATCCTGTTGATTTGATCTCAAAGTGTTATGTTCTCTTTTTTTTTTTCTCTTTGCTCCCACCTAGATTAATCCAACTAAGTCTCCAAAATTAAACTTAAGTATATCATGAGTCTAAGCCATCCCAAATAGAGGTGGCAAAGTCTCCAAATCCTGCATGGATGGTCAATCAACATCCAACAGGATTTTTGAGATAGAAATAGTAAGCTAAAGTAATGAAGGCAGTGTGTATGAGGGGCAAAGAATTAGTAGCTAGATCAGATCCTCTCTTTCCCAGTGAAATATTTCTTCCCAAGGAAAGAAAATGTGAGAATTCTTCTCAAGGAAGTCACCTGATTTTTGGTCTTGTCTCAACTGTGCCCATTCTTAAATACAAAAAAAAAAAAAAAACCCAACATTTTTGTTTACTCACATTTACAGTGTTCTCATTGGCAATGAACAGAATCATTTAAAGTCATTAACTGGTTAAGCTTCCCCAAATAAGTCTATAAATGCAACCTGTTGCCTAGACTAATAGCTCTAGGTTCCCATGAGCTGTGTTTGTTCATGGAAATTTCTCTATAAGTAACTCTTTAGTTCATTCTTGCACCCAGGATTTTTGTCTGAACAACAGAATTTGGTTTATGTTTATTTCCCCACCCAGTATTTCCCTTGGGAAATCTCAGAATCTGTCTCATGTTAAGACCTCCTTCCTAAAAGGGAATGGGACCTCAATTCTCATGCAAACACTCAAGCAAACTAGGCACAGAATATTCTGCAAATAGTATCTGTATAACAGGATTCCTCTGAAATCCCCTCGAAAATTCCGGCTCTGAGACCTATGGCCAGAGTCTACTAAAAAGAGCATTTGCCTTGCTTTGGACATAGCATCTTTATTCTGATGGAAGGTACTTAACCTTTTATGTTCACATAATTTGGTTGGTAGAGAGTATGCTCATACAGTGAACTTTTAGAGCAGAAAGAATAAACTTTTACATGAAGGAAAATCATTAAATCAACTTGTGAAAGATATAAGGGTATTACCCTATGGTGTTAGTGAATAGTTTAGTTAAAAAAGGAAGCAAAGGGGTGGCCAGGTAGCACAGCAAGTTGCTTAGGGGCGGCCAGGTGGCTCAGCGAGTAAGAGCACTGGCTCCAGTGTCAGGATGACCTGGGGATCAAATCTGGTCTCAGATATTTAGCATCACACCCAGAAATAACTGGCCATGTAACCTTGAGCAAGTTACTTAACCCCAATTGCTTAAAAAAAAAAAGGAAGCAAAAATCTTTTGTTTATTATGTATCTTAAAAATTCATTTGTGAAGAAATATAATTTGCTTGTTAAAGTATGAGCATTGAATGTAGGAGGACTGAGAGGACTTCTTTTAGAACAGAGAAATGACTAGCCTACAGGGCATTATAATCTATCAGTTCATCTTACATTTACATATTTTGAGAGTGGACAAGACGAATACTCAAAAGTGGTCAAATTACTGTCTAGAGCTTATGGGCTGATTTAATATGAACTGCTGATTTTTATAACTAACAAAAAGTTGAATTTTTTTAATGTTTATATCTTAAAGGAAATGATTCAATGGGACCAGCAAGCTCATTTATGACCCATTGAGACTATTAGAAAAGTCAGTGGTTGAGAAGGCAAGAACAGTAGGTAAGAAGGCAATGGGGATGTAAATGAGAAAGGGGTGAGCAGGATTAGTCACTTGACAGAAAGGCTTCCATTATTGTATTTGGAAAGCTGCTAATTGGAGAGAATTATTGTTGTTATTAAAAAAAAAAGAAAAAAGTCCAGGAATCTGCTAAATAGAAGAGAACTAAGTTCACTTCCTTCCTTCCAGTATTATCTACACTGAGAGAAACGAAACTTCTCAGAGGTATTGGGTTTTCTCTACTTTTTTCTTTGACTTGATAGAGTAAAGCATATGTGGAAAGAAAGGTTTTGCTGTGAACTCTGCTTTGCTACAGCAAGATACTGGGAACTAATTAGGTGATACAGAATCTTAATGAGTGAAGAGCTGTCTGAGTTTGTCTGCCTTGCCCAGAAAGCCAACCTGAGGAACTTTTCAGTTCTCTGGTTTAAGGGAATTGTTTGTCATGATTTGTTGGGTTGTTTTCAGTCACATCCAACTTTTCATGACCCTGTTGGGGTTTTCTTGGCAAAGATACTGGAGTGGCTTGCCATTTCCTTCTCCATCTCACTTTACAGATGAAGAAACTGAGGCAAATAGGGTTAAGTGACTTTTCCAGGGTCACACAGCTAGTAAGTATCCAAGACAAGATTTGAACTCATAAAGATGTGTCTTTTTTACTCCTAGCCCAATACTGTGCCACCTAACTTCCCTGTCATTATTATACCATAACACTATCTCAGCACCATTTTAAAGGTGTTTGTGAGTTAAAAAAAGAGCTTATCAGAAAATGATCAGTTTCAGAATAGATGAGTACATTTGTTTAAGAGGAGGTGGTGAAAACCAGAAGGGGAACAACTAACAAAGGAGTAGATTTATGTGAGTCACATTGTTCCTGAGGGACCAAGGAGGTCAAGGTCTGCAGAGCTGCCCTAGCACATAGGTTGTCTTCACTCATATGTCTTCCTACTAGTTTTATGTATGCTCCTGCTGTCTCTGTAGATACTGTGTGCATTGGTGAGAGGGTATTGCCCAGGTTTATGAGTTTATTGTGATGTATTAGCTATTCTTGCATAGATTTGTATTGAATAACTTTAAATGTTTTATGTTTAAAAGGCAAGAGTGTCTCATTGTGAATGACTGGTTTTTTGTATAAATGGGAAGATGCTGATGGGGGCTCAGGAACTACAGTGGAGAGGAGGGTGGAATATATACTCCTCCCTCTCTCCTCCCCCATAATAGGTTATTTCTAGACCCCTGAGAATGTTTGAACTATAATCCTGTGATAGTAGTCTATCTCTGGGAACACAGATCTGCCACTGTGCAGCTAGACTGGGAAAAGTCAGTCCAGAGATCAAATGGGTGGACATGTCCCATGGATGAGGCTACACTGTAAAGTTCATGATAATTATTCCATTCAGGTGTTTTACCAGGATGGGGCACTAGTCATTTTCAATTATTCTGCTTAACTATATCAAACTATGTCATTTCATCTTTTTTTCTTCCTTCCCTTTTTTTTCTTTCCTTCCCTCCCTCCCTCCCTCCCTCCCTTCCCCCCCTCCCCCCCCCCCCCCCCCCCCCCCCCCCCCC
>NW_027187378.1:33381810-33383102 GCF_028583685.1 Petaurus breviceps papuanus
TCCTTCCTTCCTTCCTTCCTTCCTTCCTTCCTTCCTTCCTTCCTTCCAGCATGAGTATAGATTGGAGTGAGCAAACAAACCCACAGATTAAGCAGGTGTCCTTGTGCTCTTGTAAGAAGTTTGAAGTGTGGGGCCAACCCCCCTCCATGAACCTGTTAATAAAGATAAATAGGAACCTGTTCCCTTTGAAATTTTAAGAGGAAAATTCTAAATTATCCAAAAATGTGGAGGATTAAAAAGTACATGACTCTACCATTCCCCTTCTCTGTGTTCATTCCTTGACGTTAACTGCCAAAAACCTATATATGATTGGCTCCATTTTTAAAATGAGTGTTTACTAGTTTTCTCCAGTTTTCATCCAGCACAATCCTGAACTGCAACCACCCTTAAAACAATTCTGGAGGAAGTTTTCTCCCTAATCAACTGAAGGAAGAACAAGAACTGGGAAGTCTTCTCTGCTGCCCAACTTTCATCCTTAGGGATACTTTCCATCTGGAGAACATTATCATTGCATTAGAATTGCTTGAGGAGCCTGACCAACTCCTATTGCCCTACAGTAACCTGAAGATCATTCTCATTTCTTTTTGCACTGGAATAACTTTATGTGTCACACAGAAGTTGTGACACAAACCCTAAATACACTTTGGTTTAGTATTTGGCAAAGATCACATATACAGATAGGAGGATGAGAACTGTTATTAAGCAATCCTTCCAGATAAAGACCTAGTTTCGGAGAGCAGACTAAGCCTGAAGGGATTTCACTGCTCCTGTTTGACCCAAATCCTTACACCTCATTTCCTCTTGCTCAACCCTTAACAGAGATGGAGAACACCTGGTTATCACTATTATCTCTGGTATAATTTTATATATAATAGGAAAAAAAAAGATAACTAAGTCATCGTTCAATCTTTCCTATCCAAGACTAAATAGACTTAGTTATAAAATGTTTCCTCACTTTTCCATCCCCGATCATTTTCCTAGTTATCTCCTTACTATGCTTTTCTCTACTTGGACCACCATCTCCACCCCACTAGACATTTGGGTTCTGCTCTATCTCCCGAGGGTGGGAGTGGATAAGAAGCTGGAAAGTGTTATGTAGTCCTGGGCCTTAGCAAAATAAGACAGAATCTCACTCAAGCTTCTTATTTTGCTTAAGTGCTGAATAAATACCCTCTCCCTCCCTCCCTCCCTCTCTCTCTCTTTCTCTCTCTCTCTCTCTCTCTCTCTCTCTCTCTCTCTCTCTCTCTCTCTCTTCCCTTCCCAGCCTCTGATATGCATTATGAAATTTCCTC
>NW_027187378.1:33383112-33418644 GCF_028583685.1 Petaurus breviceps papuanus
GGTTTAGTGACTTGTCCAGGGCAACACAGCTAGTAAGTATTTGAGATTGGATTTGAACTTAGGTCTTCCTGACTCCAGGCACAGCTATGGGAGATAAATGACTTGAGACATGAAAACAAAACACATGAAGAAAACAAAAAATGTATCAAAAATAAAATGAATGGCTTGGACTAGATGAGTTTAAGTTCCTTTTTGACTACAAATTTGTGATTTGATAAGTTCTTTTCTAATCTCTTTCTGGAGCAGCTGGGTGGCACAATGGATAGAGCACTGGGTCTGGCATCAAGAAGACTCATCTTCATGAGCTCAAATCTGATCTTGGACACTTACTAGTTATGTGACCCTGGGCGAGTCACTTCACCTTATTTGCCTCTGTTTCTTCATCTGTAAAGTGAAATGGAGAAGGAAATGGCAAACCACTCTAGTATCTTTGCTAAAAACAAACAAACAAAATAACAACAAATCAAAATGGGGTCATTGAGAGTCAGACACCACTGAACAATCACAAAACTCTTTCCTGTTCCACATGAAAAATTACATGTTGGATATTTATCTAGATTTCCTATTGACATCTTAAATTCAATATATCCAAATAAGAATTCCTTTTCTTGCCCACTAAACCCATTCTTCCTCCAATTTTCTGTTTCTTTTGAGGGCACCACATCTTTGCAGTCACTTAGTATTTTGTAACTTCTAAGTCATACTTGAATCTTCTCTTCCCCTCATTCTCCATGCCACCATATCCAAATGGTCACCATGTCATGATTCTACCTCTATAACGCCCCATGATTGCCCCCTTCTATCCAATGACAGACACACCTATCACCCTACTTCAGACCCTCATCACCTCTAGCCAGGACTATTGCAATAAAAACTTCCTGATTGGTTTCTCTGCTTCTGATCTTTCTTTTCTGAAACCCATCTCCAAACAGACACCAAAATAACCTTCTTAAGTCTTAGATGGGGAACTACAGGCCTGGAATCAGTGACTTTAACTGTTTGCCAATTACTGATTTGTGGATCTTCTGTCTCCTAGATTGTTCTATTGTCTTCTTTTTAAAATTATGTATTTATTTTATTTTTAATTTATGGAATAAAACAAACATTTCCATAACATAGTATAATTTTTAAAAAGAGATAGTTGAGCATGAAACTACAAATCTAGTATGTTCAACTTGCTATTCCTTTTGAATATATAATAAAGTTATCAGGTATATTTCTTTTTTTTTCTTTCTCCCCCTACCCCAGGGATGGCTACCATTAGACACAAATATATATAAAGTCATTCTATACATGCTTCTATTTATCTCTTCTTTCTCTGGATCCAGATCTTCTTTCACATTTCTTTTGTAGTTAATTTGGGTATTTATAGCAAGCAAAATGACTTATTCACTTAAAGTGATTCTTAAAACAAGATTGCTGTTCCAATGTTCTCTTGGTTCTGTTCATTTTACTCTTCATTATTTCATGCAAGTCTATCCATGTTTTTCTAAGATCATCCAGCTCATCATTTCTTAAACCACAGTAGTATTCCATCACTATATTATTTTTTTTTAAAACAGTAAGACTGATAATTCTTTGGGGACATCTTCAATGTCAAACCCTCTCAAAGCTTAGGCCCAGCCATAGTCACATGCAAATCTCAGTCAGGAGGTCTGAGAAAGAATTTGCCCCAGAATAACCTTTTTTCCTTCCAAGTCATATTGTTTAGTGCTGTTCTGGCTCAGTCTACACTGAGGACCTTTCTGTGAGCATAGAAAATATCAGTATTAAATGCAGTTTGACTATATGTCATTCCTCTTGCCAAGTTTTATGGGGGATTAAGATAATTCTTTTTAATTAGTATTTGGCTGGTTCACCTGAAAATGATTCCTTTCCCCTTTTACTTAAAGCGGGTTTCCAGCATTTTTTACTGAGGGCATTTTTCTTCTTGGGATAATTAAGTCCAAGGTCCCAGAGTCTGGACTGGGAGAAGGCAAAGGAGGGTCCTGCCAAGGACACAAGATGCAAGGGGGCACAATTAGGGATGTTTTAGTATGACTTTTTGTAAATACATATACATTTTGTGCCTGAAAAATTCTACCCTGTGTAGCCATAAGAGGTGCATGTGCATATATGATATCGAATAGAGTGTAGTAGAAAGAGCATTGGATTTGAAGTTAAAGAATTAGGTTTCAAGTCACAGTTATGCCATTTAGTAGTTGTGGTATTTTGGGCAAATCATTCCCCAATCTATGCCTCAGTTTCTCCATCTGAAAATGTAAGGGAGTTGGGCTAATCTCTAAATTTGCTTCCAGCTCTGAATCTATGATCCTAAATCAGTTCATACATACTACAATGAGGGCTCAAAGCTTCTCAAAGAAGGTAGGGGGAAAAGGTAGAATGCTAGGACTTAACTGAAAAACTCGAAACCCCAGAACCCTAGAGAGCGATGAAGTTGCCTAACATTCTAATTAACAATTCATTCTTTTCTTCACCCAGAAAGTTTTACCAATGTCTTCTGTTTTTTATCATAGTCCTGTTCAGATTTAGGGATTTCATTTCACTTCTGAAAAACAAGCCCTCCTTTGAACAAAAGAGAAACAGTTGAGTAAAATGGTCTGACATAATAATGCCTACCTCTGATAAAATGTGAAACCTTCCACACCTATAGTTTCCTCGTTCTATACAGAAAGAAAGGAGGTTTTCTTTCTCATTTCTCTAGAACCATAATTGGCTATTACAACCATTCTGCATTCAGCTTCATTTCACTATTCTTTTTATTTGCTTTGTTAAACAGTGTTTTCCTGGTTCTGCTTATTTTATTCTTTGGCAGTTGGTCTAAGTCTTACTATATATTTTTTTTTCATTCCTTATAATCTTAATTTATTACAGTGCAATAATATTTCATCATGTTTATATGCCATAACTTGTTCTGTCATTCCTCAGTCAACCCACTTTGTTTCTAGTTGACATGATCACAAAAAGGTTTGCTATGAATATTTTAGTATATATAAGGTCTTTCAGTCTTTGATCCTCTGTGGGGTGGGATCTCTAGATCAAAGGGCATGAACAATTTGGCAACTTTTCTTACACAATTGCAAATTGTGTTACAAGCTGTGAATTTGTTGAACCAATTTAGAGCACTCATAACAATGTATGTTTTTATGTCTTCCTGTTACCTCTCCAAAATTGACTATCCCTACCTTGTTAATTATTACCAGTTTACTCATTGTAATTTTAATTTGAATTTCTCTCATCATTAGTAATTTGGAGCAATTTTTCATACAGTCACCAAGAGTTTCGATTATTTCTTTGAAAACTTTCCAGCTTTTGACCACTAATTTTTGGGGGGATGGCTCTTTGTTTTACATATTTTTGTTAAGTTCCTACATATCTTGGATATCGGACTTTTATCTGAGAGATTCTAGGAAGATATTTTTCCTATTTGACAAATTCCTATTTTATCCTAGATGCTTTTATTTTCTTTGTACAACAGCTTTTTTTTTTTTTTTAGCAATTGGGGTTAAGTAACTTGCTCAATGTACACAGCTTTTTAAAATTGTATGCAGTCTTTTCTCTTGTTTGGTTAAGGAGTTTTCTCCAGTTGATACTTCTAAAAAAATACCTCCTTTCAATTTGATATTAATGTGACTTTTATAGTTAAGTTGTTATCCATTTGGAACTTATTGTTGTATGTGGTGTAAGATGCTGATCTACTCTAGACTTCTGTTTTGACAAACAGCAATCTGAATCGAGAATTCTTCCTCCAAAGATTGTGTGATTTTACTTCACAATTACTTCCGGATTTATTTCCCTCATTCCTCCTTTGAAAAACAAATCCTCCTTTGCACAAAAGGGGAAAAAAAACTAATTAAGTAAAACTTTAAAAATTTATTTTTTATGGTTCCTAGGGACTAAGGAGAGTGAACAAATTTAACAATGTGCATATAAAAATAAATGCAGATATATATGGTCATGCATGCATAGCAGGTGCATATATCTTGGATAAAGTATTGTACTTGGCATCAAAAGACATGGGTTCAAATCATGCCTCTGATATTTATTTGCTGTGTGGCCATTGACAAGTCACAACTTCTCTGAACCTCAAGAAACTCACTAAGATAAGAAGTTATAGATAGTTGAGATCTGCATTGGCTGAGGGAGTTCCCACTCTGATGCAATTAGATATTCTTAATGGTGAGGTATATCAAGCTGCCTGTGTATGATCTTATAAATTACCAAAAGATTTCTAAGTAAAACCACTCAAATTACCAGAGATTTAATTAATCAAAGAATTGTTAAAGATTCAACAAGTTATTCTGCCTAATTTAGTTTCTCTTTCTATAATCTCAAGTTGCATAGTCAGTGACTTACTCCTAGGTTTTATGGCTCAAAATGTGATATTTTGTATTTCTAGATCTAAGGTCATTCCAAGATTTAACTCCAAATCTCTTCACTTGAAGATATAGAAGCCTAGCACCTCCTTTAGCTCTTATATTATAATAGGAATCTAGAAGGAAGTTTCCAGTTTAGGAATATAGGGGCTGGATCGAAAATAAATTCACCTAATTACATCTGGTAGAATGGGAGTAAAAAGGGTAAAGGAGAAGGTATATAAGCCTGAGAATAGAAAAATTGACAATTTTGTACTATGAGCTATAGCAAAGGAATATAATGGGTGTGTCTTTGTCTCTCTTTATAACTGGTCAAAGTATAATAGACTGAAAACTAGAAGGAAACTTAGAGACCATTTAGTATGACCACCATCTTTTTATAAAGCTCAGGTCTGACCATAGTACTTTTCCCTTTCCCCCCTTATTTAATAAACTCCAATGCCTACTTTGGACCTCCAGGATGAAATATAAAGTCCTCTAACATTCGAAGCCCTTTATACACTACCCCACCCCAACTTTCCAATCTTCTCACACCTTATTCCCCCACTTAAAACTGTCTCTCATCTAAGAGTTTTTTATATTGTTTCCCATGTTTAAAATTCTCTCCTTCTTTATCTTTGTCTCCTGGTCTTCTTGGCTTCCTTCAAGTCCCGACTAAAGTCACATTTTCTACAACAACCCTTTCCCGATACCCCTTACTTTTGATTAGATCTCCAATTTATCCTGTATATAACTTTGTTTGTACATGCTTTTTTGAGTTTAGGTTTTTTTTTAATTCTTTTGCATATTGTCTCTCTCATTAGACTGGTACCTTGAGACTAGGGACTGTTTTTTGCCTTTTTTGTAGCCCTGGCCCTTAGTACAGGACCCAGCATGTAGTAAGTATTTATTCAATGCTTGTCAACTGACAGACAAGGAATGGGAAGTCAGAGACATTGTTACTTGCCCACAACCAAACAAATTGCAAAGTAGCCAAGCTAAGACTTGAACCAAACTCTTCTGACTCCAAATCTAGTACCCTTCCTGTTATCATTGTGACCAAAAAAAAAATCAATACAGATTTTTCAACCATGTATTTATATGCAAACTGCTATATAAATGTACTGGACGAGCAGGTGGTACATTGGATAGAGGGCTGGGCCTGGAGTCAGGAAGACTGATCTTTTTTTTACATTTTTATTTATTTAATTTTTAATTTATAGAATAAAATAAGCATTTCCATAACAGTGTAATTTTAAGAAGATAATTGCATATGAAGCTGCAATTCTATTATATACAACTTGTTATTCCTTTTAAATATATAATAAAGTTATCATGTAATTTTTTTTACTTTTTTCCCTTCCCCACCCTAGAGAGGGCTACCATTAGACACAAATGTGTGTGTATATGTGTTTATTTGTATGATTTGTTCTTTAACCCACTCATTCTGTAAGATTAGGTTGTTTAATCTCTAATTAGTTTTTAATCTATGTTTCCATGGTCCCTTATTAAATACAACTTTATTACACTGTGATCTGAAAAGGATACTTTTAATATTTCTGCTTTTAACTATTAAATTTTTTCGTACTAATATATGGTCAATCTTCATAAAAGTACTCTAAATCACTAAGCAAAAGGTATATTCCTTTCTATTTCCATTCAATTCTCTTCAGATGCCTATCATATCCAGCTTAGTTAAATTTCTATTTTTACTTCCTTGACTTCTTCCACATTTATTTTTTTGGTTAGATTTATATAGTTCTGAGAGGGGAAGATTAAAATCCCCCACTATTATAGTACCATTATCTATCTCTACATTGATTCATTTAACTTTTCTTTTAAAAAATTAAATGCTATAGGGGTGGCTAGGTGGCAAAGTGAATAGAGCACCAGCCCTGGAGTCAGAAGGACCTGACTTCAAATCCAGCTTCAGACACTTAAACACAAATCTAGCCATGTGACCTTGGGCAAGTCACTTAACCCCAATTGCCCTACCTTCCCCCCCAAAAAAAAGAAAAAAGGAAAATCGAAAAAAAAAATTAAATGCTATAGTATTTGATGCATATAGATTCAGTATTGCTACTGCTTCATTGTCTAAGGTACGTTTTATCAAAATGAGCTACCCTATTTATCCCTTTTAATTAAATATATTCTGGCCATAACTTTGTCTGAGATCATAATTGCTATCTCTGCCTTTTTTGCATCAGCTGAAGCATAATAAATTCTCCTGATAATAAATAAAAATAAAGCATAATAAATTCCCTAATCCTCCATTTTAACTCTGTGTGTATCTCTCATTCTTAAATGTGTTTCTTATAAACAACGTATTGTTGGATTATGATTTTTAATGCATTCTACTATCCATTTCCATTTTATTAATGAGTTCATCTCATTCACATTAAAAGTCACTATTACTATTTGTGAATGTCCCTACATCTTATTTTTACTCACTATTGTCTTTCTTAGCCTCTTTTTACCCTATCCCTGTTACTTTATCTTCTACCCTTATCCTCCTATTCCTTATTTTATCCACTTCCCCAAGAGCCCTTCCTCATCCTCTCCCCCCACAACCCTCCTAAATCTTAATCTATACAGCCTTCTAAAATTCTCTCCCCTACACTGTTCCCCTAGTCTCTCACCTCTCTCCAAATCCAGAAGACTTCTACACCCCTCCAGATGTGCACGTTGTTTCCTCTTCAACCCAGATGTGATGAGAGTAAGGTTCCCACATTACTGGCTTTCCATCCCCACCTTCTTCCTCTGTATCAGTTGTTCCTTTCACACCCCGTCAGTATGAGTTTGATATAAAAGATCCAAAAGAAATATAGGGAAAAATTAAAGACTAATTGTAAGGGACTCATTAAGGTCAAACTGTTTACTTTTTATATGTGAAAAACTTATCAGTATTCTTAAAACTGTCATCATTACTAGGGTAGTTTGAAAGAACTGTTGGGGTTGAGTTGTATATGAAGGGGTGATTCTGAAAAACAAAATTGGGTAGGAAAAGGTTAAAAGGAGCAACTATCACATACAAAAGGAAGACTCATGTTCCTGAGTTCCAATTTGACCTCACACATTTACTAGCTGTGTGACCCTGAGCAAGTCACTTAACACTCTTTGCCTCAGTTTCCTCACCTGCAAAATAAACTGGAGAAGGAAATGGCAAACCATTCTAGTACTTTTGCCAAGAAAGCCACAAATGGAGTCATGAAAAGTCAGACACAACTGTAAAATGATTGGACAACAACAACACACAAATGAACACTGGGATACTGTCGGTTCCTCTTCCATGTAAAAGCTACAGCTTTGATCATTACCACTGCCACCATCCCTCCAGATAACTGGCACAGTAGCAAACAGAAACTTTAATCACCAGGCTGTTACAGTGAAGCTGGAAGTTAGGACACTGAGAACTCTGTTAAGCTCAGGAGACAGAGAACATTACTCATTACTCACAAGTTGCTTATTTGACACATTCAGCCAAAACATTTCAGAAGATATTTTGAAAGACTTCATATATCAATAGCAACACTAAAGGTCACATAGGAGAGTTGAGGAGTCAATCAGAAGTTAGTCAGGCCCTAGACAGGTACAGCAATGTGATTGCAATCTTAAGACTGATGGATTTAGAGTCAGAACACCTGGGTTTAAATCTTAGCTTTACTTCTTGCCACCTGGGTGACCTTGGCAAGGTCAGCTAACCTCTGAGAATCATCAATAAATCAATTCATCTCTAAAATGAAGAAGTTGGATTAAATTGCTTCTATGGTACCTGATAGATCTAAACCTGGGATTATCAATTACAAATCATTTAGGGGAGGCAGCTAGGCAGTTCAGCGAATAGAGCACTGGCCCTTAAGTCAGGAGGACCTGAGTTCAAATTCGACCTCAGACACTTGACACTTAACCGTGTGATCTTGGGCAAGTCACTTAACCCCAATTGCCCTGCATTCCCCCTTCCAAAACAAACAAACAAACAAAAAACAAAAACAAAGCAAAAAGCATTTAGGAAGGGCCTACTTCATGCCAGGACACAGAGATGCTTCATAAATGTTTGTTGACTGACATGTTGGTTAGGCCCTAAGGATACATATGCCTATTTTCAAGATGTTTATAATACACTTTAGCTGAGTGGTATGTGTCAGTCTAACTCAGTTATAATTAACAATAGAATATCACACCATCGTCATAGTAGGAGCCAAAGGGAAATTTGGAAAGTACCTTTATAGCTCAGATACTCTAATTTGAAGTTGCCTTGGCTTCGCATGATTGGGGGAGAAGAGACCTCTATTGAAACAGTGGTATAAGATGCAGGAATTTAGAATAGGCAAGTCTCTGAGGTCCCTTCTACCTGAATTCTGTTATTCTGTGAAAGTTACCAGATATTTAAACTTTCAACCTATTTGCCTATCATTTCCAAAGAATTGCTTCTTCCTTCTGTTGTTATTCAGTCATTGCAGTTGTGTCCAACTCTTCGTGACCCCTTTTGGGGTTTTCTTGGCAAAAATACTGAAGTGGTTTGCCATTTTATCTCCAGACCATTTACAGATAAGGAAACTGAAGCAGAGTCAAATGACTTGCCCAAGGTCACACAGCTAGTACATGTCTAAGGCTGGATTTGAACTCATGTCTTCCTGACTCTGGTCCTGACACTCAATCTACTCCACCACCTAGCTTTACCCTCTGTAGTGTTAATGGAATAGGAAGATTAGATCATAGCTGCTATAGGTATCACATTGGCGTTACACCCTCTGTGCCTAATAGAAACTCTGGGGACAGGCAGCTTGGTGTGAGTCTGAAGACCCCAGATTGCATCCCTTGCTCTGTCACTCATCACCTCCATGACCCAGAATAAATCACTTTCCTGGGCCTCAGAAAATGCATAGAACCAGCGGTCCCCTGTTCTTCCTCCAGACAATCCTCCTAAGCAGCAATTCCTGTAACGGCTCTCAAAGTCAGCAAGGAGGGAAGGCATTTATTGAGTGCCTACTGATGCTTTACACATGTTCCCTTCATTACAACAAATTTGGGAGGCAGCTACTACTATAATCCCCATTTTACAGTCTAGGAAACCAAAGTAGAAGTTAAGTGACTTGCCCACAATCACACTACTGGTAAGAGTCTTAGGTGGGTTTAGTCTTTCAGACTCCATCTACCATTCCATTTAGCTGTTTCTAAGAAGCAGATGTGGCTTCCTGGGCTTCAGAAGGGGCTGGTAGGTGGAACAGTGGATAGAGTACCAGGCTTGGAGTCGTGAAGATCTGAGTTCAAATCTGATCTCAGATACTTACTAGCTGTGCAATCCTGGGCAAACCAGCTTAACCCTGTTAGCCTTAGTTTCCTCATCTGTAAAATCAGCTGGAGAAGAAAATGGCAAACCACTCTAGTATCTTTGTCAAGAAAACTCTAAATAGGGTCATGAAGAGTCAGACACAACTTAAACAATTGAACAGCAAGGTTTCAGAAGTCTAACTATAGGCCTACTATGAGCCAGTCACTGTTCCAGGTGAGCTAGGAATGAAAGACAGTCCCTGCCCTCAAGCAGCTTCCATTCTTATGGAGGAAGACAGCATGAAACAAGAAACTGATGGCAGATTGAGGGGGAGAGGAAAGGGTGGCAGTCTTGGAAGCATGGAAAAGAATGAAGGCACAGCTGACCTGAGCATCCTCTTAACATGGAGGTTCTGGGAGAAGCCACCCAATCAGGAGAGACCACAACCTGGAGGGTAATCCCAATATGTGAACTTCAGAGCCTCAGTGAGCTTCCAGGATGAAGAAGTTTATGGGGCACAGGAGAGTCTGAAATGCAACCTGGAGACCCAGACATGATGCTGTCCCTAGAGTCTGAGAAACTGGCCACTATCTTATCCCTGATGCTTACTACCTATGTGACCTTGGGCAAGCCAGACTCCCTGCACCTCAGTTTCTTCATCTGTAAAATGAGGGGGTTTGATGAGATGAATCACCAAATCCTTTTCTAGCTTTAGATCTCACTGGAGGATGGGCACTTCTCTTGTTGATGCAAACCCAGAATCTTCAAACACTCCTGTGGCTCCCAAATTCTTAAGCATGTATGTAGTAGGACAATATTAAGCTGGTTTTGGGGGAACAGACACACAATATCTAAGCCTGGTCTCTAGGATCTTTCAGAGCTTTGGAAGCCTCATTCTCTTCATCTTGTCTCATTTTTTTTTCTTTAGCTTATTTTAACAAGCACTTTCCTTTGCTTTATTGCCTTGTAAGATCATCACAAATGCTAACTTTTACAAAACACATTATTGATGCCTTTATGCTTTTAGTCAATTCTTAATATGACCCTTCCTCTCCCACCCAGCAAGCCTTCCTTTGTCCTGAAGATTAAAAATATAAAAGAGCGAGATTTTTTTTTAAAGGAGAAAAGAGAACCAAAAAAACATTTAAGAAATATAGGGAAGAGAGCAGAAGGAAGTTCAGAAGGGGATACGGATGGGGTGGCCAGGTGGCTCAGCGAGTAAGAGCAGTGGCTCCAGCATCGGGATGACCTGGGGATCAAATCCAGGCTCAGATACTTAGCACCACACCCAGAAATAACTGGCCGTGTAACCTTGAGCAAGTTACTTAACCCCAATTACTTAGGGATGGCCAGGTGGCTCAGTGAGTAAGAGCACCAGCCCCAGAGTCAGGATGACCTAGGGATCGAATCCAGGCTCTGATACTTAGCACCACACCCAGAAATAACTGGCCGTGTAACCTTGAGCAAGTTACTTAACCCTGATTGCTTTAAAAAAAAAAAAAGAAGGGGATACAGATAAGTAGGACAGTGCTAGGACAACCATGTAAAATGTAGTAGATGCTTTAAAAAATAAGCTGAATGTAATAGAGATTCATAGTTTTATATACAATCCTCCTTTTCTTTTCTTAGGTATTGAAATCTTCATGTTTGTTGATGTTGACAAGTTTATAATTTAAAACATAAATGAAAGTGATATAAAAACAGGAGATATTAATACAAATGGCATAAAAAGATGAAGCAAAAAGCAACCATCATAAGAAATAGGTTTGAAGGCATAATAGCATTCTATGCCCATGTTGTTCAGTAGTTTCAGTCGTGTCTGACTCTTTGTGACCCCATTGGGTTTTCTTGGCAAAGACACTGGAATAGTTTGCCATTTTCTTCTCCAGCTCATTTTACAGATGAAGACATTGAGGTAAATAGGGTTAAGCGACTTGTCCAGGGTCACACAGCTACTAAGTGTCTGAGGCCAGATTTGAACTCAGAAAGATGGGTCTTCCTGACTCCAGCACTCTATCCCCTGTATCACCACCCATAGTCACTCTTAAATTTTTCACACTTTTAATTTAACACCTCCTATTCTCATTACTATCTAAAATTTTCTACTTTGCCAAGGATGATGGTTCATTCCTGAAATACCACCTACTGTGGAGGCTAAGGCAGGTAGATCTCTTACACCTAGGAGTTCTGCAAAGCAGTGGGTTATGACAATCAGGGATCTACATTAAGGTCATTATTAATATGGAGAACCCTTGAATGCAAGTGAGCCATGGTCAAAGGAGGGGGTGAACCAGTCCAGGTCAAAGGCAGAGCTAGTCAAAAGCTCTCATGCAGATAATGGTAGGATTGGGCCCATAAAAAGCCCCTGTACTTTCAACCTGGGGAAGATAGGGAGCCCCAGTCTTAATTTATCTTTTTTTTTTTGAGGGGAGGAGGCAGGGCAATTAGGGTTAAGTGACTTACCCAAGGTCACACAGCTAATAAATGTTAAGTGTCTGAGGCCTGAGTTGAACTCAGGTCCTCCTGACTCCAGGGCTGGTGCTCTATTCACTGTGCCACCTACCTGCCCCAAACATTGCAATTTTTGTGTTCAAACATCATCATTCTGTCTTTTAGAGACTCTAATTTTTAGAGAGATTCTCCAAATGGTGTCTTGTACATTCAGGATCCTGTAAGTAATTCTCTTAAATTATGTATTAGGAGCTCTAATTTGCTATTCTAAATTTTTCTTTGTTGATTTTTTGTTTTTATGTTATCTTTATTTTCTAATATAACCTTACACTTCTTTACCAAAGAGTAGTTCCTTAAAACTAAAAATGAAAAAAAAATTGAAAAAAGCAGTTCATCAAAACCAATCAACATGTCAAAGAGAACAGCGTATGCAGTATACCATGTCCTTGACCTGCACCTTCCCCACCCCCAAAGAAGGGAGAGAGATCCATTCTCAAATATCTTCTTTAAAGGGTCAAGATTGGTCATCATAATTATATAGTGTTCAGTTGCAATTTTTGTCATTCTTTCCATTTATATATAATTGTTCCTCGTTATTTGTGGATTCCATATTTGTGAATTCACCCACTGGCTCAAATTGATTTGTGATCTCAAAATCAATACTCAGAGTAATTTGGGGGTGATTCAGTATGTGAGAGTTATGAGAAACTTGAGTCACCCAATATACATATTCCCAGCCCAGGTTGAACAATAATAAAAGCTATAATGGTTAATGTGTATACAGTACTTTTAGAGTACTTGGGCAGCTAGGTGGTGCAGTAGATAAAGTGCCAGCCCTGAAGACTCATCTTCCTGAATTCAAATCTGGCTCAGACACTTACTAGCTCCATGACCCTGAGCAAGATTCTGTTTGCCTCAGTTTCCTCATCTGCAAAATGAGCTAGAGGAGGAAATGGCAAACCACTGTAGAATCTCTGCCAAGAAAATCCCAAATAGGGTCAGAAAGAGTTGGATGTGACTGAAAAATGGCTGAACAGTTCAAAATACAGTAATTACTATGCACCAGGCATGGTGCTAAGCACTTAACAATTATTTCCTCATTTGATCCTCACAGAACCCCGGGAAGTAGGTGCTATTATCATCCCCATTTTACAGATGAGGAAAGTGAGGTAAACCAAAGCTAAGTGACTTGCCCAGGGTCATACAGCTGATAAGAATTTGGTACCACATTTGAATTCAGGTCTTCCTGACCCTAGGCTGGGAACACTATTCACTGCACTCTGTCATCTTGGTTCAGCTCTCATACTGTAAACAAATGTTCATTTCCTAGTCTATTTAGTCATACATTTTTTTTTTTTGCATTTTTGTTCTTTTTGTTGGTGACATTATTTAAAATGGCCTCTGAGCATGGGCTGTAGTTTGAAGTTCTGTCTAGTATTCCCAAGTTCCAAGAAGGCTGTTATGTGTCTTAGGAAATAAACTTCATTCAGACTTAAAATAGCAGTGCTTTTAGTTCCTAGTTCAATATTAATGAATTAACAATATGGTATATACAGAAAATTCTCCAATCTACATATGAGACCTCTCTAGAAAATGCTAAAGTAAATGTGACCAGAGGCTTGTGGGAAGCTAATCCTGCATTTTTCCTAGAAACAATAGTTCAGTATTTGCTAATTCAAAGTTCACAACATTCCAGAACATAACTATGGCAAATGATGAGAACTGACTGTATCTCTTATTATTAGGGATTTGGAGCAATCTTTCATATGCTTTTAAAGAGTTTGAAATTCTTTTTGAGAAAGGTTTGTTTTTATCCTTTGACAATTTATCCATTGGGAGAATGGCTATTATTTTATATATTTATGTTAATTCCCTTAATTAATTAATGTTAACATGGTTTTGGATGCCAGACTCTTAGCAAAGATATTTGATGTGAAGATTTCTTTTTTCTCAATCAGTACCTTCCATTACTATCCTAAGTCTATTGATTATGTCAGCATAAATGCTTTTCAATTTTCTGTAATCAAAATCATCTGCTTTTTAATTTTTTTCTTCGCTTTTATCTCTTGTTTTGGTAAGAATTATTCCTCTGACTATAGCTGTGAAAGATACCTAACCCAGTTCTCTATTTCTCTCTCTGTCTGTCTCTTTCAATGGTGTGACCTTTAATATTCATGTTAAGTACCATTTTGATATTAAGTATATATTGAAGGTATTAGTTAAAATTTAATTTCTGCCATACTGCTTTCCAGTTTTCCCAGAAATTCTTGTCAAATGGAGAGTTCTTTTCCATGTAATTTATTCTTTTGGGTGTATCTAACATGAGGGAGAGCAAATATCATTATTTTTTTTTAATTGTTTCTCTTTTCACTCTGGAGTTGAAATCAATGCAAATAACATATTATGTTCCAGGTACTGTGCTAAAGATGTTTCTCATGATTATTTCATAATTTCTGGGGAGTCTGCAGATCCTATTTTTTTTTGTATGAGGTCGTTTTAAATCATTTTCCTTCATAATTACATACATTGTCATTGTGTTGTATCCTCTCTGAGTTTTTACCCATTTTTCCTTTAGTCTTTATGGGCCCCTCAGTTAATTGATCTGTTAATTAACTAGTGTACATATATTCAAAGTTACTTACTTGGTCTTTTGATTTTTAGCCTCTCTCTTGGATTTGTAACTGCTTGTATCTGGCTTCCTTCTCCACTCTTTCTCCCCTCACCCTTAAACTACTGCACAGAGTCCCCCACCCCCACCTAAGGTTGGACATTTTCAGCTTCCTCATAGTTGGTTATACTGGGGCCAAGGCCAAGTCCTTGAATCAGAATAAACTACCCGAGGAAAGGACTGGCCTTATTTGTATTTCCAATTCCTGTCCCTTTGATTGTAAAAGCTGGTGAAGCTCTTGCCACCTCAGTCTTTCCCACATCTTCTGCCTTTGCCTCTAGCTATTCTTTCTTTCTTTCCTGTGGTTGGGCAGACACAGGATGTGTCTCCTTTTGTGAGGTAAAAGGAGGTTCAGAGGGCTTCATCGTTGGGAAGATGGGTAGGGACCTCCACAGTCAGACCTTGAAGCACACAGGTCTATGAGATTGCTTGCATTGCCCGTGCCTGACATAGAGCTTGTGTGGGGGGATAAATGTTAAGTATTTAAGTTCTTGGAAGTTCTCTCTCTCTCTCTCTCTCTCTCTCTCTCTCTCTCTCTCTCTCTCTTCATTCCTTTTTTTGTGGTAAACTACTTATAGTATTTTTGTCTTTTTATCTTGTATATTCAGCTTTGGTTATTCTGTATGAGGCATGTAATTTTTTTCTAAGCTATTTGGCTTGGAGAAACTTAAAGAAAACAACTTCTCTGCCATGCTAATCCCATGACCACATATCTTCTAGAGTTCAGTAAATATTTGGTTTAGATATACAGTATAGGTAATTGTAAGGTAGAAAAAAAAAGCAGGACAGATTAATGAGTAGAAACACATCCTTTTAAAGATACTGAACTTCTGATCTGTCTCCAGGTCAGTAGTGTAAAAGTTGTTATCTCCTCTCCCTTATCTATGTCCACAAAAGACTGAGCAAAAGGAAATGGACTTCAATTAAGGCTAGACAAACTAGGTCTGATTGACTGAAAAATTAAAAAAAAAAAAACCAAACTTGCCTCAGAGCATTCCTTCGCTCAAGTTCTTAGATTCCTGACCATAACTAGAATTGCTAAAGCCATGAAGGTCATCATAAGAAGATCTCACAGGAGACTTCAGAAAGATAACTGAGAATGGTTTCCAAATCTGTGGACCAACTTTGTTGTATGTATATTATTTGACAGTAGTAGTGGGTGATCTCTGGGAGATCCTCAGCCCTCTCCAGGGATCAGTTCAAATACCAAGCAGTGCCACAGTCTATGGCTGTCTCCTCTTCCTTTGGGTGAGTGATGAAGAACAATTTTATTGATCATTCCTTGAAAAGAAAGAGCTCGGAAACTTCTTGGATTCTTACTGGGGAGTGGGAGGCTCACTAGGTCTTTTATAACAATTTTCAAAGCTATTATTCATTCATTCATTCATTCATACTTTTGGGTACTACTTATGTGCCTGCCATGGTATTATGAAATGTGAAGGATGTGAAGGAAGAATGTGGCATGCTGGTTGCTTTCCAGTGGAAGAAGCACTAAAATCCTACTAAGTAAGAAAGAACTAGTATCCATTGGTATGTCACTCAGTGGTTTTTTAATGTGGCTTTTCTAGTGTGTGTGTGTGTGTGTGTGTGTGTGTGCTCCCGTTTTGCTCTTTGGTGCTCTTACAGAGTTGGGGAAAGAAGGAGTCTTGTATAACTGATTGTTATGTTAAAGAAGTCCTTAGCATTAGAAATAATTCTGAACTCTAACTGATTCCATTTCTAGCACTTAGCAGTGATATAACACCAGGCAAATCACTTTCCTCATTTATAAAATGGAGACATAACTTCATCTGAACAGTATTTCATAGGACTTGGAATCACAGAATTTCACTAGTATTGGAATTAAGACAATGAAATAAAGGAAAAATGTGGGAGAAGCAAGGCACAGTAGAAAGAGCATTAAATACAGGGGGTTAAAAGACTGAGTGAAGATTTAAATCTACATCTTTTGACTTCCAGTCTAGTGTCTTCCTTTTGTTCATTGACAAGTATAATAGGAATAACTATGAAGGCTATGACAATGAAGGAATGGATGAAAAAAGTATTTATTAAGTGTTTACTGTCTGCAAAGCTCTATGCTGAATGTTTCCTTATATAAGACACTCCTGGTTCTCAAGGACCTCACATTCTAATGGAGGAGAAAACACATATGGAAAGATTCATTAGTTAGATGGAAAGGTCCTATGATCAGTAGGGTTCAATGGCAAAGGAGATGGGAATGCCCCTCCTTTAACATCATTTCTACTGATCAATTATATCAGTTTCTGATACTGAACCTTTTGATCGTGCCAAAGACATGGGTGCCCAGAACTTTCAGGAGGCATCTTTACAAGGGTTGCTTCCCTGGTTGAGGACCCTGGGCACTGGGCTGGAAGCACTGCTTTTCCCAAGGCCCTTGAGTTCAAAGACCTTGTCTATCTCCATTAGGGTCCATGGAGAGATGGTGGTCAAGGTGGTGGTGGTGGTTTGACTTGCCTAGCACAGGCTGCCTCCTTAGGATGTCCCACTAATTGATAATAAGGTAAGTTGCTTGTGAATACTCAACACAAATGTATTCAGTAGCACAGACCAGCCATAGTGCTTGCCTCAATTCTTCCACTTATATAAAGAGAAGAAATCTCATAGAAAAATGGGAAACAGTGTCTGGCTAATATCTATGACATTGCAATTGTGAAAATATTACACAAATTCCAAATCACACTGCTTCCTTCTACCCACACTTCCCTTTCCCCCTTTCCATTTTTCACAGTTTAAAAAAGACAAAAGAACATAAAAACTATTTTCTCTTTTAAAACAAGATACATAAACTTGTTAATCATATTTACTTTTTGTCTTTTTCTTTAACTGAGATGATCAAGCCTCAATATTATATGTGTGTATAATACAGACACATATGTGTGTATTATACACACATCTCATAAAAGTACATACACACATATCTCACATGTTTCTGCATATCTCACACATGTGTATATATGTATATGTGTACATACATGCATGCAACATATCTGTATCTATGGATAACAATCTTTATGGTCTTCCAAAAATATATGTGCAGTTTTAAGCTTTTAAAGCTTATATACACACATATGTATGTATGCAGGCAATGTATGTAGGTATGTAGGGAATATATTTCTGAAAACAATGTTTTCAATCAAAATGACCAGACAATGTCTAAGACCCTTTCTAATGCAAATATTCTGATAGAAATTGAATATAATTTCCCCATCAAAACAATAACAATATAATGGTGTGTTTGCTCACTATGGGAACAAAGCAGAATAAATTGAATCCCTCTTCTGTGGAATAGCATGTCAGATACTTGAAGATACCTATTATGCCTTTCCTAAATCTTCTCTTCAGGATAAGCATTCTTCATGACCCTATTTGGAGTTTTCTTGGCAATGATACTGGATTGGTTCATCTTTTCCTTCTGCAGCTCATTTTACAGATGAGGAAACTGAGGCAAACAGGCTTAAGTGACTTGCCCAGGGTCACACAGCTCTTAAATGTCTCTGACTAATTTGAACTCAGGAAGATGAGTATTCTTGAGTCCAGGCCTTACGCTTTATCCACTGCCGCCTCATTGCCAATAACTGCTTTTCTTAGTGTGACTTGAAATTGCATTAATTATCTTTCTTGGCTGCTCCATCATTTACCCTCTTGGTTCATGAGCCTGCCCTTCGCTGACACTCCCAGATCCTCTGCAGATGAGCTGCCCTCCTGTCCTACTGCCTTTGTCTTTTATTTGTGAAGCTGATTTTTTAAGGAAAAGCCAAGTGTAAAACATCACATTTATCACTATTAAATTTTACCTTATTAGTGTGGAGTAAGCTGAGAGTGGACCCAGTGACTGACCTGTACAGATCTTTTTTGGCCTTAACTCTGTCATTTGGTGCTTGTGTCATCTACACATTCATCAAGCATGTCACTTATGCTTTTATTCAAATCGCCGGGGAAAATGAGTTAAATATTGCCAATTAATTGACAGCACAAGGGAAAAACAGGAGAAAATCTCTTCTGGTCTCAGCTTCCTGGGGTTCTCCTTGTTAGTGTGAGAGTCCAGAATGATTGCCCCACCTAAGTAGTTCTTCCCCTGCCCCTCCCCAAGCCTAATTGTAGCAAAATATCTGCTCAAAAATGGCAGTAATTCTGGGGAAGCACATGCAACTTGCCCAGGGGAGAATTGACACTAAAAACTTAAGACTTTTGAGAATAAAAGTTGCAAAAGGATTGGAAGAAAAAAATCTTGTTAAAATCCAACTCATGTCACATTTATTAAATACCTACTCTGTGCATAGCCCTCTTGTAGGTGATTTGGAGGGTAAAGCCAGTGCTTTCCCTCTGAGTTTATTTCCTATTTCTCTTGTTTGAACATAGTTGCTTGCATGTCATCTTCTTCCGTGTTAGACTATAAGCCCCTTGAGGGCAGGGATTGTTTTTTTTTTTTTGTATCCCCATCTCTTAGCTTAGCACAATGCCTGGCACACAGTAGGTACTGAATAAGTACTTGTAGTACCAACGGCAACTGTGAATATACCAGCATAGTGCTCAATCATAAAATATAACAGACTCTATATAGAAGATAGAAGCAAAACATTTATTCCGACACCAGAAAACCAAATCCCAATACCAGTCCATCCCAGTAGCAAAGAAATAAATACACCATAGCATAGCATGGAGCCACACCATCCTTTAGCCCTCCCACAAACACTTAGAAGCCTAACTATCTCCCTGGGTGTGTCCTCTCCTCCCTCCAGCTCTAACTGCTCTGACTCCCAATTTCCTGTGGGCTCTGCTCCACCCTTCAGCAAACCCCTCCCACCACAAGTTCCACGTGATTACATTCAGCCTATTAGGGGACAGGGAAGATCTTCAAATCAGGAAAGGTTTTGAAATTCCCTTAAGCTTATTAAGAGGCAGGGAAGATCTTCAATTTCCCATTACCATTACAGTACTTGTCAGCTTGACTTGACAAAGCAAGTAGAAGACAGTTTCATGAATTTAAACAGATGAAAGGGTCCTTAAAGATTATTCTGAAGCCAAGAGAAGTTAAAAAGACTTACCTAAGACCACTTGGCTGGTTGTTTGAGGCAGAGCTGGGTCTTCAACCCAAGTCATAGCTCTAGAGGTGGAAGAGTCCCTAGAGGTCACCTCATTCTAGCCCCTAATTTAGGATGAGGAAACCAAGGCCCCCAAAGCAGATAACTTATTGATGATTACCTAGGGAACAAGTGGAAATATTTGAACGTCTATCCCCTGACTCTGTATCCATTAGTCTGTACTGCTTGTCCCATGATCTCTTGATTCCTAGTTCACTGCTTTCCAGTTATACTAGTTTGGACTTAGGGCTTCTCCATTTAGTTGTGCTGGGGGAGGAAGCCATCAGTTAACTACCCAAGCCTTCCACCTTCATATCTCTTATGATTAACCACACACACACACACACACACACACACACACATATCCCTTATGAACTTTTCAAACCACTGCGCTGGTCTCTAGACAGAGGCAGTTGGGACTGTTGCTTAGTCAGATCAATACCCTGACCCTTTTGGCTTCAACTTGGGACTTTTCCCTGACCAATTAAACAAACTAGCCACAAATTTTGCAACCAGATATTTCAAACAGAAGACATTATTTGCAATTTCCCTTGCACTTCCTTTGTGTGTCAAAGTGTGACATATTGCTTATAGCCTTTGGGAGGAACTCATTTATCCCCAAATCAAGCTTGCAAGACCCAGACCTTAGCTTACTCCACACTTTTTGTAATAGATGCCAGATAAGGTCAGCAAGGCTGGCATGCAGAAAGGTGATCGCCAGAGATTTCCCTTGGGCACAGCCAACTGAGGAAAATTGTGCAAAGCCATATTCTTGGTTGTTTGATAGAGTGAGGGGTACTTCAGTCACTGGAACTCATAATGATAGACTTGAAAGGGATCTCAGAATCCATTGAACCCTACTCATACCTGACCAAAAATTCCCTCTCCAACATCCCTGATAAATTGTTGCCCTGAAAATTTCCTAACAATTAGAGACCCCAAAGTAGAATGGGCTGTTTCAGTAGACAATGAATTCTCCATCACTGGAATTTTCAAGAGGCGTATGGTCAATTGACCAGGGATATGGAAGAAGGGCCTCCTATTAAGGTACAGATCTGACTAGATAACCTCTTAGTTCATTCTCTAGAATTCTATGATTTATCCTAGGCACCACACTCCTACAAAGTCACTCTTTACTGTTCCTTTCGTATGCTTTACTAGGATATCGACATGTATTAACTTGAGTAAAGAGTACATTCTTGGATAGCTTTTGATCAACAGGAGCCCAAATAGAAGACTCAGGTGAGAACCTTGGAAAACATAATCCTAAAAATAAACTGGAATCATAATGGTGGAAGGATAGGGACAGGGACTGAACCTCCTTCATTGGTGGAGACTTTGAGGTGATGAAATTCCCTCTACCAGTGCAGGTTGCCATTTCTCTGCAATTCATAGTCCTAGAGAGTTGCACAGGACACTAAAAGGTCAAATGACTTGCCCAAGGTCACACATACATGCAGTACATGCTCAATGTGAGACTTGAACTAGTTCAATCAATCAGTCAACAAGTCAAGTGGGTCAGGAGGGTTGTGATATTCTCTGACCCTAGAGAGGGCTATATATACCTCTGAGATGAGGAGGGCTTTGGGGCTCACTTTGGGAAGAGTTGTGTAATTTGGCCAGATGAGACTCTAGGCAGCTGTTAAGCATCCTGGCTTTGAAAACCCAGATGTTGGTGCTTCTCTCTTTGGTGACTAACTGTATGTATGTGATGGTTAGATAGCTAGAAGCCCTGTCTGTTGGTTTGCTGAATTGTGTTATTTTCTCTGTCTGTATTTTTGTCTGCTTATAACTTCTGTTTATATTCTCTTGAAGTTCAGGGTTCTGACTTTTCCCCCCGAACTAGGTAAAAGATATATGTTTGATTAAAGTAATATGGTTAACCCTTTTTGAGTTACTTTCCTTTAGAAAAGCAGATAAAAGAACCTGTGCTAGCAGCCATCCTGGGCATGCTGGGGTGCTTGCTGCTACAAGTCCCTATCCTCTTTTGCCTTATTTTCACATTGTGTCCTCTGGAAGTCAGGTCATATTATAAACAAATTGCCCTTCATCCTAGATTTCTGCTTATATACTTTCCTTTTATACTCACATAAATCTTATTCTCTCTATAAGACATCTCATCTCTGGCTGCTCCTTATAGCACTATGTATTACTTCTATCATGTCCCCCCAAAATACACAGAACCAGGAGGAAAGACGTAGATATATGCCTTCTTCTCCATTCCCATTTCCATTTGCTAATTCCTTCTCTCTGCAATTTATTCGCCTTTGACATTCCTCCCATCTCTATCACTCAGTCCAGATCTTTGTTGCTGGAAAATACTGGACTTTGGGTCACTTTTTCTTTTTTTGTCAAGGAGTTTAGAACCTGGCTCATGGTTTGTCTTTCCACATCAATACATTCCAACATGTTTGAGAAATCTAATATTTGTGTTGATGTCCCTTTGAATATCTTGGTTTCCTAATATATCACCATCCTTAATTCTTGTGACTTTATTCTTCACTCCATCTCAACCTCCCATAAGGACAGTCATACATTAGAGCTCACCCACCCCAAACTACCTTCATGACTTGGAATTCCATCTGTTAAATAAGATAATATTTGTAAAGTATGTAGCATAGTGCTTGTCATATAGTGTTATTTGTCCTTTATTTTCAAAGAGAACCAGTGGCATCATGGGTGATGTCTTGACTTGCAAGTGAATTGGATTTAAGTGAGGCAGAATTGTACAAAGTCATCAGCCTCAATCCCTTTTCCAGCATCATCCAAGTCTAGAGTCAAGACATGAGTCAGGATAACTGGAGATGGCCTAGGATGCAGTGGATGACCTTGGCACCTTCAATGTGTGACCAAGCTTTAAGTATTTCACAGCACCTTCATCAACCACATTCATGGCTATTGGAACAAATTTTTCTTATCTGCCCATTACACTGGGGAAGGAGCAAAGGCAATCTTCACATGCTTGGGGTAGACATCCCCCTAACTCGCCAATGGGTTTGAGATCTCTTAGTCACCCTCAATCTGGTGTAGCTAATATACCAAGACGGTTTACTGGCTATGGCTGCTGCACATGCTACAGCTTCTTGGAGCCAAAGATGAGAGCTGGGTGCCAGGTAGATGCCAGAGGTAGATAAGGTCTCAGCAAACCCTAATACCAGAGGTGCTAGTCTTCCCTGGATACCCCATACACCTGAATGCATGCTTATTTCTTCTCCTCTTCCATCTACAGCTTCAGAGGTGGCCTCCCTTTAAAACTCAGATTAGGTGCCATCTCTTCCAAAACAACTTTACCTGAACCTCCCATTGATTTCTGCTTTTCCCTCATTCAAAATGCCTTTGAATACAATCCAATAAACTTTTTTTCAAACACCTGTTATGTCCAAAACACTGTTAGACCTTGGATAGACAGCGACAAAACAAATCCCCTATCCTCAAAGAGCTTAATATGTGTGTGTGTGTAGGAGTGCATGGAAAGAACATATAAACAGATAAGAATAAACATAATAACTCAAATAACCTGAGGAAGAGAGAGGGAAAAAGAACTAAGTGGCCAAAGAAAAGCTTCCCATAGGATCTAGGATAGTAAGAGGCAGCAGTGAGGAGAGAGTGCATTCCAGGCATGGGGAGCAGTCTAAGCAAAGGCACGGAGGAGGGGATGAAATGCCAAGTTCTGGGGATGGAAAATTGACCAGTTTGGCTTTATGGTAGAGTGGGAAAATGTGATTTAATATGCAAAAAGTCTAGAAAGGTAGATTGAAGCCAACCTGTATTGTTCAGTTAATTTAGCCATGTCATGGCCCCATTTGGGGTTTTCTTGGCAAAGATATTAAAGTGGTTTGCCATTTTCTTCTCCAGTTCATTTTACAGATGAGGAAACTGGGGTAAAAATGGCTAAGTAACTTGCCCAGAGTCACACAGCTAGTACGTGTCTGAGGCTGAGTTTGAACTCAGGTCTCCCAGACTCCAGGCCTAGCACTTTATCCACTGCACCAGCCAGTCAACTTGTAAAAACTTACAAATGCCAAACTAAGAAGAATTAATGTTGTAGAAGCTGATGTTCAGGAAAATGGCATGGTCAGACTTGAGTTTTAAGAAGACTATTTTGAAAGCTGGATAGAGAATGAACTGGAGAAGGGAGACTGGAAGCAGGGAGACTCATTAGGAGGCTTTTGCAATTAATCAGGCAATTAGTGATGAGAGCCAAAATAAACTAGGCTGCTGGCTGTGTAAGTGGAGATTAGGTGAGGACAAGACTTGTCAGCTTATTGGACAATAAGCTGGTGGGTGAGGGAGAATTGGGGACGACTCCAAGAATAGTGGTGCCCAAATAGAAAGGACATTTAGAAAAAGGGTTTCAAGGGGGAGGATAATGAGTTCCATTTTGGCCAGATTGAGTGTGAGATGGTGTCTATGGGACATTCAAATAGAAATGTCCAATAAGCAATTTTTTTTTAAAGCAATTGGAGTTAACTAACTTGCTCAAGGTTACACAGCCAGGTGTTTCTGGGTGGGTGCTAAGTGTTTGAGCCTGGATTTGATCCCAGGTCATCCCGACTCTGGGGCCGGTGCTCTTACTCGCTGTGCTACCTGGCTGCCCCCCAATAAGCAATTATTAATACTAGATGTGAGCTGGACTGAAATTCATCTGTATAGAGATAACATTTGGATTCATGGGAGCAGATGAAATCACTGAGAGGATTTGAGAAAGAAAAGAAGAGGGACTAGTACAGATATTTAAGGGATGCTTACTGATGGAAGGAAATTGATGAAGATCTAATAAAGAAGATTGACATGTAGAAGGAGGACTGGAGAGAGAAGTGTCATGAAAAACCAGAGAGAGTATATAATAGGAAAGGATGATCAACTGTGTCTAATAGACTTGCATTGTATTTTGTAATTATCTACCTGTGTCCTTTTTTGTTTCCTTTCAGTAGAATATAAGCTCTGTGGGGGCCAGAGAAATATTTGATTTTGTCTTTATATTCCCAAGGTCTAATACAGCACTTCACTTAAAGTAAACACATGATAATTGTTTATTGAATTAGTAATGCAGTTAAGAGAGTCAGGATAACCTGAGTTCAAATTCTGCCTCAGACAATTCCTAATTGTGATGCAAGGCAAGTCACTTAGCCTTTCTTAGTTTTCTTATCTGTAAAATGAGCATAATAATAGTTCCTTATCCACAATGTTGTTGTGAGGATCAAATGTGATAATATACATTCAGAGCTTGGCAAACTTTAAAGTGTTATATAAATGTTAGCTATTATTATGAGCTATTATATGTAAAAATATTTTTCTAGCTCCAGCCTGAAGATTTTCAGTACTGTGAGTCTCTCTATCTTCTGAAACAGTTTGTTGCATTTTTGAACAGCTCTAATTTTAAACAGCTCTAAAGTTGAGCTCTAATCAACTTTATGTTGTTTTAAAGATTTGCCTCTCTGTAACTTTTTCTTACTTTTCCAGGCTAGATATTCCCTTTCAAAGATTTAGAACTGCAAGTTACATCAGAAGTCATTTAGTCTAAATCCCTTCATTTTATAGTTGAGGGAACCCAAGTGGTTAATTGACTTGCTCAAGGTCTCATAGCTAGTAAATAGCAAAGCTAGAATTTGAACCCAGGTCTTCTGACAATAGATGCATTGTTCCATGCCACTTCACCTCTTCAATTCCTCTAGCTAGTCCTCATATGGCATGATTTTTATATTAAAGTTTATCGATGCCTTTGGTTTTTATGCCTCCATCATTTTCCTTTACACCATACCCTTCCAAATGCAACCCTCTCTTATAACAAAGAAATTATCTCAATAAAAAATAAATTTCAATAATACATAAAGACATAGTAACTAATTTCTATAGCACTAACTACATTACACATTTGTAATCCTGCACCTCTCTACTGAAGGGGAGAAAGTATATTTAATTAGTTATCTAGTTCCAAGATTGGTTCCTACTACTAATCAGAATTCAATTATCTTTTAGTGTTGCTTTTGTTTATATTTTTGTAGTAATTGTATTTGCTATATTCCTGGTTCTGCTTTTTTTCACTCTGCATCAGTTTCAATCTGCATCAATTCAAACAAGTCTTCCCATGTTCTTCTGAATTCCTCTTCATTGTCACTTCTTTTGACACAAAGGTATTCCATTATATATAATGGAATTATATTATTATATTATAATGGAATTATTCCATCATATAACACAGTTTATTCAACCATTCTTCAATGCATTGACCCCTACTTTTCTTGTCAGTTTTTTTGCTGCCACAAAGTCCCCCCAAAATGCTATTAAAACTAACTTGGCATAGAAACCTTTCATTCAGTCTTTGATCTCCTTGGTATCCATAGCTCACAACTGAATCTTTGGAACAAGGAATATTAACAATTCAGTGACTTTTCTTAACTAATTATACATTATTCACTAGAACAATTGAATCAGTTCACTACTCTGCCAATAATTGAATAGGATCCTAATTCTCCCACAATTCTTCCAAAATTTTTCCATCTTTTATCATCTTTACTACTTTGAGGAATGTGAAATGAAATGGAATCACAGAATTTTAAATTTGGAGGAACTCTCAAAAGCAATCTAATCCTATACATCCATGAAAGGAATATCTTCTGTAAAATACTCAACAAGGCTTGCCCAACTTATTCTTAAGGACCTCCCAGGAAAGGTAATGTTGTTTTAAATTGAATTTCTATTATCATTAATAATTTTGAGAAATCATGTCATTATTGACAATTCACAAGGTTTTTTTTTTTTTTTTAACTATTCTATCCTTCATTTATCTGTTGGGGATTGACTCTTGGTATTATATATTTGTGTCAATTATGACATGGTTTTTAGTCCCTTCAGTATCTTGGTTGCTACCCACTGGACATACTCCAGTTTGTCAATATTCTTCTAAAATGTAGCAATCAGAACATAATGTAGGATTTCAGACATAGCCTGATAAGAACAATGACAAGAAGCCTACCATAGGACATGGTTTCTGTTAGTGTAGCCTGATATCAGATTAGTTTATTTAAATACTGGGTCATGCTTGATTCTTATTTTATTTAAAGTATACTAAAACTGTTAAACCTTTTTTCATTAAAATGGTGCCAATCTATACCAATAACTCTGTATTTATTAAATTTATTTTAGTCCCATGTAGGACTCAACATTTATTATTGTTGTATTTCATCTTCAAAATAGCTATGCTAATGACTCAGAAACTCTAGCAAGTTCTTCCAAGGTGGAGGGCTTCAAGCATGGGTCTAATGATAAACTTTATGCTAGAAGTGGAGTGGATAGAGTACTAGGCCTGGAGACAGGAAGAACTGAGTTCAAACCCAGCCTCAGATACCTTTGCATGACCCAGGGCAAGTCACTTAATTTGTTGACCTCAGTTTCCTCAGTTGTAAAAGGAGGATAAAAACAGCATCTAATTCACAGATTTACTGTGTGCATCAAATGAAATAATGTTTGTAAAGTGCTCGGCATAGTTCCTGGTACATGGTAGGTATTTATTGCCTTCTCTTCCCCTTTCCTGATATTTAAGGATTAGCCTAGTTAACTTCAAAGACGATTATTACTGGGATAACCACAGGGACAAATCACAACAACAGCAGAAGAAATATAAAGAATAATTAGGACCTTAGATACATACTTATATATTAACAAGGTGAGACCACATATACACAAAAGAAAACCTTCAAAAACATAAAATACTCAAACTGAAAGTAAATCAAATATAGATCTTAAATAATTTAATTTCAGAAAAGAAGAAAATAGAACTAGTGGTCAAGAAAGTACAAAAGAAAAAACTCCTGGTTATGACTCTATTGGGACAACTAGTACCCATACTACATGAATTATTCTCAAAAGATGAGAAGTAAAGCACCCTATCACATTCCTTTTATGAGAAAAATATAATCTTAATGCTTAGATCAGGAAAGGATAAAGAATAGAGGTAGAACTGTAGTCCAATATCAGTAAATTCAATGATTTGAAATAACAATCTATATTTATATAAGAAATCATTAATTATCACCAAGTAGTCATATATACATACATAAAATATCATATATATATGAAATCATATGTATGCATGCATGTGTATGTATATGTGTGTGTATACATATATATTTAAAAATCCAAAACCACATGAAAATCTCAACCAATGAGGGAAAAGCCTTTGATAAGGTATTCACACTAAAGTATAGGCATGGAAGGATCTTTTTTTAATATCATAAAATAATACCCCAAACTAAAAGCAAGCACCATATGCAATGGGTATGCATTAGAACCTCCAGTACATACAGGAGTAAAGCAAGGATGCCCACTCTCTCCATTACTATTTGATATAGTATCAGAAATGCTAATAATCATAATAACACAAGTTTAAAAAAATTAAAAGCATAAAGTAGGCAAAGTAGAGACAAAATTATCCCTATTTATGGATGACACGATGATTTACTTGGAAAATCCAACAGGAATCAACAAAAATATAATTAAGATGATAGCTTCAGCAAAGTTGCAAGCTATACAATAGACCTTCAAAAGTGGGTAGTTATTTCTAAAAATAAATTCAATAGAATTTCTATATAATAATAAGAAAATCCAAGAGATAGTAATAGGAAGGAAAATCCAAAAATAAATTGGGATCAATCTACCACAACACACAAAAAATTCTTTGATAGATTCAGTTACAATATACTCCTTAAAGAAATAAAGAACACCGTGTAACTTGGGCAAGTTACTTAACCCCCATTGACCTCAAAAAGGAAAAAAAAAAAGAAATAAAGAACAGCTTAACTAGCTAGAGTCAGTGTTCATTATTGGATTATGTTAATGCAAAAAAAATGACAATACTGCCAAAGTTAATTTACAGCTAAGTCCTTATTAGTGCAAATAGTGAATGCTTGCATTATTTTAATTCATACTGCATATTTTTACTGGACTGGAACCAATTACCATATTTTACATAAGCATAACTCCTAATAGTGTGAACTAGAGTGTATACATGACCACTTCCTGGGATTCATTATTTTCACTAATTGGACCTAGATATACACTTCTAATTCTATACAAGAATTATCAAATTATCAAAAGGATACTTCATAGAGCTTGATTTTAAAAACAAAAATTATTTGAAAAAACGAACAAAAGATCTAGACTCTCAAGGATGATGATGAAAAGAAGTAGGTACAGAGGAAAAATAGCACTTTTAGACTTCAAACTATATTATAACGCAGTAGTCATCAAAACTATCTGGTATTGGTTAAAAAATAAGAGACAGATCAATGAGCAAACTAGACAAGGTATAATTAGAAACAATGGAACTCAATAACCTAATGCTAGATAATACATAAGTTAAAGGAAAATATAAATTATTTAGGAAAAAACTCCTTATCTGATAAAAACTTCCAGAAAATGGTCTAGCAGAAATTAGGCTTAGACTAAGACCTTATACCATATTCCACAGTACCATATTCCATATTCCACATATTCCATAATACACATATTCCACAGTACAGTAAAATTAATGTATGACCTTAATAATAAAGATCATGCTATAACAAAAAATTAGAAGACAAGCAGATCATGTACCTCTCATAGATATGGATAGATGTATTCTTAATCAAACAGGTGATAAAAGAAATTATTAAAGATAAAATAGATAACTTTGGTTACATGAAACTGAAAAACTTGTGCAGATAAAATTAATGAACCTAGGAGAAGGATGGGGAAAAAAATCTTTGGATCAAATTTCTCTGATAAGGTTTTCATATTCAAGATATATAAATAATTAACAGATGCACACTCACACATAAACATACACACACATACACACACATGCAGACACAATAACCCAAAGCCATTCTGTACTAAAGTGATCAAAGGATATGAACTAACAGTTCTCAGAAAAAAGAAATTGTAAACTGTTAATTAACAACTACATGAAAAAAAAATGTTCCAAATAACTAGTAATAAAAAAATACAAATCAGAACCCTGAGGTTTTACCTCATACCTTATACATTGGCAAAAATGGCAAAAGATGGCAGTAGTCAATGTTGGAAGAACTGTGGGAAGACAAGTATATGGGTACATTGTTGGTGAATCTGTGAATTGATAAAACTATTTTGCAAAATTATTTGAAATTGTTCAAATAAAGTGACTAAAATGTCCTTACTCTTTGACTCAGAGATTCCAATCCAATCCAATAAATATTTATTAAGTTCTTGTTGTGTGCCAGGCTTAACCCTGGGGATACAATCAATTAAAAGAAAGGTCATCCCTGGCCTTAGGGAAGCTAGGTGGTACAGTGAATAGAGTTCAGGGGGAGTCAGGAAGACCTTAGTTCAAATCTAGCCTCAGACTTACTAATTGTATGACGATCCTTGGCAAGGCACTTAACCACTTAACACCTATGTGTCTTAGTTACTCATCTGTAAAAAAAAAAAAAAAAGGCTGGAGAAGGAAATGGCAAACCACTCTAGCATCTTTGCCAAGAAAACCCCAAATGGAGTCATGAAGAGTCAAACACAATTGAAAAATGACTGAACAACAAAAACCCCTGTCCTTAGCGGGGGGGGGGGGGGGGGAGGGAGAGATAGCACACAAAAGGTGGCAGAAAGGTGGGGCACTAGGAGACACCCAGCATAGGGACATCTTGTTCACTCAAGTTGAAACCAGGCAGAGCAACAGATGCAGAGTAAAGTGAGCCTGAAAAGTTCAATTTCTGTCTTCTATAAAGGAAGGCTTTGAGAGAAGTTTGGTCCTCCACCCTCTGTTGCTTGTCCTTTTTTGAAGAAGGACCAGTGATATCACTGGTCCATGAACTGGATATTGGTGAGGCAGAGTTAGACAAAGTCATTATCCTCACTCTCTCTTCCGCAGTCATAGAAGTACAGTGGTAGGACAAAAATCAAGTCAACTGGTGATGGCTCGGGATGTAATGGATGACCTTGGCACCTTTGATGTTGGACCAAGTCTGCTTCTGTTACCTTCATGACTGTTGGAACAAATTGTTCTCAACCACCCATTTCACTGAGGGAAGTCTTCACATGCTTTGGGTAGACCTCCCACTAACTCACCAATGGGTTTGAGGTCTCTTGTTACCCTCAAACTGTTTTAGCCCATCTGTGGAGAGGGTTTTCGATGGTGTGGCTGCTGGGCATGCTTCTTGGAGCTTGAAGTGAGAGTTGGGTGAAATTAGGACATCAAAGGTAGATGAACAGCCCTGAAAAGGGCTTGGCAAGCCCTCACACCAGAGATGCTAGTCTCCCTGAACACCCCATACACTCTGCCCTCTGACCCTCCAATCCAGGGGAGAGGAGGATAAGAGAGGTGGTGTCAGTCAAGTCAAATTAGTAGAATGGTGATAATATTACCAATGATGAGCTTAACCTGGGAGGGACATCTTGTTTCTAGAGTCAAAGCCAAGCTACTACTAATCTTATACCCTAAGTAAGCCATTAACAAGGAAAAATAAGTGTCCACATCCAATGAAATATTAGTAGCAACACTTTTTATTATCATATCATATCAGCAAAGAAACGAAAGTAGATGCCCATTGATTGGGAAATGGCTAAACAAATTATGATACATGAATGTAATGGAATATTACTGTGCTGTAAGAAATGATGAATGTTATAAATACAAAGAAACATGGAAAGATCTACATGAACTGACAGAGTGAAGTTAACAGAACCAAGAAAATAACATGCGCAATTGATGGGGTACAGGCTCTGGGAATCCCCTTGAGCTCTCCTTGAATCTTCCCACATGAGGCATTTGCCTGAGGCCATAAGCCTTTCATTATAGCTGGGCCGAAATCTCTGTTACTAGCCTAGCCTTCCATTGTCCAGCTACTTCCCCACCCTTGATCCTCCCAAAATATCTATGCCTAAATCAGTTACCCTTAAACTAGCCTAGCCCTCCATCAACTGTCATCTCCAGGTAGCTTCCAGCTATTTCCCACCCTTAATCTCTCATTACTGGAGTCTGACCTCATTTGACTCTTCCTGAAGAAACTCCCCAAATTCCTCCTCTAGACTACTCACAACCTTTCCGTATATAAGCTCCATCTTGCCTCCATGAAGGAGCCAAGGATTTTGTAGCACAGATTCACTCTGTGTCAGATTATTCTGGCCCACCTGTCCAATACAAGCATCACAGATACCAAGGCTCCTTAAGAGTCTACCCATTATGACGAACCTTTAATAAACTTTATTTTACTTTGGTTGAGAGAAGACTTGAGTTGAATTCATTTGGCAGGACCCGAAGTGTTAGTATTTTGGGGTCTCAGGCACCCCTAATCTAAACCCTAGACCTCAACACAATGACTACAACATGGAAATAACAACACAGAGAAAAATTAAGAATGAGTATTGCAAGATTATAAAAAAAAAAAGCATCACTTGAAAGCAGAGAAATGAGAAATTGTACCCAACCCCTTTACAGAGGTGGGAAGCCCACAAATGTTGCACATTGCATATGGTTTTAGACTGGAGAAGAAAAGAGCAGACCACTCCAGCATCTTTGACAAGAAAATCCCAAATGGGGTCACAAAGGGTCCAATTCAACAACAAAACGTTTTATGTGCTTAATTATTTGCATGTCATCTCTCCCATTAGAATGAGAGCTCCTTGACAGCTTTGTTGTTGTTGTTGAGCATTTCAGTCATGTCTAATTCTTTGTAACCCCATCTGGAATTTTCTTGACAAAGATACTGGAGTTGTTTGCTATTTGCTCCTCCAGCTTATTTTATAGATGAATAAATGAGGCAAACAGGGCAAAATGACTTGCCCAGGGTCACACAGCTAGTAAGTATCTGAGGCCACATTTGAACTCAGGAAGATGAATCTTTCTGACTTCAGGCCTAACACTGTGCACTGTGCCACCTAGCTGCCCTTCCTTGAGAGCAGAAACCATTTTTTTATAGCCCTAGCACTTAGCACATAGTGTTTGTCTATGTGTATATGCACACATATATGTGTCTACGTGTATATACATATATATAATAACATGACTAAACCTAGGAGTCTATTATGAATTAATTTTTTAATTTGTAGGTGAATCCTAGAACCCCTTCATTTTCTCCTCTCCCAATGTAGGAATGATAATAATGGATCCAGCTTGAAGACCTTTGGGATTTATTTCAGAGTAAATATTTGGGGGGATGGAGTAACCTATTCTTTTCTTTGTCAAAGGAAAGCACTTGCCACAAAGCATATTTGAATTATGCACTAGTACACACGAGAAAAACAGATCTGCTTGAATACACTTTTCCAGACAAGAAACAAATAGTTGGATTCAAGTTCACATGGGGAGTGGGTATGATGTGATAACTGGATTTTAAATTGGTAAAATAAAGTGGTGGGGTGGACTGTCTGGGTCAACACTGGCATGTCCACAGAGAAGTCGTGGGCATTTCATAGCTCTGGTGTAGCAAAGTACACTTGGGAGGCTTTGGGGGAAAGCACAGTTAGTTTAGGATGACTTGTTTAGAATATCTGAATGCTAGAACTGGAGAGGACCTTAGAATATCATTGAGTGTAATCCCTTGACTTTTACAGGAGGAAAATGAAGTCAAGAGAAAGAGACCAATGGCAGAGCCAGAAGATGAATCCAAGTCTGCTACATGTTACAGTATCATAGCAGTCCATCTAAGTCAAGCATGTTAGGACATTCCGTGACATGAAGAGCTTGGAATCTCACAGTTGGGAGGGGCCTTTGAGGTTTTCTAGTCCAAATAGCACCTAAGCCAGAATCCCAAATTAGATTGACTCTCGTTGGTAGGAAGAACTCTGAATATTCCCAATATATTTAGGGGTGATGGTCACCAAAAGCACTTTTAATACAAGAACTCAACATCTCTAGGTGTAACCAGATGTTATAGACTACTGCCATCACTTAATAGACATCACGGAATGAAGCACAGAACCCAGTCAGACCTTTTCATTTTTTGTTTTGAATTCACAGTATACCCTCCAGTTTCATTTCTCTATGTGAACAGAAACAGAAGAGGGCTCAACAGGAAATTCAGTTATGTACAACCTAGAAAGCGTGACCAGATCAGGGCACCTTAATCTTTGTGTGTGTGTGTCACAGATCTCTTTGGCAGTCTGGTGAAGTCTTTTAACCCCTTTTTAGAAACATAGATTAAAATGCATAAAATAAAATTACAAAGGAAACCAATTGTAGAAGATGTAATTTTTCCCATCCATATGCACAATCTAAACCACACTTAGGGAGGGGGGGAGGGGAGTCCATGAACTAAAACTTAGGTTAAGAATGCTTGGTCTAGAGGATCACAACCATAGGTGTCAGACCCTTGGTTATCAATCTATATCTAATCATCTCTCCACCCACACCTTTTCATTTTCTGCCAGAGATTTCATTCGGCTAACCTGGAAGAGAGGAAGCTTAGCTGTAGCAATATCTGCCTTCAGGAACTGTTGCTTCACAAGTGTACAAATAGATAAGGTAAATAGCCCATGGCCAGATCTTGTGTTTCTTCTCAATACTCTGGAGCCTAGAGAAGGAGTAGGTATGAATATTTTAGTGACTTGTCCTGAGCTGTATTTAGGAAAGGGAAGGGGGCTTAGGGAGCCAAGATCCGTGAGGAAGTCTTATCCCTTAATCCACTTTGAGCCAATCCATTCAATCCCAGAAGACAAATCTTAATATGCTGTTATCTTCTAGGGGAAGAAATGTCTCAGCAGATGTCCTCAATTCTCTCAAAGTTGACAGTGGGAACACCCATGCAACATTAGAAAAATACAATTAAAATCCCCAACAAAAGACCATCACTTGTAAGTAAACTCAGCAAATTGATGTCATAACTCCCATAATCCTATACTTGCCTATGGATCTGTTTTTCCCTCCCCTCCAAGTAGTATGCAAGTTTCTTGAGGGCAAGGAGCATTTTATTCTTTTTTTGTTTTTTTGGTATTTATATCAGTAGTATCTAGCACAGTGCCTTGCATAGCTGCTTCTTAATAAACATTTGTCAGATTTTTTAATAAGTAACCTGGACTATATTTCACCTACCTGATTTTAGGCAAAATTCCATTTCTGGGCCTCAGTTTTTCATTTGTATGTAAAGAGAGACAGAACAGAGACAAAGTTACAGAGAGATTGACAGACAGACAGACACACACACACACAGAAAGGGAAAAAGAGAGAGAGAATAGACTATGTGGTGTGTTGCTTGAGAAAGGTCACACAGACTTTCAGAGTTCTCTGGGTGACATGGATATTGTATTTTGCATAAGAACAAAGGGTCTGCTGCCAAAAGGTTAAAAGCCTCCTTACCACTATATCTTTCGGTCTCTTTTTAAGCCATTAGGAGATTTATCTCAGCCAAGAAGCCATTAGATAATACCCAAGGAACTAAAATAGATTTTTGACCAAAAGTTAGGCAGTACCAAACTAGAAAAGATTAAGGGAAAAGAACAAAGCAATTTAAAGAAGTTTGCTGGAGCAGTTAGCAGATGAGTTTTAAGAAGAGTTCAGACATATCTGAACATAGGCTCTTACCCTTTCAGTGTAGCCTGACTCAGGAAAAGAATCCCTTATAGCCATCAGATTTGAAGTGTAGCTGCTGTATGGTATACTGTCTTTTCAAGCTATTATTGCTTAGTTCAGGGGTGGGGAACTTGAGGCCTTAAGGCCACATGTGACCCTTGAGG
>NW_027187378.1:33418654-33430177 GCF_028583685.1 Petaurus breviceps papuanus
CAACAGCCTGGTCATGAGGTAAATGAAAGTTTCTACCAGGATGTTGACAGTATCAGATCAGAGAAGAGGGGCTATAGGTTTCCCACCCCTGTGTTCATTGGGACATACATAGGTCCTTCACCATTATCAACTCTAACTGATCCTTCTTCTAAGTGTTTATTACATAGAACATCACATAAAAATATAAACATAAATTGTTTAATCATCTATTTTGTGACTGATTTCCTTTTCCCCTCCAATTTCCACCGGTAAAAGGTTCATTTGGGGTCATAACAAAGCATATCATAATCATGAGAACTTCAGCAGTGTTCCACACAAGCACTGTGTGAATTTGCACCTCTCATCCCCATCCCCAAATATTTCATGCCTGGAAGCAATAGTTCAAGCAAGGAAAGAATAGTGGACAAGGCATAAGAAGAACCTGAATCCACGTCACATTTCTTTACCTTATCTTTGGCAGAATCCAGACACAAACTATGATTTTCTATGGATCTGACATAAAACAGACACATTCTTTCTCAGATATAAAGTAATTCAGCCTCCCCAAGTAGGGTCTCTTCTAAGGTTGATCTAGACTCCAGGGTTCAAACTTTTCTTTAATTTCAGTTCCCCTTTTTAAAGTAGACCATAGTCTAACATGAATCTGTACCTAATGACTTTGTCTTGTTATCGGACTGACATTGTTTAAATGAAAAGCACTACAGAATAGAGGATTAAAGACTGACTTCAGAGTCAGGAAAATCTAAGTTTACCTCCAGTTTCTGACAGATACTGACTAGATAGATAAGTAGATAAAGTATGTATTAAGCACTTACTGTATGGCAGTCCTTCTGCTATAACTGGGAACATAAATGGAAACAAAACAGTCCATGCTCTCAGAGTCATATTGACACCATTCTTCCCCTATTGTCTTCCTTGTGCTTAAATCTTGTTAATCTAATGTGTTGATATTATGATTAAATGTTATACTGTGTAATAAAAAAGAGCATATGGCTGTTGTTAAGTGAAAAACGCATCAATATAGAGGTATAAGGACAGTCAGGTAGCCCAGTTGCTAGAGTTCTGGGTCTGGAGTTAGGAAGACTCATCTTCCTGAGTTTAAATCTGGCCTCAGACACTTACTATCTGTGTGACTCTGGGCAAGTCATTTAAGCCTATTTGCATCAGTTTCGTCTTCTGTAAAAAGAGCTGGAGAAGGAAATGGCAAACCACTCCAGTACCTTTGCCAAGGAAACCCCAAATGGGATCATAAAGAGCTGGGCATGACTGAAACAACTCAACAATATCTAGACTGGAAACCATGGCGGGACTTTGAGTAATATGAATATCATCTCGGAAAAGCACTTAGTAAATGACTATATTATATCACATACAAGCAATGAGATATTTATGTGCTTTTAATAATGTGTATCAACAATGTAATATTCACAATGCCTACCATAACTTTATGCTGATATGGTTATTAACCACAAAATATACCAGGCTCTCTACATGGGGAACAAAGCTAGAACATTTATTCAAATATCAGAAAACTGAGTCCCCAAACCAGAAAGTCAAAGCCATCATAGTAGATATGAAGTTGGCACATGTAATTAATGTAGTAAACACCTACATTCTCAAGCCTTCAGAACAGAACAGGCTGCCGCAGGCAAAGGTCCTCCTCTCCTCACTCACAGCAACTGCTCAGCATCCAGGCAGCTTGCTCCCAGCTGCTCTGGCCCCCTACAGTTCCTCTCCCTGGCAGTCCTCAGCAGGACTCTTTAGCAGAAATTCTGGCTGGCTCAAAAAAAAGGAGTTCCTGCCACTGCCGCCATACACTTTCAGTCACTGCACACACTCTAGCTTGGCTTCTGCTTCCTCTTGCCACACCCCTTCCTGCTACATCAGCAAGTTCAAGGGGCATGGAAGATCTTCAAATCCTATAACCATTACATAATGAGATTAAAAATTTCTTGAGAGACTTCTTCAAGGTTTTCCTTTTCACTCTTCCTTGGGACTATGGCAACATTCGTAGTAGAAACCCTTTCTAATACGTCAGACCATATACCAACATAAACACCAATTGGATACATGAAAAATATTAAAAAGTACTTTCTCATATATTCCATTCCTTCCCCACTATTCCTCTTAAACATAGCTGATATAACCATATTATTCCACTCATTTTAACTAGTTGGTATTGTGCCCCATGGCTCTGATCTCTCACCTAAACATTTGCTAATCCATGTTGTGTGCTGCTTACCTCGTGGGTGGCTCAATCCTCTGACTTTTATGTAGAGAATTATGTAGAAGGATGTGTCAATTGGAGCAAAGTGGGTTGAAATGGTCTGTGCTGCTACACCATGATGTGAGCCTGTTGTAAGGCAGATTTCATTACCCAGTTTGCTTTTCTGTCCCATTCATGCTCACCCCTTTGGGAAATTCCTTTGGTTATGTCTTAAGAATGAATTTGCTAAGTCATACAAGTTACAGGCCTTGCAGTAAGTTTAGGAATGACTGTCCCTGAGGAGGGTTCACAAGGAATGGAAGATTCTAAAGCACTTTCAGGGAAGCTAGGTGGTATACTGGACAGAGTGCTGGAGTCAGGAAAACCTGAGTTCATATTTAATATCAGACAATTACTGGCTATGTGACCCTAGGAAAGTCACCTAACCTCTGTTTGCTTGAGTTTATTTCCTCTTCTGTACAATGAGGATAATAATATCCTACCTTCCAGGTGGATGAAGATCAAACAAATTAATAATTTTAAAGGGTTTAGTACAGGGTCTGTGTATCAACAATGAAATATTCACAATGCCTACGGCAGCTATAAATATGCTGATGTGGTTATTAATCACAAAATATAGCAGGCTCTCTACATGGAGGATAAAGGTAGAACATTTATTAAAATACCAGAAAACTGAGTCCCCAAACCAGAAAGCAAAGCCATCACAGTAGTTATGAAATTGGCACATGTAGTTAACAACCTCATTCTCAAGTTCTTAAAATAGAACAGGCTATCTCAGGCAAAGGTCCTCTTCTCCCTACTCACAGAAACTGCTCAGTGTCCAGGAAGTGTGTTCCCAGCAGCTCCAGCCCCCCACAATTCCTGTCCCTGGCAGACCTCAGCAGCAGTCCTTAGCAGAAATTCTGGCTAGCTCAAAAAAAGGGGTTTGCGCCTCCACCTCCACCTCCGCTGCTACCGCTGCCACTGCCGCTGCTGCTGCGTGCCACTGCCAGTCACAGCAGGAACTCCAGCTTGGCTTCTGCTTCCTCTTGCCCCACCCCTTTCTATTATGTCAGCAACTCCAATGGGACGTGGAAGATCTTTAAATCCCATAACCCTTACAGTCTGGCATGTGGTGGATGCTTCATAAATAATTGTTCTCTTCCCCTTTCATATTCTTAGCTGCCACCATAAACTTGGATTTCATTTAAAAATGATGTCTTGGGGAAGCTAGGTGGTGGTGAATAGAGCACAGGGGATATATCATTATATGTTTCTTCATTTCCAACCATAATAGCAGCTTCCATTACTTCTTCTTTCAGCTTTCTCATATAGTCTCTAAGCGAATACCAGGGTCTGTCTCCACTAAGCCATATAGAATCAGTGGGATACATTCTATTGCATCCATTAGCAGCTAAAGCTAACAGATTGGTTGTATTGTTACCTCCTGCCATGTGAAAATCTCTAAAAGATTGCTGGACAAAAGGATTTTGACAAATACTTATAAATTTCAAGCAGTCCACACAATCTATGGATACCCCTCCAGCTCCTTCATCAGTGATTCTCACCATCCAAGACATTAATGATTCTCCCATCCTTTGGGTGAATCTGCTTGATATATCAGTAATCTCCTGTTGAGTGAAATCCTCTGTTATCTCCCTGAACACTGCTTGGCCTCCCTGATTCTCCGGCTTTCTTCTCAGTATGGAGCAAGCAACATTGTATCACTGTCCACATACATGCACTCTCTTGGCAGTCGTTGTCATAGCAACTAGGCTTAGACTCTACTAAAGCTGCATGAATTTACCTCCTGTTACTTTTTTTCTTCTTTTTCTGAGTCAAATTCACAATAGCCCTCTCTACTACCACTTGAGACTCTCCAGCTCTCTCTTCTAAAGGAGAGTTCAAATCTGAATGCTGCAACACAGCCACCTCTTCTAACAACATGTCTCTGCTTTCATACATAATATAGTAACCTGTTAGTAAAATCCAGTCCCTTCTACACACTGTCTCCAGCTCTCTCCTAAGTTTTATTGGTATTCTTTGCAAACATGTTTCTAAATCTCTAGGTTCTCCCTGCTGTAACTTCTGTTCCCAGTTTTCACAGAGCCACAGAGGAATAAGGTAAATCCTCCCATCCTGGGATAGCCATTTCTTCTAAATCCCTTCTGCCTCCAAATAGAGGTCTGATATTTCAAAATCCTATTCATGACACCAAATGTAGTGCCAGTTCAATATTTACAGCACCCACAATCACGATAAATATACCAACCATGACTATAAATATTCCTATATAGTACTCCATTACAAAATATAACAAACTCTCCATATAGATGACAGAAGAGAAGCATTTATTCAGACACCAGAAAACCAAATTCCAACACCAAGAAAATGAATCCATCATAGCAACATAGAAGTTAATGTACCACAACATAGCAGAGAGTCATACCATCTGTTAGCCTTCCCACAAACCAATATAAGACCAATAGTTACTTGAAAACCTATTTATCTCCATACCTGATTGTCCTCTTTCTCCCACAATCTCTCTAGCTCTGACTCCCAACTTCCTGTGGGCTCTGTTCCACCTTTCAGCAAACTCCTCCCACCACAGGCTCCATGTGATTACATTCAGCCTATAGGGGGCAGAGTTTACTTTCAAAACAGGGAAGATCTTCGAATTCCCTTAGGCATATTAAGGGGCAGGGAAGATCTTCACATTTCTATTGCCATTACAAGCACCAGCCCTGGAGTCAGGAGGATCTGAGTTCAAATCCGGACTCAGACACTTGACACTTAACTAGCTGTGTGACCTTGGACAAGTCACTTAACCTCAATTGCCTTACCTTCCCTCTTCCAAAAAAAATGTCTTATTATTAAAAATATTTTGTGCCTTATACATTTCCAAGTCCTTTCATGTAGATTATCTTATTTTAAATTGACACTACCTGGTGAGATAGTTAAAACTTAGTTTCTTATCCTAATTGGCTGTATAGTATAGTTAGAAAGAACACTAGAACTCCAGAACAGGCTTGTCTTCAAATCTCTGATCTCCTATTTTTTACCAGCACCAACACTATGAAAGTCCCTTGTCTTCTCTTAGGCTCAGTTTCCTTGTCAGTAAAATGTTGATGTACTTTGGGGTTTCTTAACATGTTTTTTTCTGTTATGGAACCCTCTGTCAGCCTAGTAAAGCCCCATGAGTCCCTTCTCAGAATAATGTTTTAAGATACATAACATGAAATATATAGCATTCCAAAGGCAATAAAGTATATCGAAAAATAATGCTAACAATTTAAAGGAAAACCAAAAAAGTTCATGGACCCCCGGTTAAGAACATTTAGAAGATCATTGGTTTGTTTTTGTTTTTTTTTTTGTTTTTTTTGGTAAATAGTATTTTATTTTTATAGTAGTGTTCAAGATTTACTTTTATAAGATTTTATGCTCCAAATTTTCCTCCCTCCCTCTCCCACCTCCCAGTAAGGGGAAAAAAATCTGATGCAGGTTATATATATGAAATCATGTTAAACTTATTTCCACATTAGTCATGTTGTGAAAGAAGAAATAGAGCAAAAGGAATGCCCCTCTCCCCCAAAATAAAATGAAAATAGTATGCTTCAATCATCCACCCACTCAATAAACTCCAGTGGTTCCCCATTGCCTCCAAGATCAAGTATAAAATGCTGTTTGACTTTCAAAACGTAGCTTCCTCCTACCTTTCCAGTCTTTTTACTCCTTGCACCCTCCTCCCTTTCTTCTGACCTCTCCACCATTCTTTGATACAGTGACACTTGGTCTCCTTACTGTTCCTCAAACAAGTCACCATATATCCTGGCTCCCACAATTTTCTCTGATTGTCCTCCATGCCTGGAATGCTCTCCCTCAGCATCTCTGCCTCCTGGATTTCTTCAAATTCCATGCAAAATTCCATTTAGTACAAGAAGCCTTTGGATATCCCTCTTAATTCCAGTAATACTTTCTTAATTACTTCTTATTTACCCTGAATAGAGTCTGTTTGTACATAGTTGTTTGCATGTTGTCTTTCCCATTAGATTGTGCAGTCCTTGAGGGTGGGCACTTTCTTTTTGCCTTTTTTTATGTCACCAATGCTTATTCATAGTTCCTGGCACAGAATAGGTACTTAATTTAAGTTTAAGTTTAATTAAACTTTAATTTTATTGAGTGACTCCTCATCATAATTAATCAGACCCATATCTCTTTGATTTCAGACCTGGGCTAATGATTGAGAGTTTAATGTGATCAAATAAGCCAATGACAGCAAAAACCTACATTCTTACAGTGCTTTAGGTTTTACAAAGCATTTTCTTCACAACAGTCCTGTCAAGTAGATAGTGCAAATATTATTATTTCTATTTTTACTGGCTACAACACACCACTAAAAGAATTGGGCTTTGCTGCTGACATATATGCATAATAAAGGCAGAAATTTGGACTAGATAGGTACAGAAAAATGAACCTCCCTCAACTTTTTTTCCATTTCAAATCTGCCTGTTGATCCAGAGAGTATTTTTGGAAAATCTAAGCAGAAGTTATTTGTAAGAGATCTGTTATTTCTGCTCAATGATACATGTCAAAAAGCAAAGGCATGCTAATCGTAGGGGCACTCATTGGATTGTGTTAGCTTCACGTGCTGGTTAAAACTCAAGGGCTGTCAGCCTATCCTGATCAGTAAGCAGATCTTGCCACTCTTCTCTAGACTACTAGAGTTGAGATGGCAGATTGTGACCCTGAAAAGATCAGTTAATCCATTAACAAACTTGTGTTAAGCACTTAAAACATAATACATATTGTGCTAGGCTTTAAGGATACAAAGAAAAAAAGTAACAGTCAGTGTCCTTATAGATGCATTCTATCTGATAGCATGACCATATATAAGTATATAAAAATATATATATAAGGTAGTCCTTTTAAGTAATGCTTTTTCAAATGTAACAATTTGGTGCTTTAAAAAAAGCAGAAAAAATACATTTTCATAAAGTAAAAATTAAGATGGTAAAATATGTAAAGCAATATAATATGTTTCCTCTTTCAGAGATCAACAGTTTGGTGACTGAAAAAAAGTAGGAAAAGAACTTTGATATAATAAAACTACTAAAAATTCCTGTAGAAGGAAATACAGTTTTCAGGTGGATTGTAAGCTATTGGGGAAAGAAAATGAATTGTGGAATCAATGTAAAGGCTAAATTAACCTTGTAAAGGATGTAGGTGTGATGCCTCTTGTGTATATAAACAATTTGATAGTCAATAGTTTAGAAAAGACAGAGAAAGTAAATAAACATTTGTTTATTAACAAAGTAATTAACTTTTGTTTCTTAAACACATAAAATATGGGTATAAATAAGAGCTGTTGAAAACATAGATTCTGGAAGAGGAACATTTTGAGAAATGATAAATTTCTGTAGGGAATTGTAGTTCCCCCCTATCTTGTTTGCATGTACAGTTAATTCTCGACATTTGCAAGTTTAATTTTCATTAGTAACCTCATTTTCACTTTGTGGTTGGCAACCCACACATTAAAAAAGAAAATGAAAGGCACCAAATGCACATTTATATCTGCAAGAAGGAGGAAATATTCATAAAAGTTGTTTGAGAATGTTTCAGAAAGTGCTAAAGTAACCTGTCAAGTGTGCCATGAGGGAATTGAAAAAAATAGACAGCAGCTAAACTTGTGGGTAAATGATATGGTGGTCACCCCACACCCACAACCACCTGCTTGGGCAGGTGGCCCCCAGGTAGGAGTTCTAAGTGTGGGATGGGAACTCACCCCAAGGCATGTGTCTTCATAGGGGCACAGTTCAATGGAAGAGCTACAACGGAGATTAGAGATGGCAGGTTTGCTCCTTTCCCTTTGTGATCTCAGTGTTCTTCTGATATTACAGCCCCTTCCCTTTCCTATCCATAATTGCCTTTCTTCTCTGCTGTATTTTGTGGATTATCATGGTTACTGTGTTGGGAAAAGTGCATAATATTCTAACTGATGTTTTAATATAAAGAATTGCATTCAGAAAAGTGTATTTTCTGCAATCTCAAACAAAAGATTGAAGTTTTGGTGGTTGCAGGAATCTAATACCCTATTTACCATAGGTTCCATGTATCAACATTTGTGTTTTTTACTTTTGCACTGTTTTCTAGGAACATTACCTCCAATGAAAGTTGAGGATTGATTGTAACTGTCCTAAAACTTAAAAGTAAAACTCAAAAAATCAAAAATTATGTAGCTTATTGGTGGCTAAAAGATGATGGAATAAGAGCTATTGTTTTCATACAAGAGATTTAGTGAGTTTTCATCTCATAAGCAAAAAGTGAGTCCATGAACACTAACTGACCCTGCTTGGATGGAAGAAGAGGAGAGGAAAGGGGGAATGGGGGGGGGGGGGATGAGTAGAAAAGTAGCTGTGTCCATCCATGTGTAAAGAACCAGAAGCACAAGATGACAAAAAGCTTCTGTTGCTAGTTTTTGATTGGCTAAATAAAGAATGGAGCTCATTGGAAAAGAGCTTCAGTTCTAGATCTTTTAGGTCTACTTTGAGGCACTCTAAAGTTCCTGTTGCTTTTTCTTCCATCACTTGTTTGAAACAGAAAAGTAGAAGGGAGAAAGACAGGTTTTGTGAATCCTTTGATGTATAAGAAGAGATGTTGAGAACTCATTGGGAAATACAGAATCTTCATGAGTGAAGAGCTGGATAGACCTGTCTACCTTGCCCAGAGTGGCAGCATGAGCTATTTTGCTATGAGTTATAATAGCTACAAGCTAATTAGATGATTTAGCATGCTGGGTGAGGGAAGAGTTAGCTGGTCTTGTGTGCATTGCCCAGAGAGAGCTATCTTGATGAACTTTGAAGTTCTCTACTTCAAAGAGAACTTCTAGACAATTCCACAGTGTAACACTTTTCTAATACCTTTTAAGAATGATTATGAGTTAAAGTGATTGTTACTGCTCCATTGGTTTAAGGATAGAAGAGGAAAGGATTTTCCCTGTTGGAGAGTGGCAAGTATCAAAAGGGGAACAGTAAGGAAAGAAATTTTCATGTAGTACAGATATTCCTGAATGGACGACTAAAATAAAAACCTGAGATTGTGAGTTATCCTGAGCATATGAGTTTTCTTCCCTCATTTATTTCCTTTCCAGATTTCTGTAATTGTGCACTCACTTACCTGCACAGATAGTGCATTAAACACAGTTTTGTATGTGGATTGTGATATACTTACTATTCCTGTATTTTACTTAATACATGAAATCTGTGATGTTTATAATTATTTATTTCACATTATTTTAAAGCAAATGGTTATGTTTTAGCTTTGAAGTATCATCATTGGGAGTTGCTAGTTTCTATTAATGGAACCACATTGGTGGGGGCTCGATAGCTAAAATGGTGGGTACTGAGAATATACTTCTCCCCAAATTGTGTTACACCTAATATCCCTAGAGTTTTCATAATAAATGTATGATGATGGTCCTCTCTAGGAACTTAGACCTGTCATTATGAGACTAGATTGGACTTAGAAAGCTAACCCAGAGAGAGAGAAGAGGTAGCCTATGGCTCTCTCATGAGAGGGGCTGACACCATGGAATCTTCAGGGGGCTCCACTCCACCCTATGTACCTCCCTGGTAGTTAGCATGCCAAGAAATGACATGAAAAGACAATTATATGCTCTGAGGAACCCAGTCAGCACAGATATTCCCAAACCTAGACACTTTCTTAGGTCTGACTTTTGCTATATAATAGCAACTAAAACCATATATAGGTACCTAGTTTACAAGCCCAATTAGTCTACTGGCCATAGGCAGCACCTTTTTTATATTCTGGGTGAGGCTGCCCTCACTCATTGCTGAAAGGTCACAATGTAATGAAACCCAGCATTGTTTCTCTTCTTTGGAGCTGGCAAAACCCTCTACTACTCCTACCTGTTATGTGCCTGCTTCTCTGATAGTGCTAACACTTAATATACTGCTAGTATCTGTCCTAGTCAAGGTGAAACTATGAAGCATTTTGTTTAAGAATGGATGCCTATTATCCCTGTTGTTAAATATAAGTTTATATATTAAGTTAGGTGCAACATGGAACAGGGGATAGAGAACTGACTTCAGAGTCAGAAGGACTTGGGTTCAAGTCCCAACTCTGACACATTGACTGGGTGATCCTGGGCAATTCAATCAATCTCTCAATGCCCCAAATGGTTCCCTAAGACTTTAGAAGAGAAAGTGACCATCTGCATTGGCAGCAGGAATTCCTCACCAGGAGCTTCTTATACCAGCTAATAGCCTAATATGCCACCCCCCAAAAAATTAATCTAATAGATAAATTTATAATTTGTAGATGAGAACAATTTGAATGGAAGGTAAGCTTGGGTTTTTTTTGTTGGTTTTTTTTTTAAGCAATTGGGATTAAGTAACTTGCTCAAGGTTACATGGCCAGGTGTTTCTGAATGGGTGCTAAGTGTCTGAGTCCGGATTCGATCCCAGGTCATCCCGACTCTGGGGCTGGTGCTCTTACTCGCTGTGCTACCCTGCCGCCCCAGCTTGTTTTGTTCTTTTTCACACTTTCTCCCCCTAGAACCCTGAGAACCAAATGTCACATATAGATATATTTTCTCTGTTTCCAGGTTAAGCAGTACTTGTTAAATTTTTTTTTAAAATTTAAAATTCAGAATTATTTTTGATAATGAGTCCGATCCTATTGACATAAGTAGATTAGACAATCATTTTTGAAAGTATATTCCAAAGGAGATGTGAGATTTAAAAGGAACATGCCCTGTCTCCAGTTCCCTAAATTCCAGTTCTAGGAATCTATTTTGAGAGTCACACAGGGCACATAGGAATGAAACTGGTTTGTGAGATAAGCAGGGGTGAAACTATATAGGTCTCCACAAATTGAAGCCCATCCATTGAATGGTGCTCAGAAATAGATCAAAAACTCAAAGTAGATCACAGAATGCTAGAGCCAGATGCTACTTGTTAACTTGCACTCAATTCAATTCAACATGAACACGTTAAGGGGTTACTTTGTGCAAGGCATTGGCTGAACTAACCAATTATCAATTTTTGATAGTTCAAGACTTTTACTATTATTATTTATTTTTTTCTCTCCTTTTTTTGTTTAATACTCATTACAAAAACTTCTGAGATGTGTATAGCTATAGCTATCTATCTCTATCATCTACACCTACCTATTATCTATCTAGTCGTCTATCTATCTATCATCTATCTATCATCTATCTATCTATCTATCATCTATCATCTATCTATCTATCTATCTATCTATCATCTATCATCTATCTATCTATCTATCTATCTATC
>NW_027187378.1:33430187-33458059 GCF_028583685.1 Petaurus breviceps papuanus
CTATCTATCTATCATCTATCATCTATCTATCTATCTATCTATCTATCTATCTATCTATCTATCTATCATCTATCTATCTATCTATCATCTATCTATCTATCTATCATCTATCTATCTATCTATCTATCTATCTATCTATCTATCTATCTATCATCTATCTATCTATCTATCTATCTATCTATCTATCTATCTATCTAATCTGTATCTATAGACATACACATGCATAAAAAAGAAAACTGGAATTCCAAACCATCTTTCCCCCTTTAAGTTCTTTTATATCCCGACCCCAATTCCATTCTTCTTGGCTAGGTGAAGTCTTGGGAGGATAAATACACAGTGAATTTTTTTATTCAAAGCACTTTTGTATTTGACTGAGAAGGGAAAATGGATTCCATTGGAATGATTAATCATCAAGCTGAAGAGTCTCTTTGTGTAGTTTCTTTTCTCTTCAACTGTGAAAAACAGTTGTCTCTGTAGAAAGAAGTATGAAATAATTCCTGTCCTCAAAGAACTTACATCTTCTTGGAGGAAGAGAAATATTTACATATAAATATAAGGTATTTGGAAGAGACAGTGAACAACTGGGGTGGGGAGGGGAGGGGGAGGTCATGAAACACTTCACAGAGGTACCTACCCTGAGTCTTCAAGGAAGTGAAAACTTGGAGGGAGTGCATTCCAAGTGTGTAATATAATCTATGCAAATACATGGAGGGAAGAGACTGTTGGTCAGTATTGGGGAATAGCTAGTATTTGGTATGGCTAGAAGCTAAAAGATATGAAATAAGGCTAGAAAGAAAGGTTGGAACCAAATCCTAGAGTAGGTTAAGAAGCCTGGATTCATCCTTTAAGCAATAAGGAGGCACTAATGGTTTTTAGGAAGTTGTATTAAATACATGTCCTATACCTCTAATTTAGAATATTGACATGATGAAACCTTTTCCAATCCAGACTGCTAGGAGAAGCCCTTCTCCAGTAATTGCAGCAGGGAGGGACTGGAGGTTATGGTAGCAATATGAAGTTGGATATGTCATTCTGCAACAGTAGAGTGAGATTCTCAAAAGAGAGTTGGAAGGAGTCTCTGAGGCAGTGAGGGGTTCTCTTCTCTGTGTGTAGTTGCATATACACATTTAAAAGATTAATTTGGTAGCCAGGTGAATTAGAATTTAAAAAGGAGAGTGACTAGACTAGAGTTTGGGTGGTAGCAGTGGGAGGGGGAGTGAAGAAAAAGGGAAGGTTGGAAGCATTGTGTTTTGGTAGAATCAACAAGATTTTTCAGTTGATTATCATTGTTGTTTGTCCTTTGTTCTTGAAGGGGACCATGACCAGGAAGGTGATGTCATGACTTACAAGTGAATTGGATTTAAGTGAGGGAAGAGTCACCAGCCTTACTCTCTCTTCAGGAGCCATTTGGGTCGCGGGGCAAGACACAGATCAGGATGACTAGAGATGGCCCCACACATAAGCAGCAAGAAAAACAGAGACCACCAATTCAATTGAGCAAATCTGTATTAAGTATCTGCTATATACAAGGACCCTGAGCTGGGGGCAGGTACAAAGACAAAACTAAAGCAGTACCTACCCTTAAAGAGCTTATATTCTACTAGGAATGGGGGGAGAAGAGGGGAATTGAAAACAAACATAAAAACTTGTGATTTGAAGCTGGAATCATTAGCATTTGAAGGAATCAAGGCAGGTCTTGAAGGTCTGGCATCTGATCTGACCTTTGAAAGGAAAGGAGGATTCTGACAGGCAGGGATGAGGAAGAAGCAGGTCCCAGGCCCAGGGGATGATTTATGTCACTACAAAGAAATGAGAGAAGGAATGTTAAGTTCTGGGAACAGCTGGTAGTCAAATTTGGCATGAATTTAATGTGAATATATGGCTGGAAAGGTAGGAGAGAGCCAGGCTGTGAAAGGCCTTACTGCCAAGATAAGACATCTGTATTTTTTCCTGCAGCAGAGAGCCAGTTGATTGGCAAGATAGAGGGAAAAGTTCAAGATAACTCTAAAGATTCACATCTGTGTATCTATGAAGAAATACCATCAACAGAAATGGTGTTTGGAGAAGAGATGTTTCTGCCAGGGTTAATAACAAGTTCTATTTTGGATTTTAATTTTTAAGGGTCAGAAAGATATACAGCAGGAATACTGTGGGATTTCGGCAGGGTGTTATGGAACCAGAAATATAAATTTGAATGTCATGCAAAGAAGTCATGGGAGTGTATGTCATTACAGGGGGAATATGGAGAGAGAAAGAGATCATCAAGAGAGCCTTGGTGGATGCTTATTGCTGTCAGGAAGATAAAGTGATGAAGAAACTTGAAAAAGAGAACCAGGAAATAGTAGTATTATGGAAGCTTAGGGAGGAAAGAATTGGTGGTCAATAATCTCAAATGATGAAAAGTTATTGTGGATGATGACTTAGAAAATGTCATTGCTTTGGCAATTGGAATGCCAAAGGTGATCTTGAAGAAAGCAAGATAAGTAGAGTGGTGGAATGAAAGTCAGGTTGGAGAGGACTGAAGAGTGAGTGGGAGGAAGCAAAGTAGAGGCCACCATTTTAGAATGCCGTTTCTAGAAATTTAGTAGTGAAAAGTATAGGGAAGAGAAATAGTGAAATGGCTTGACAGCTGAGAAAACCAAAGGAAGGCTCTTTGGGAATAGGGGACACCTGAAAATTCCTCTAAGGTGAAAGAAAGGCAATGACAGATAAGGAGAGATTAAAATTGGAAGAGAGGAAGGAGAGAGATGATAGAAAAAGAAAGAATTGGGAGGAGATAGAAGGAAGTAAGCAAGGGCATAAGTGGAAAGGTTAGTCTTGAGAATGAAGAGGACCACTTCATTATCTACCACAGGGAGAAAGGAAGGAAGGAAGGAAGGAAGGAAGGAAGGAAGGAAGGAAGGAAGAAGAAAGGAATTATTATTTATTTACTTGAACATTCTTTTCTTTTTAAATAAAGTTCCAAGTTCTCTCCTTTCCTCCCAACTCTCCTCCACCCATCGAGAAAGCAAGCAAAATGATATAAATGCTCTACCTGTGGGAAACTGTCATCAAAGTGATGGTTGTCTTAACTGTCTGGAGTTACAGAAACAGTGGGTGCAAGATGAGGGCTGTGGAGGCACAAAATCTATTATGCAGTGAGTGATAAGACAAGGACCCTCAGATTTAGATGTATGTGTAATGGTGGTCTTCCACAGCGAACGGTGACTGTGCCTGCCCTGGAATACAGAGAAAGTTGGCCCACCCAGAACAAAGTTGTCATCAGAGGGTAAAGGAGGGAAGGTAGCCTTATGAGAATTCCAATAGAATGTAGTTCCTTGGGGGCAAAGACTGATCTGTTTTTCTTTTTCTATCCCCAGAGTTCAGCACAGTACTGGGCACAGAGAGAACACTTAATAAATGGTCTTCAATTTAATTAAGCTGAACTCCATTGTTGTGATTCTTAACTGTCAGAGGATGAGCTCGTCTTCTCAACTAAAGAAATGAATTCTTTGCTACACTTTCCACCCTGCACCCTCCCAACCAATGATTTTTTGGCCAACAAGTATCACGTGCCAGTTGGCTGAGATCCCCAACTTAGGCAGGCAAGTGACAAAATGGAAGTGCGAGGTAAGGTAGGTAGAAGTAGAAATGAAGCTTCTAATTAGCACCAGAGGAGATGATAGCTCCAAATAGATCACTGTTTCTTCTAGGTTTCATAAATTAATCTATATCAATTTGTTTAGATTGATTGAATTAGCAATCTCAACGAATTATCTATTTAAACTTGATTCTCACGATTCGCCTGAAGATAATTAGAGCCATTAGAATCCTCCTCCTCCCCCGCTCCAACAATTTTACCATGGAAAGAAGTTTTTAAAATTGATTCTTTGTCTCTATCACCTTCAATTCTACAAAGGACTTTTGTCCAACTTTGAATGCTTACTGAATTGAACTGAAATAATTCTTGTTGGCTTAAATAAGAGAAAGGGGAAAAAAGAGAAGAAATTTCTAGCATTCTTGTTTTGGAAGGGATTTTGCCAGTCCAACTCATTTATTTTATAGATAAGGAAACTGAAACCCTGAAAGGTTATATAAATGGTCTAATATCACATAGGGAGTTAATGCAAAGCCAGGATTAGAACCCTGGTCCTCGGACTCCAAATCCGGCACTCTTTCCATTGTACTGTGTAACCCCTAGAAGTACATACTCTTTCCACTTTTGTACTGCTCTAATTATTTGGAATTTTTTCCTTACATTGAGCCAAAACCGATCTCTCTATTATAGACCCCTTTCATTACTGTATACTTCAAAAACTAATTTGAAACCACTGTTCTTTTTTAAAGTTCTGCTTTATTTTATTTTACTTTCAAAATTATTGTTTATTTACTTTGACATTCTTTTCTTTTTCAATAAAGTTCCAAATTCTCATCCTCCCAACTCTCCTTCACCCATTGAGAGGGCAAGCAATATTTCTTATACCATGATAATATTACATCACAGTCATATACCACAACTTACTCAGCCATTTTCCAATTGATGAGTATCTATCTCCTCAAGTTCTAATTCTTTGTCACCACAAAAAGAGCTGCTAGAAATATTTCTTTTGTATATAGGTCCTTTTCCTTTAATCTCTTTGGGGTACAAACCTAGTAGTGATATTGCTGGGTCAAAGGGTATGTACAGTTATTTAGCTCTTTGGGCATAGTTCTGAATTATTTTCCAGAGTGATTAGAACAATTCACTATTCCCCGACAATTCATTAGGATATCTATTTTCCCTCATCTTCACCAGCATTTTTAATTTCTGATAGGTGTGAGAAGGTATCTCAGAGTTGCTGCAATGTATATTTCTCTAATTAATGATGATTTAGAGTTACATTATAATAAATGGCCATAGTAGTCTATGATAAACCCAAAGATCCAAGCTTTTGGAATAAAAGCTCATTATTTGTCAAAATTGCTGAGAATACTGGAAAACACCATGGCAGGAACTAGATAGAGACCAACATTTCACACTATGTATCAAGATAAGGTCAAAATGGCCAAAAACTCAAGGAAGGGGAGTCCGCTGCTGGATTCTGGGCAGGAGCCGCCATTAGCCACCTCTCCATCTTCACCTTCACTAACCAGCACTTCTTGCATACTACAGTCGAGTAGCAGCAGCCCTGGGCCAGCGCGGCTGCCCCAGCCTCAAGCTTAGCCACTGCACAGCCTTCACCACCACTGTCATAACCACCTCGTACCTCTGAGTATGTGGTATGGCAGAATTACCGCCGGGACTTGGAGGCCACCATCAACGGGCAGATCAACCTGGAGCTCTACTCCTCCTACATCCACGGGTCCATGCACTTGGATCGGGACTACACGGCACTGAAGAACTTCACCAAGTAATTCCTGCACCAGTGGCACTAGGAGCAGGAGCATGCTGAGAAGCTGAGGAAGCTGCAGAACCAGCGCGGCCACCGCATCTTCCTGCAGGACATCAAGAAACTGGACCCTGATGACTGGCAGAGAGGGCTGAATGTCATGGAGTGTGCTCTGCACTTGGGGAAAAAATGTAAGTCAGTCCTTAATGAAATTGCACAAGCTGGCAACTGACAAGAATTATCCCCATTTATGTGATTTCATTGAAACCACTACCTGGACGAATAGGTCAAGTCATCTAACAGCTGTGTGATTATGTAACCAACTTGTACAAGATGGGGTCCCCAATTCTGGCATGGCGGAATATCATTTTTACAAGCACATCCTTTTACACCACATGGAGACTGACATGAGACCTAAGCCATACCTGGCTTCCCCCATACCTAGGAACTGTGGGTGTCATTCCTATTGTCTTTCAGTGCATGCATATTTTGGTTATATGACCTTTTCATAATCTGTATCAAAAAACTACCACCATTTACATCCCAATAAAGTGACTTGGTACTGATAAAAAAAAAAGATAAGGTCAAAATGGGTATATGATTCATATGTAAAGATTGATACTATAAGCAAATTAGGAGATCATGGAATAGTTTATTTGTCAGATCTGTGGATAAGAGAAGAATTTGAGACCAAAGAAAATACAGAAACCACTACAAAATGTAAAGTAGATAATTTTGATTATATAAAATTAAAAAGTTGTTGCACAAACAAAATCAATGCAACCAAAATTAAAAGGAAGGCAGAAAACTGGGGGGACATTTTGCAATGTATCTCTGATAAAGGCTTCATTTCTCAAATATGTAGAGAACTAAGTCAAATTTGTAAAAAATGCAAGTCATTCCCCAATTGATAAATGATCAAAGGATATTAAGTCAGTTTTCAAAGCTATCTATAGCCATGAAAAAAATGCTCTAAATCACTATTGATTATAGAAATGCAAATTAAAACAATTTTGAGGTAGCACCTCACACTTATCAGATTGGCTAATATGATGAAAAGGGAAAATGAGGAATATTGGAGGGGATATGGGAAAACTGGTATGCTAATACATTGTCAGAGTTCTTTGGCTTCCAAAACCCTTGGTAACCTTTCTAGTTTTACACCTTACTCCTCTTCACATACTCTGATTAAATTCAGCTTCCTTACTGTTCCTCACATGAGTATCTTCATTTTTTTTTGCTCTGGGTATTTTCACAAATAATCTCCAATGCTTGGAATTCTCTCTCTCCCCTTGTCTCTGCCTCTTGGCTTCCCTGGCTTCCTTCAACTCTCACCTAAAATCCTACCTTCTACAAGAAGCCTTTCCTGGTCTCCCTTAATTCTAGTGTTTTCCTTATGAGATTTGCTCTAATTTTACTGGCCTCTATCCCAAAGTAGCAAAAGCAGATTCACCCAGAAAATTTTTGTCTGAAAACAGGCTTCTCTCTACACTTCAGAGCAGTGACATAGCAGTATTGTATGAGGCTATTGCTTCAACTCTGTCAGTGAAGGACTGATACTTCCTGTGTACTCTTAGATAGCTCGTGGATCAAGCAGTTTACTCATTTAGTAGTGAAAATGTTGCCATGAAATTAATTGTCTCCTAGTAAATTCATGAAGAAAAGGCTTACTTGCAAAGGTTTATTACCACCTCCTCTCTGACCTCTCTAATTGGAGAATTAGTCAGAACAGACCTGATGACACCTTCTTTGGTAAATCAGAATTTTCTAGTAGAAATGGATTGAACAAACCTAGACCAAGATTTAGCAGGAATTAGAGCTCCCAATCAGGCCTAAGTAGTTAAAGGAGATTTCCTCTAATAAGAGACCAAACCAGGCTCAGAAATTGCATTCCACAAAGTCAGTGAACATAGTTTGAATGTTGATAAGATATGACTTTGGCTTGGAATCACCCTGGAAATGGTTATAATAATAAATTGCTAATTTCATGAAAGAGTTCATTATAATTTTCTGCATCTTCAAAAGTCTCTTCCTAATGAAAAAGAGGGGAGTTGTATCTAGAGTAATCACTACCAACCTTGATTTTGCAAAAAAACAAAAACAAAATCCTAAAATTTTCGTAAGTATCTTAAGGGAAAATAATGAAATTCTTCAAACAAATTAATTTCACTTCAACATTATTTGAAGAGGCTTTAAAGATTCCACCTTAGGCACAGGGCAAAGAAATTTTAAGCCACAACAATTCTTAAATGCCAACAACTATGTTATAGAAGGGCTGCAATCTGTCTTTGCAAAATGAGTGCCCACCTACAATGACAAACACATAGATGTTTAAAGAATTAAAGTAATTAGGCAGAGGGATGATAGGCCATGGTCACTGAACGAGTTTGCCTTTGTCATGGAGAATGTTCGGCATGAGTCCAAATAGAAGAGGGTTTCCCTCCAAATGGTGAGGTTCTCCAGATGTTCCTGTGTATGGATGACATTGCACTAATTATATCAAACCCAAGAACAATAGAACCCCTAAGTGATATTCACAATTACACAAAATATATTAGCCAAACAATACAAATAGTGAAAAAAATAGATTGTCTATTTATTGCCCAGACTCTGATATGCAGTTTAATAGATAGCCAAAAGAACTGGTCCATTTACACATACCTTTAGCAGACACTGCAGATAGACAAAGAGATGGACAGAGAATTGAACAGAAGAGTAGGGTGGGTGGCTTTCGGTAAATTGAATTTTTTAGTACCCATATTCTTCTAGAGATTCTGTATGGTTGTGAGTTGAGGGTCACCCAAAGGTTAGGCATAAGTAGTCTATATTATACCACCAAAAAAGAAAAAAAATCATGTAGAAAAAGATGTGTAAAGGATAAAATCAGGAGAGATGTTTAACCAGAAAAAACAAGCGTACCAGGCATAGAGCTAAAAAGAGGAAAAACCCGTACCACGTAGACTTATCACCATGGAAGACCTCTCTGTCTCTCCTCCCTCTCTCCTTCTATTGCTTAATTATTCTTAGAACGTCTATTTTGAGGAAGGCCCAGTCCTGCCATGCTGACTCCACTCCTCTCCTGCCTCTCCTGCCTCTTTGGGCTTCTCCATACTCCCCTCTCTCAATGAAGCTTTTCAGTTCCCTTTTATAGGCGTCTTCCCCTATTAGAACATGAATCCTTCCAGGGCAGGGACTTTAAAAAAAAAATCATATTTGTATTTTCAGCACTAAGAACAATGTCTGGCACATATTAAATGCTTAATAAATGCTTGCTGACTGTTGACCAATGGACAACTGATTTGTTCCATTTGTATGCGGTTTTAAGAGGTCTAAAGAAAGGCATTCAACACATCCTCTACATGAATATATGGACAAGAGTCACACTAGAAGAGACAGAATAAGTACTGCTGGAGTGAGTAACAACACTAATAAGCTCACAGATCCATCAAAGTATCCACTGAAGTATTAATATAGTACTTTTAACTGAGGTGTATGTTAGGTGGGTCCTTAATAAAGCTTTGTTAATATAAAATAGCAATAATACCCATAATTTATGTAATGCTTTAAAATTTATGGAGCACTTTACATGATATCTTATTTTAGCTTCTCTTTAATCCTATGTTGCTGTTGTGCTTTTGTTTCTATCACATCCAAGTCTTTGTGACCCCATTTGGAGTTTTCTTGGCAATGATACTAGAGAGGTTTGCCATTTCCTTCTCCAGCTCATTTTACAGATGAGGGAACTGAGGCAAATAGGGTTAAGTGACTTGCCAAGGGTCACACAGTTAGTGTCTGAACTCAATAGAATAAGTCTTGCTGACTTTAGGTCTGGCACTCTGTCCACTGTACCATGCAGCTGCCCTAATAGATGCTATTATTATCATTATTTTACAGATGAGGAAATTGAGACATAAGAGAGATTATGTCACCTGTCTTAGGTCACAAAGGTAGTAAGTGTTTGAGGTAGGATTCAAACTTAACTCTTCTGGTCTCCCAAGTCCAAATATTATAGTCACTATTTCATCAAGGTGAAAGGAAATAATAGGCTGTAAGTTCTCAGAAGGTTGGAAATGCATAACAAATATGGAAGATGAGATGATTTTTAATGGCATGATGGCTAGACTTGTGGAAAGAGGAACTGGGAATGGAAAGATGGAGGAGGGGAAGAGGTGGAGAACCTATTTAGTTCTCCTCCCTCTTTTCCTAATTGTTGATCCCATACATCTTGGAAATCAGCAGAGTCCAAATCATGGCTTGTTGAATTATAGACTTCAGAAAGCAATGGAAAAAATATTGTGCAGCTAGTGACATGAAGATTCAACTTAAATGCATGTCATGCTTTTTTTTTTTAAGATCTGGTTGTTAAACTTTTACCACCACATCCCTGGGACAGGAAAATAATTTCCCAGGTTGTTTCCAATGACTAGGGCTCAATCAAACCATTTGGCTAGGCTCAATGTGTGCGCACAAGAAATTAAAAGCTCATTTGCTCTTTTCCCCTTGCCCCCTTTAACACCATCTCTACTTCTTTCTTAAGACCTTCACAACTTGAAAAGGTACCTTCTGTGAACCCAACTGTGACCTTGTATAAACCATTAACCTCTTGGACCTGTTGGCCCATCTGTTTTCTCATCTCAACACTGAGGAATTTGAATGACAGTATTTCTAAGATTCCTTCTTTCTATGTATTCATTCAATGTTCTATAATCTAACTGATCTCTAGCTTCATACTTCATGTCAAGAAAAGAGAGGTTCTCCACCAGCTAGAACTGCATCTTCTACATAAGGAACCATCGATTATAGCAAATGGAAAAATACTGAATATACAGTGGACAAGTGCATTCCCTTGTCAGTATACTTTCCAGGGATGTGCACATAGAGGATGAGGTTGATGTGCACACGGATAAAGCTAGTTTAGTGTTTGGGAGGCTCCAAGAAAAAAGTGTGACTTTTTTGTAGACTGAAGGTCTACAGAACCATTGAACTGACTTCATTCCTTTCTTTATGCCTGTGAAACCTGGATAGTCTACCAGTGCCCTGCCAGGAAACTGAATCATTTCCATCTGAATTGTCTTAGGAAGATTCTGAAAATCACCTGGCAAGAGAAGGTGTCAGACACTGAGGTCCTTTCTCAAGGTGAACTGCCAAGCTTTCAAACTTTACTACAGAGAGGGCTACTCTGATGGGCTGACCACATTGTTTGAATGCCAAATATATATTTGCCTAAAAGACTATTTTTAAATTTTTTTTTGTTTTTGCTTTTGGAGGGCAATTGGGGTTAAATGACTTGCCCAAAGTCACACGGTTAGTAAGTGTCTGAGGCCAGATTTGAACTCAGGTCCTCCTGATTCCAGGGCTGGTGCTCTATTCATTGTGCCACCTAGCCACCCCATAAGTTGATTTTTTTTTTTGCTTTTTTGGAGGGCAATTGGGGTTAAGTGACTTGACCAAGGTCACATGGCTAGTTTTTTTGTGTTAAGTGTCTGAGGACAGATTTGAACTCAGGTCCTTCTCACTCCAGGGCTGGTGCTCTGTGCCACCTAGCCACCCCCTAAAAAACTATTAAAATCAGTATAATTGATCATATCAACAATAAAACTAGCAGAAACCACATGATCATCTCAATAGATGCAGAAAAGGCTTTTGACAAAATACAACATCCATTCCTATTAAAAACATTAGAAAGTATAGGAATAAATGGAGCCTTCCTTAAAATAATAGGTAGCATCTATTTAAAGCCATCAGCAAGTATTATATGTAATGGGGAGAAGCTAGAAGCATTTCCCATAAGATCAGGGGTGAAACAAAGGTGTCCACCATCACCCCTCTTATTCAATCTGGTACTAGAAATGTTAGCAGTAGCAATTAGAGAAGAAAAAGAAATCAAAGCAATCAAATTAGGCAAAGAAGAGACCAAGCTATCACTCTTTGCAGATGATATGATGATATACTTAGAGAATCCTAGAGAATCAAGTAAAAAACTACTTGAGACAATAAATAAATTTGGCAAAGTTGCAGGATATAAAATAAACCCACATAAATCCTCAGCATTCCTATATATCTCCAATGAAATTCAACAGCAAGAAATGGAAAGAGAAATCCCATTTAAAGTTACTGTAGACATTATAAAATATTTGGGAACCTACCTGCCAAAACAAACCCAGGACCTATATGACCATAACTACAAAACACTTTTCACACAAATAAAGTCAGATCTAACTAATTGGGAAAATATCAATTGCTTGTGGCTGGGTCAAGCTAATATAATAAAAATGACAATTTTACCTAAATTAAATTATATATTTAGTGCCATACCAATTAATTTACCAAAAACCTACTTTATGGAGCTAGAAAAAATAGTAACAAAATTCATTTGGAAGAATAAACAGTCCAGAATATCAAGGGAATTAATGAAAAGAAATGCTAGGGAAGGTGGACTAGCTATACCAGATTTCAATCTGTATTATAAAGCAGCAGTCATCAAAACTACTTGCTACTGGCTGAGGAATAGAGAAGTGGATCAATGGAATAGATTAGGCACAAGAGATTCAGAAATCAATGACTATAGTAATCTATTGTTTGATAAACCCCCAGACCCTGTTTTTTGGGACAAGAACTCACTATTTGACAAAAACTGCTGGGAAAACTGGAATATAGTATGGCAGAAACTGGGTATAGACCATTATCTAACACCATATACCAAAATCAAGTCTAAATGGGTGCATGATCTAGGTATAAAGGTTGATACTGTAAGCAGTCTCCTAAAACAAGGAATAGTTTACCTATCAGACTTGTGGAGAGGGAAAGACTTTATGACTAAACAAGAATTAGAGAACATTATAAAATGTAAAATGGATAATTTTGACTACATGAAATTGAAAAGCTTCTGTACAAACAAAGCCAATGTAACCAAGATTAAGAGGGAGGTGGGAAATTGGGAAAGAATCTTTACAACCTATGTCTCTGACAAAGGACTCATTTCTAAAATATACAGAGAATTGAGTCAAATTTATAAGAATACAAGTCATTCCCCAATTGATAAACGGTCAAAGGATATGAACAGGCAGTTTTCAGAGAAAGAAATTAAAGATATCTATAAGCACATGAAGAAATGCTCTAATTCACTATTAATTAGAGAAATGCAAATCAAAACAACTCTGAGGTACCACATCTCACCAGTCAGATTGGTTAAGATGACAAAACAGGAAAATGACAAATGCTGGAGAGGATGTGGGCAAATTGGAACACTAATGCATTGCTGGTGGAGTTGTGAACTGATCCAGCCTTTCTGGAGAGCAATCTGGAATTATGCCCAAAGGGCTATAAATACTTTCATACCCTTTGATAACCACTCCTAGGGTTATATCCCAAAGAGATCATAGAAATGGGAGAAAGACCCATGTGTACAAAAATGTTTATAGCAGCTCTTTTTGTGGTGGCAAAGAATTGGAAATTAAGGGGGTGCCCATCAATTGGGGAATGGCTGAACAAGTTGTGGTATATGCATGTCATGGAATACTATTGTGCTATAAGAAACGAGGAGCAGACAGTCTTCATATTTACCTGAAGAGGCTTATACAAACTGATGCTGAGTGAGAAGAGTAGAACCAGGAGAAATTTGTACACAATTACAGACACAACTTATGTGTGATGACCAACTTTGATAGACTGGACTCTTCTCAGCAATGTAGTGATATAAGTCAATTCCAAAAGACTCATGATGGAGAGAAATATGTGCATCCAGAGAAAGAACTAAGTTTATATGCAGGTGGAAGCAAAATACCTAATCTTTTTCCTTCTCTTATTTGGTTTTATGTCCTCTTGACCATTTTTCATTCCAGCTGGTACAATACGTCCTTATAACCTTATTAATGTATAATGTGAAAGTATTTACAGATCCTATACTTGACTATATGCCGCCATGGGGGAGAGGAGGGAGGGGGACAAAATGTGAAACTGACTTTGTGGGGAGCCCCAGAATCTGATCCCAGCCTACAAGAACTTTTGCTCCTAGAAACATGCGCATATTTTTTTCCACCTATGAATACACATTGTGTGAAGGAAAATCAAATGGTATCAGAGAAATAAAAAAAGGAGGGGAAAAAATTTTTTTAATTAAATTGGTTTGTTTATTTACTTTCAGTTTACAACATTCAGTTCCACAGTCCCTTGAGTTTCAAATTTTCTCCCCTCTCTTTCTCCCCCCCCCCCATCATGGTAGTATGCACTCGAATACAGGATCTACAAGTTTGTTCACATTAATCATTAGTCAGGTTGTAAAGAAGGATTATAACTGATGGAATGATCAGTGGGAAAGAGGAAACAAAACAAAACAAGAAAAAGAAACACAGCAAGTAGTTTGTTTCAATCTTCATTCAGACTCCACATCTCTTTCTCTGGGATGTGGATAGCTCTTTTGATCATGAGTCTTCCTAAAAGATGATTTTATGGAGAACTCACACAAGGCAAGCATTCCCATGGAGGTCAGTAGAAGTGATACAAGGATACTCTCAAAGTCCCTGAGAAATTTTGCTGTTGATTGTGAGACATGAGAGACACTGGCACAGGACCACCCATCATGGCATGCCCACATCATGTGCCCACATCAATAATTTCGATTACAGGATGACAATGACTCCCTATTTTTTTTTTAAACATCATTGCACCTGAATTCAGGATACTCTGGATTTGATTCATAGTTTTACTATTTACTGCCTGAGTGACCTTGGTTAAGTCCTTTCCTCTCTCTGGTTCTTAGTTTATTTGTAAGATGAGGATGTGGGACTGTATCATTTCTAAGGTTCCTTACATCTCTAAGTCCTACAATCACTCATTTTACAAAAGTGTTCTTCATTTTGTAAAGAGGATTTATGTTAGCATTGGTTTGAAATGTGAGCTTCCCTGATAGAGTGAAATATGTTTAGAAAAATGTGCTATTTAATTCTTCAAAAGCACATTTATCATATAAAATAAGGCATGCTAAATCCCTTTAAAATATCTTTCCTGTGTCTGATTATTTCATACAGTCTTGGAGCGTAGTACTAATTAAAACAAAGTTTAGGGCTTGATCCCCTGTAAGAAGCAATGAGCTTCAGATAACAGAATTCACCCTTAAGCTTCAACTAGGTCATGAGAGAGGCCAGACAATTAATGAAAATTCATTACATGTACTGCAAAAATGGCAAAAATTTCCCTTCTGATGGTGGATTGGTAGTGTCATAGATGTACATAAAGTGGGCTGGGAGTCAGAAAACCTAATTTCTGGTCCTCGTTCTGCCACCAACTAGTTATGTAACTTTGAACAAGTGTTTTTCACTCTTTGGGACTCAGTTTCCTCATCTGTTAAGATTGTACCAGTTCTTCTATGAAATTCCCTCCAGCTCTAAAACTCTGTTATCTAATATTGGTACAAATGTATGTATATTTATGCATATATGTACCTATGTATAGCAATATATACTCATACAGACATACATATATATATATGTGAACACACACACATATATCTGTTTAGGTGGCAAAATGATGTCGTGGAATGAAGACTTGACTTGGAGTTAAAAAGCTTGTTACTTCTAGTACCAGCTTTGTCAGTTAATTTGTTTACTTGGGAAGATCGCTTCATCTCTCTCTGGACCTTAGTTTCTTCCTCACTAAAATGAAGGGTTTGGATTAGACTGGGGATTTTAAAAGCCTTTTCTTTCATAGATAGATAGATGATAGATAGATAGATAGATAGATAGATAGATAGATAGATAGATAGATAGATAGATAGATAGAAAAAGACTTTAAAAAAGATAAAAAGACTTTAAAAAGATGAAACCTTTGGCAATCTAGTGAAACCTATGGGCTCATTCTCAGTACATTTTTTTAAATGGAAGGAAATGCTAAAATTAAATTAGATGTTGGTGAAAATAAATATGGATTTTTCCCCCATTCAAGCTCATGGATTCCATGTAATAACCCACAGACTGGATGACATCAAAAGTTCTTTCCATTTATAATATTCTAGGATCCTTTGAGTCTATGTTATTTTGCTTGTAGTGGAAATATTTGAAAATTCTTGTATCAGTGGTTAAGGACAACACCTTATCTATAGACTTTCTGTATTACAACAAGAGAAATGGTGCTACACAACATATGTGGACTTGCAGTGATATAGAGAGGTAAATATTGGGGTTCTACTGCATCCACAAACTTTTTTCTGCCTTATGATTGAGCCTGTTAATTAGATAAGGATTTGATTACTACCAAGTAGATAAACCCTATCCCAATCACTCCCTAAAGTTATTTGTAGTTTTCATCAGTTAATATTTCCCTGAAACTTATAGCTATGGCTTTCCACAAAGGGCCACTGTAAGTACTGCTGGGCATTGGACAAATTCAATTCAACAAGCATTGGTTAAGTGAAACAATATGGTCCTGGATTTAGGGTCAGAGGATCTGTGTTCAAATCCCAAATCTATCACTTACTAACTAGGTAACTTTGGTCATCATTTAACCTTTATGGGCCTCAGTGTCCTCATCTAGAAAATGGAAGAGTTGAACTAGATGGCTTCTAAAGTCTCCTCCAGTTCTCCATCTATGACTTACTATGTGAAAGACACTGTGCTATGCTATAGGGATACAAGAACCAAAATGGACAAACAGTCCCTGACCTCAAGGAACTTACAGTCTACAATATTTACTCATAGCTAAGAATAAGATAATTTGAAGGAGAAAGTACTAACAATCAAGGGTGACCAAGAAAGACTTCCCACGGGAAGTGACATCTTTGCTCACTGCTATTTTCTGTTGTACAAGGGCATCAAGTGTTTTCTGACTGAGAAAGTTTTGATCTCCTCGTAATTATAAAATTATGCTGGTCAAATTTCCAGAGGAGACAGTGAGTATTTTAATGTATGTTCTTTTATCTATTTCTCTTTTTGTATGTATGTGTGAGGTCAAAATTAGGGTCATCTTTCTGACTGATCTTCTGAACACATTCATTCAAGTAGGTCTGACAATGTTGAAAGAGAGAGACAGAGAGAGAGAGACAGAGACAGAGACAGAGAGAGACAGAGACAGAGAGAGAGAGTTCTGAGAACATGGCACTATATGAAAGATTATCATATGAAGAAAAAAAAAGCTGATTTTATGTTTCCATTAAGGGCATGTCAACACTAACATTTTAGCAGGAAGAATTTAGGTTAGATACTAATATTAAAACAATGAGATTTATTGTTGTTCAGTCATATTTAACTCTTCATGATACCATTCGGGGTTTTCTTGGCAAAGATACTGGAGTAGTTTAACATTTACTTCTCCAGCTCATCTTACAGATGAGGAAACTGAGGCAAACAGGGTTAAGTGACTTACCCAGCGTCACACAACTAGTAACTGTCTGAGGTCAGATTTGAGCTCGGGTCCAGCACTCTATCCACTGCATCACCAAGCTGCCCCAAGAGCCAATAAAATACCTATCCTTATTATGGAGGTTAAGTAACATCATCTTTATTTAAGCACAGGCTTGATCATAGCATTCCATAAGAAGGCAAGAGATTGTGATTTGATCAGTTTCCTGTATTTGTGAAAAGGCAGGCTCCTGCCCAATTTTGTAATATGACTTTTGAAACGACTCTTTTCAGGATGAGGGTGGGAGGAACATTTCCCGGATACCTTAAAAACTACCTTCTATACAACTGGACACATGGGCTACATATTTATTCAATACAATTTCAGATGTTAATATTAACATCTATCAGGTTGACTTTTTAAAAATTAGTTTTAAAGATTTGGTTGTTTTCATGGCAATAGAAATACCAACATTTCAGGTATGATATTGGTCAGAGAGAAGGGATCTGGAGAAGCAGAGACAATGTGTTTCAGAGAGTGATTGACATATTATACACCATACTTTTCCTTCATAGACATTCTTGCCTCTGGACTCTTCCTCACTACATTCCCCCTACTCTCTCATGTTATCGGCTACCAAATCTTGTCAGTTCTACTTCTATAGTGTTTACGTCTTACATCTGCTCCTTCTCTTCACTCACACGACCTCTACCCCGGATCAGTTTGTCATCACCTTTTCTGCCTGGACTCTTGAGCTTCTCAGTTGTTCTCTCCCACAAAGGGGATACATACCTAAAGGTATTGACATACCTAAAGCACCATGTCACTCCCCTGCTCAGAAATTTTCAGTGGCCCACTGTTGCCTCTGGAGTAAAAGACACAATCCTGAATGTGGAATTTAAAGCTAGGGGTAGGGACTGGACTTGTAAATTGACTGATACAGGGAATTCCTGCATGATAAAAGTCAGTTTTAGCATCTTCCCTGCAATTTACAGTCTTTGAATTGCCTAGAATCCATCTACACTATGGTTCCTTCCTCTAGACCTTCCTGGTCCTGTCTCATATGAGTTTTCTTCATGCACTCATTATCTGCTTGGATGGATTTGTTACCTACCATTGCATCTTCTACCTCCCTGCTTTTATACATACAGGGGGTCTCTCACATTTGGGATGCAGACCCTGTCCACCTCTAACTTATAGAATTCCTAGACACCTTCAAAGCACAGCCCAAGCACCACCTCCAATAACTTGGTTTCCCCAATTATTAATCCTCTTCCCACTGAAATTATTTGTTATTTATTTAAATGTGTATACATTGTATCACTCAATAGACTATAAGCTTCTCAAAGGCTGGAACTTCTTAGTTTTTATCTGTTTTCCCAGCAGCTTATATATATTGTCTTGTATGTTGCTGTTCTTCAGTCACGACCGACTCTTTATGACTCCGTGGATTCTACACTGTCCATGTGGTTGTCTTGGCAAAGATACTGGAGTGGTTTGCCATTTCCTTCTCCAGTGGATTAAGGCAAACAGGAATTAAATGACTTGTCCACAGTCACACAGCTAGTAAGTTTTTTAATTCAAATTTGAACTCAGGTCTTCCTGACTCCAGATTCAGCCTCAATCCACTGAGCCATCTAGCTACCTCCAAGGCAAATGAGGTTAAATGACTTGCCCAGAGTCACACTGGTAATTGTCTGAAGCTGGATTTGAACTCGTCTTCTTGGCTCTAGGCCCAGCACTCTATCCACTGAGCCATCTAGCTGCCTCTCCCTTACACATAGTAGGAATTTAATATATTTCTGCCAAATTGAGTGGGCTGTAACTTTATACACATGAGGGTCACTGTGCCAGAAACCTCATTTCTGAGTGTGTATTTCTTTTATTTCAGAGGAACATTATACCAATTAAATTTTTTTTTCCTAAATAAAGTTTGGACTTGGGTTTCATGGTAACGTAAAAGATGTTTCTAAGCAGTTTTGAGGAGCACATGTTGGAGAAGGCTTTGTGTAGGCATCACTGTGGCACATTTTTGGAAGCTAAGTTTCATAATGTATCTGAATACAGAGAAGGTGCTAGGCAAATATGGTTAAATGGAATCAGTTCTACAAATCAACAAGTTCCCCACTGGGTAGAAAGACATTAAGGAAAATAATGACTTGCACCGTGGTAGAATTTTGTCCATTTTTATTAAAAGCAGGATTTACTTTTTCACAGAGTTAAGAAGGTCTCTTTAATGAAAAGCTCAATCTATGGCATTATTTCATAAGGTTAAATTGGCTTCAGTGAGACAATGTCACTATTAAAAAGTATTTACAAAGTTAGCACCTCGCGTATATAAATGCAGATAGCCTTGATATTCTTGTCAAAATATACAAACTACCTTTACACACACATACACACACATGCACACACTCACATATTTAAAGCTAATAAATAACATTTAAAGCCAAATCATATCTTGCATGAATAGACATCCTTAGAAGCTGGAGTTTCAAGTGTTATAGACTAGTTCACTATAGGTTCTAGCTTAAATTTATTTGTCTTTGCTTAAAAGTAGGCTTTGCTCCAATTAGTCAGCAGTGAAGGGGAATGCCAACAGCAAACCACCCCGATCTCTTCTTTGTGGAGAACTCATCCCAAACCACCTCTTAAAAACTTCAGCCTCAACCTACATTACTGAGGCCTGAGGGTTTCTGAATAGAGCCCTGAGACTCTACAACTTTCAAAATCATCTCCATTCTAAGACATTCAGCACATCAGCTTTTTTTTTTGCCTGCTATACCATCAGAGTGGTAAACATAAACTCCTATGGGGAGATCTATCTAGGTGTAAGGGAGAGAGGTTCATAAGATGAATCTCCTAGCAGCCATTTCTACCTTTGACTCTTCTCTCTTATTGTACACAAAAGCCTTTTTAGGAAAAAAAAAAAAAAGGAGATCTAGTTTACACATAATTGTTTATTAACTCTCTGCTGATGATTTAAAAACCTTTGGTGGTATTCATAGGTGACTATGGTGATACAGAAGCATCATTTTCTCATACAGAGCATTTTTCCTTTAAAGAAAAAACAAGCACTTTTTAATAGTTCTACTCACTGTAATTAGAAATGAACAATTTAAGGAAAATGGCTTTTCAGAAATTTTTGTAAGTGTAGAGCACAGAGACAATTTGGGGTCCATCGTCAGAACCAAGAACAAAGAGTGATTCATCTTTATTAAGGTTCTTATTTATTTCCAAAATGCTGATTGAGATGTGCTTGACCCAATGCATTTTTGGAAAATAGCTCTTAATCTAATGCTCTCTAATCAGCATCAGTATGGACAAAACCATTACATTCTGAATAATTTCACTTTTGTAAAAAAAAAAAAAGGTAACAATTAGCTTACCATCTTCCTTCTACACTCAAGTTCTGGGTAACATCAGAGGCTTCACTGACTATTTTCAAAAATGACTCACTTTATAGTCTAATGATAAAATATAAAATTTTTATAAACATATATCCATGGAGATACATATATATGCACACACATACATACATATATGCACATATATATGTATGTATGTATATTTAAGTATATATATATATATATATATATATATATATATATATATATACTAATCAAACTTTTTGAGATGTCCTTTGAGTGTAGGCTGAAGATGGATATATGAGAAGTTTTCAAAGGTTCAGTGCTCTCTTAATTAACATTCTTAGTCATTCTCTCTCTATGTTCACTTAGTCCTGGTTATCTCATGAGCAACATCCTTTCAAGAATCTTTCAAATGGGGGGTGGGACTTTTATTCAAGCAAACAGATGGGCCTGAACCGACTGTGAGCAAACCACAGGAAACCTTTGGTTCTACTCCATGAAAACATTAGAAAACTGCAAAATACATCACATAAGGAAAATTTACAACAGACTAGTACCATAGGACATAATTCATATTTTATCTCAGTGGTCCAGATTTCATATCTTTCACAATATGGGCTGTCTTTTAAGCTAAGATCACATGCTACATGGCCACTATATTCCTCAAATTAAATATACTGTTTTTGGTTTTATTTGGGGGTGGATGTTTTTTGGATGTTCTGAGACTGTCTCCTCTAATAACTAACAAGGAAAAAGAGCTAATGATAATAACACAGCTGGCATCATAAATACTTGGATGAATCCACTTCCAAACACCCAAAGCATTAGGACTTAGTTTAAAATCCGACTTTCTTCATTTGCTTCATTCCTTGCAGGATAAGTATAGTTCTTCTTCCTTCAGGCTTGTACTGTTTCTGCAAAACAAAAGAAGGGGGAACTTGTAGTCATATCCAGTAGTAGAACCATAAATTTACAAGTAGAACCAGCATTAGAGATGATCTAGTCTAATCCTCTCATTTTACCGATGACAAAAATTGAAGCCCAGGAATGGGGAGTTTAAGGTTACCCAAGCAGCGACCTATTTGCTATTCCATTCTGGAAATATTTATTAAGTGCCTACTATGTGCTAGACAAGAAAGAGAGTGTGGTGTGGTGGATAGAATGATATAGCCTTGGAGTCACAGAAACCTGGGTTCAGATCCTGCCTCTGACATTTACTGTCTGTGTGACCCTTGGCAAGTCATTTAACCTTCAGGTGCCCCTAGGCAAGTATCCAAAGAGCAAGTGTCAATCCATATTCTTAGTGAGAGCACCTCACTGGGAGCTCCCTAGCCCAGAGAAATCGCAAGTACAGGTCCAAAAAGAGATGTGATGGTTAATGCTTTGCAGCTTTCTGTCTTAGGATAAAAACAATGTGAAATTCAAAGGCTGTATGGGAGATAGTTCCCATCTACCTTTCAAGGCTTATTCATACTTTTACACGTGTTCTGATCCTGTCAAACTGATCTGTCTGTGCATCACTGTCTACACATCAATACATTTTCACCTCTATGCTTTTTCAAAAATGGTCCCCCATGTCTAGAATCGTATCTCTCCTCCCTGCTGCCTCTTGGGGTCCCTGGCTTCCTTATTTAAAGCAAGCTGTGGTGCTACCCATTCTGATCCATGCCTAACAAAATACCTTGTGCATCGCAGGTCCTTAAAAAAAATGAACTGAAGGGAGAAGGGTTTAATTCATGAGTGATGAGTCAGTGCACAGAAAGGAAAAAGGGCTTCCAGCCCTTCAGTTAAATTCCTTCTAGCAAAGAACTCTTCTTAAAGAATAACATCATGTTAATTTATGCAAAAATTTAGGAAGCATTTCTCATCTTTATGCAAGGACTAAAGGTTAGTGCCTAATTCTCTATCTAAGCTGGAAGATAAGATTTATGGTAAGACTTTGTGGTGAGGTGGGTCAGTTCCTGGAAAACTAGAAACTTAAAATGCAAGATAATTTTACTTGGGCTTTTTGTGCGGAGGGGTAGTTGGATTCAATTACTTTCTAGTTCGAGGTCAGATGCATCAGTGGAGGTATCTTTTCTTTCATGTATCTGAAGTTCAATGCCCTACAACTAAGATAGGAATTTTTATTAGCATCAAACTCTCCAGAGTGCCCATAATGCTTGGACTCAGCATGGCAATTCCTGATACTCTATAAATAACTAGAAAAAAATATCCGTTCCATTCTTGGACTTAGTTAGATTTATAGAGAAAACTTCATTTGACCCATTCATTTTTTTTTAAAGCAATTGGGGTTAAGTAACTTGCTCAAGGTTACACGGCCAGTTATTTCTGGGTGTGGTGCTGAGTATCTGAGCCCGGATTTGATCCGGGTCATCCCGACACTGGAGCCAGTGCTCTTACTTGCCAAGCCACCTGGCTGCCCCTAAGCAATTGGGGTTAAGTAACTTGCTCAAGGTTATACAGCCAGGTGTTTCTGGGTGGGTGCTAAGTGTCTGAGCCCGGGATTCGATCTCCAGGTCTTCTCAACACTGGAGCCAGTGCTCTTACTCGCTGTGCTACCTGGCTGCCCCTGACCCATTCATTTTTGCAGAAAAGGAAACTAATTTTAGGAAGTTAAGGGACCTGCTCAAGGTTATATTGGTAACAGTCTAAAGCAGATAGATACAATGGAAAGCAAACTAGCTCTGGAGCCAAACAACCAAGGTTTAAATCCCAGCCCTTTGAGTTATTACCTAGATGACCTTGGAAAAGCCATGCAAATTCTGAGCCTCAGCTTCCTCATCTGTAAGATGAGGGGGTTTTACACTAGATTCTCTATAAAGTCCCCTTATAACTCTATATCTATAATCCTATGATGAGAGCTCTGGTCCTTCGACTCCAAAGCCCAACTTTCATTCACCCCTACTTGTTTTTCATTAAGCATCTATAAATGTCTACTGTTACAGTTATATGTAATGTGACTATAGTCAGATGTAATTCCAGTCATGGGTAATTCTTGAGAGAAAAATGTAAATGTGTGTATCATGGCTCATTTAAAGAAACCTACAGATAGGTTCAACTTTCTATAAATAACCATGTGGTTGATGACAAGTTTGAAGAACCATCGATTAAAAGCAAATATCAAGTTACCTCTGGCTGTGATAAGCAGAATAAACAAGAAAATGAACTCATTATATTTGTTGAGTGAATAAATCAATCAATCAATGATGTAGTACTAGCGGCACATTCCCACTTTGAAAAAGAATCTAATTTGTCTACCTAATTCAACAAGGTCATTGGCATTACTATCAGTCTATGTTGATATAGTGGTTGTTTTCAAAGGTCTTACATGGGGCTCTTTGACCCATATGATCCACCCCCCCACTCAAATATAGATATGCCTATCTGCATATGGGATAGCCATACAACATATTTAACCTGCATGCAATTATCATTCTCTGTATAAATGGAAAAGGAGAAGGAAGGCAGGTGAATAGTGATCATTTTAGGGAGGGACTGGTATTTTCCATTGTTTGTTAGGTCATTGGTTTATGTTACATTTTCTATATTCTCTCCCCTTTAAACCTGTGCTAGAACCAACTCATACTGGCTTGTGAGAGCCGATTGTTAAATTTTCAGTGTGAGCATTTGCACATCAGAAATTAGGTAACCATACAAATTAGGACTTGATTTATTGTTGTTCTTCTTGTTGATTGTCTAGACTTAAGAAAGTGATGGAGAAAAATGTTAATGATTCAGACTAAACTTAAAAGTGTGTGGACTATATTCCTCCAGTTGCCAGAGTACTTCTGCCTATGGCCCATAAGAATTTGGAAGCTGGCAGGAGAATATGTAGGAAAAAGAAAAGAGTCTATGTCAGCTATTCAATAGCATTGTTGGGGTAGGTCATGCATTTGATCTATACCTAAAATGGAAAGTTCTTTCTGGAAAGATCCTGTTGATGACTCTTATGTAGACTGTACTTTAAGATAAATAAGAGGAGAGTCTAAAAAATTAATTTGGAAAGGAACGAAAAGAGAAAATGAAGAACACTATCTTCCACCATCACTGGATGTCTAGGAGAAGGGACTTGGCTATTCCTCTGTTTTTTTTTACTGTGACTTATGACAAGAGCTTCACGTTTGATGCTGCTGGTGAGATATGGTGCTATGGTCCTCTTTAACATGCTATTTGAAGATCAACCACTCACATTCACAAAGGAAGCTAGCTGGACCTTGCTACCCACCCAAGAGTGTTCCTAAGGTACCCTGGAATTGGCAGAGTAGAAGACATTAGTATTTTTTTTTCTTAAAGACATCTATGAAAATGGTCCTAGAGAAGGAAAGTAGAACAAGAAAGGAATTGGGTGGAGTATAGTACAGTAAAGAAGTAAATTTTAAATACCAGTAAGAATATTTTAGAACATGGGCAAATTAATAAACCATTGCCACTACTGAAAAGTTATGGTGTCCTTGAGAGGTCAAATGAAGAGAATTGCAGAGGGAGGTTTGGAAGGAGGTTTTGGTCAAGGAAATGGATAAAATTCCTTACAGATTACAAAACATAAGGAAATTCTCAGCAATTTATTTTGTGGAACTTACCAGACAGCCTTTTTGCTCAGTGATTTGTCATAGCATTTTGCAAATACCACAGGTTCTTTTCCTTTCTTCAGATGGGAGATTTTTTCTCTGGAACAGAAGACGACCCTATGAAAGAAACAAGGAGGTGAGGACACACTACCCATAGGACCCCATCAATTCCATACAATGAAATCAACCAAAACCAGTCAAATCAGTTTCTGCAGTCATCACAATACTCAAGAATCATCTAGGCAATAGACCGTTTTTGTTTTTTCTCATTAGAGTTGGGTTATCTCTACAAATGAAGCAGATCACAAAATTACCAAATTCCAGCATGGAGGATTCCAGGTCTTTGAATATGATCAAACAAGAATAATTGAGGAGTAATCACCCAGCCTTTGTTTAGAGACTTCCAGCAAAGGGGAAGGGGGTTGGGAGGAGATACCTCCTACCTCCCAGAGTGGGCCATTTCATTTTTAAGTAAATGTAATTATTATTAAGGGTTTTTTCTCCCTTGACATACAACATTTATTTCTTTACAATTTCTACCAACTACTTTTAGTTCAATGCTCTCAGGCCAAGAAAAAGTCTATTCCCTCACCTGTGTGACAGTCCTTCAAATACCCAAATACAACCAAGTCTTCTCTTCTCTAGGCTAAACATTGGCAATTGCTTCTACTAATACTCATGTGGCATGAACTGGGGGCCCCTTGTTATCTTGGTTGAGAGCTGAGTTTAAGTCCTACCTCGGACACATTCTGGCTGTGTGAATGTCAGCAAGTGACCTTTAATTGTTTCCTTTCTGATCACTACTTCCTGGCTTCCCTGGCTTCCTTCATGTCCTAGCTAAAACTCTACCATCTGCAAGAAGCCTTTCCTGATCCCTCTTAATTCTAGTACCTTCCCTCTGTTAATTATCTCAACTTGATCCTATGTGTATCTTTTTTGGTACAGTCATTTGCATAATGTCTCTCCCACTGAACTGTGAGCTCCTTGACATGAGGAATTTTTTTCCCCTTTATATCTCTAGTATCTCAATACGTGGCATATAGTAGGCATTTAATAAATGCTTGCTGACTGATTTAATCACTCAGTAACCCATATAGCTCTTGATATAACTGATTCATATTGGTAGAAGGAATTTCCTCACCAGAATTTCTCTTCTTTAATGAAATCACAGGTGAATTATTTTTTTTTTTTACAAAAACAAAATATTAAAATCCTTTCACAAGCTCATTTGAAAGTGAATTTGTTAGGGATAATTATGCTACCCTAAAATTTCCAAAAGCTTTAGGAAAATGTTTGCTAACTAGCTGAAGTTTTTTAAAAAATTTAGCTTCCTACTCTAGTCATTCAGATACAGGGGAAAATCATTGGATTCCATCGTTTCCTTGTACATGGAATCATGTGCCAGAAAAAGTAGGAGCATCAAGCATGGAATCAAGGACTCTGGACTTCTAAGTCCAATTCTCCTATTGATCTGCTGTACCAAACTCATGGTATAGAATTGGAAAATACAACCCCTTTCCCAGAATGTTTGTGAAGGAATTGTTCTAAGAAGGACTTCCAATGGAAAAAGTCCCATTTTAGTAACACTGAATGCCTGGGCTCTAGCATCATAGATAGAGTACAAGCCAGAAGAATTCCCAAGTGTCTCACCCAACACCCTCATTATGCAGATGAAAAATGGATAATCCTTAAAAGCCTTCCCCTTCATAATAAAGTTAAAGGGAGCCTGAAATGAAGCCTGATAAGATTAAATAGATTTACTTTTTCTGAGTTTCTCCTGCTTTGACTCTAATTTTCTGGATGCCAAAGCCGGTGCTGCTCCACCAGTCAGACCAGCTGAAGAAAGAATCACTTTTCCACTGCAGTTTCACCATGAGCAGTTCTCCAAGGTCTATCTCCGTGTAAATCAGGAAGGAGTAAGTCTGGTTGGTGGACATTTCAGGCCTGAGTAAAAATTCAGCGCATATTGGGTTAACACATGCTTTGGGATTCATCTTCAAAGATACGAACATCTGACCTGCTAAATTCATGGGGAGCATTCACTGCATTTGGCATATCTCAGGCAGCATATTTCAAGGTTTTATGCATATATATATTTTTTTGTACTTCAGCTGCATAAGCCTTAGTTTGTTCATCAGTAAAATGGCAGAAATAATAACTTTACAAGATTGTTGTGTCTCAGATGTGATAATATATGCAAAATATTTTATATACTTTAACATGATAAATATCAATTATTATATTATTGTATAAAGGTAAGAAATATATTTAAAGTAACAAAGACAAAAGAGTTCCTACTTATTAGAAAAAAGTACTCTATATAAGTAAGAAAAAAATTCACTCAGCACAGAAGAGAGAGTAGAGTTCTAGTTTCTTGAACCAGAAATTAGGATTTCCTGGTTTACTAATACATTTTTCTTTCTCAGGCCTGTAATTACACAAGGGAGCTCTGGTATTATTTATTAGTATATGAAACAAGTTTAAATGAAAAGGAGTTTGCTACTTACAGGGTGACGGAGATTTCCTCACTCTCAGCTATGGTGCCATACAAAGACAGCAGCAACACCTGGTTTGTCTGAGTCACACTTTCAGTCCCAAGAAAATGTAATTTCACCTGATAGTGGAACACTGGATAGGAAGAAAACAGAGAAGAATTACTGCTGAAATCTTTTTGAGGGGCCCACAGACAGACAACTTGGAATTAGACCAAACATACTACTGATAATGAAACAGGAAAGATTTATTAGCACATACATGGGATTCATATCTGCCTGGATTATCAGTGATGTAAGAAAAATATAAAGAAGAGATAGCCATGATATAAGGAAAGAGTGTTGGATTTGGAGTCAGATGATCTGAGTTTGAATCCTGGCTTGGACATTTACTATTTATGTGACTTTATGCCAATTATTTATCCTCTCTTGTCTCAGTTTCCTTATTTGTAAAATTAATGGATTGAATTAGATGACTCCTCAGGTCCCTTCTCGCTTTAAATCTGTGATCCTTGAAGGCACAGAGTCAGATTTTCGAGAGGAAATTCCCCTATGAGGAAAAGGTTTTCAAAATGGGTTTATTTAAAATACAATAAATATTGACTGAGTTCTGCATGAGTTGTGTGTAGGGCAGGCATTGCACTAATGAGAAAGGGAAGGAGGGAGGAAAGGAGAGGGGGTGAGGGAAGAAGATGGAAAGAGAAAGAGAGAAAGAGAGAGAAAGAGAGAGAGAGAGAGAGAGAGAGAGAGAGAGAGAGA
>NW_027187378.1:33458159-33532705 GCF_028583685.1 Petaurus breviceps papuanus
AGAGAGAGAGAGAGAGAGAGAGAGAGAGAGAGAGAGAGAGAGAAAGGGAGAGAGAGAGAGAATATATATTTAATGGTTATCAAGTATAGGAAGGAATGACAAATGAAAGCAAGCTGGCTTTGTGTATCCATTGAGGAAGGATCAATGCTAAAATTTCAACAAGAATTCATATTATACCTTAGTGGAAGGATGACACAGGGCATATGTCCTATTGATGGGCTTTGATATATATATATAAAGGACAATTCAGTAAGAGGGCAAGAGATGATGACACCTAGATTTCTTTCTTTTCTTTTTTTTTTTTTTTTGCTTTTTGAAGGGGGAAAGGCAGGACAATTGGGGTTAAGTGACTTGCCCAAGGTCACACAGCTAGTTTTTTGTGTTAGGTGTCTGAGGCTGTATTTGAACTCAGGTCCTCCTGACTCCAGGGCCAGTGCTCTATTCACTGTGCCACCTAGCTGCCCCAAGAATGCTATTGTTTCTTAGAAAGGGCTTAACCTACCTTTGTAGGGCATCTGAGAACGGGTCTTCAGGTACATCTTGCTGCTTCTCTTGGCTCTTACTTTATTGATCTCATAGCCCATGTTGTTGCAACGGTTCTTTCTACAGCTCAGGCAGAGCCCCTTATCAAAAGCTTCCTTTGAGCTGCAGCGGTAGGCTTTACTCGGGTTTTCTTCATTCAGTAGTGAGTCAATGAAGAGATGAATGGATCGTTCATGAGAGCATTTCACCAGCTGATCCATATCTTTAAAAGAAAAGAAAATCATGAAGAAAAAATACTCTTTGAAAAGAAAATCTCACTTTCTAGAAAGTCTATGCATCACACGATCCATTTGCATGTCTAGATTTGTTTATGTGTGGTGCTGGATAAGATAACCTCAGGGCCTCTCCCATAATTACATGACTACATCTATTAACTTTCAGTGCCCAACCGAGATTTCAATTTAGGAAGGAAGAGTAACATTCATATAGGAATGGAAGTAAGTTTTACAGAATTTACCATTCTTTTATAGGGAGAACCCCACCATTTTTTTTCTTCAGTACATTTCTAACAGTAGAGGCCACATGTGAGGTGGATAGAGTACTGGACTTGCCATCAGGAAGACCTAGATTTAAATCTTGGCTCTGAAGCTTTGAAGCTGTTTGACCCTGAATAAGGTCATCCTCTAGTTGGGTAAGGACTGAGGTACAGCAGCAGAAAGAAGTCTGGACTTGGATTCAGTAAATGTGGGTTTGAATCCTGGCTTTACTATTTATTACCTGTGTGACCTTGGGCAAGTTGCTCAACCTCCCTGGGTCTCACTTGGTCTGATAATCCTCTATACCACAATCAACTCAGAATCTGAATTTTAGAGGGTAATGGGACCTCAGGATCAATCTGGCACAACCTGTGCAAGTGAGCAATGACCAATAGACCTAATCTACTCAATAACAGCTGGTCTGTAATATGTGCTGGTAGAGTGTCCCCACACTGAGAGATTATACCATTAATACCATAGATCCTTCATATCTGTTAGCAGAAGGCTGAACAAAGCCTGATGCAGAGATGTCAAACTGCCTCCTTCTTCTGCTAAACCTTCTGAGTGTGGCAAAACCAGACTGATGGGTAATTGGAAGATGTTGAACAAAATAAATAAAAAATACAACATAGATAATGTTAAACTGTGCAGCCAGCTAGGATGTTTTACTATTTGAGTTTGGCACCATTGCTCTAAAGCATTCCAGAGGCAACAACAGTCTTTCCCTGTAGCAACAACCCTCAAGGAGGTGATTGCAAGTATTATTAATTTCACTTTACAAGGGAGTAAACTGAGATTCAGGTCAGTTAAGTGACTTGTCTGAGGGCAATGTGATAGTAATGGCAATTAAAGATTCCCCTGCATTGGCTTGGTTTTCAAATTGATTGTATTAAAACCCAGAGTTTGTTAATCCCACCTGTGGGATGGGCTTGTTGATGTGAAAAGAAAGTCCTGAAGTGGGAGGAGATGGTGATGTAGATTTGGAGAGACAAGAGAGAGGCGGAAGTTCTTTTTGGCAGCAGCACCTCGTGGAGAGGGAGAGACTAAGAGATTGCTGGTGGCCGCTTTGAATTGCCCTGGACTTTTGAGACCTGCCCCCTGAGCTGCCAAGGACTGAGGAGACATGGCTGTTTTGCTGGTACTTTGTCTGTCTGTTTTGATGTTATTTTGCCAGATTTGTCCACTGGTGAAAGACTGTCCTGTTGAAGAAGTCCTGGAACCTGGCATTTGGTTAAGAAGGCCTGAGACTGTCCTGCAGACAGAGAGTGAATACTGTCCACTGGTGAGGGACAGTACTGAGAGTGAATACTGTCCACTGGTGAGGGACAGTACTGTTGTTGCAGGGGTCTGGAGACTGTCCGGCAGACAGAATGAATACTGTCCACTGGTGAAGGAGTCTGGGAGCCTTTCTGTTGGTTCAGAAGCTCTGAAGAAGGATTTTCTTGTTGTATGTTTACAGAAATCCTGGGAGAGGGCTTTGCTAATGTGTTCAGGGGTTCTAGGACTGTTCTACAGACAGAGGATAAATTCATGAAGGGACTGGCAATGTATCTTATGGCCTTGCTAAGCCTTGTCTCTCCAGGAACTAAGATTGCTGAGAACTTGCCTCGTGTCAAGATGAAGAAAAGACCTCCATTTGGGTATTAAGTGCTGTGTTTAAACTTGATGTAACTCTGGGGTAGATTCAATTGTGATCCAGGGGTGGGGAACTTTTGACCTTTTTGTGTTCTATGGTTGAGCAAATGAATGTATTTTACTTATGTTTGGAAACTAATCTCCATTTGAGAAGAGGGGCTTTGTGGTGGACTTAATTAAGGTATAGCCTAGGGGTGGAGAAGTATTTGGAACAGAGACTTTGTAATTGATTGAATGATTGGAAAGTCCTGGGGTGGGGTAGGCCTTGGAGATGATTTAATCACACTTAGTAAATGCTGTATTTTGAATGATGTCATGTTTTGATCTTCTCTGTTCTTGCTTTGTCACTGAATAAAATAGAGAGCACCTATGCTGGTATTTTGAACCTGGGAAGTTGCCTTTGCTTGGTATTACATTACAGGCATATAATCAGTAATCGTTGCAGGTTGAGAAAGGACATTGTTATGAACTCTGCCAATGAATGGCAGACACCAACCAATTACTACTAAGATGGGGTGGAACACCTGAATTCTATTTCCTGCTTTGCCCCTGTGATCCCTATTAGCTTAACATTCAATGATTCTACACTGCAGAATCCAGTGAAGACCTTCATTTGACCACATTAAGTATAGGGGTTGGTAGATGATATAAGGATTCTTCAAGAAGTTCTCATCCCACCTGGGCTGGCCCTGGAAAACAAGGGAATTCACTTTCTAGGGGATATGGAGGATTCCCTTGTCACAAGGTAAAAAATAAATATAAAAAATAGGCTTAACCTACTTCTGGTTGACATTTACCTCCCAGGCCTTTTGTTGCAATTTGGTTAATAGCATCAAAAAGATTACACCCTGGCTGAAAGAAGCCTCCATTAGGATAAATGTCAACATGCCCCACTGGCTTCTGGATTCCGATGCTTCGGCCAGGAGATCCTCGAGTGAAAGTGTGCAATACATCTACGAAATCAGCATCATCTGGAGAAAGGCGACTGGTAGCTTCAGCATATTCAAAATTGGGTCCAGCTGGATCTAAGCCTAAATGAGATAAAAGCAAGAGTCACCAACTACTCAAATCTTATTGTTTTTTTTTTCCCCAAAGATTGCTTTATTTTGCAATTAAAGGCTATGGTGAATCTGAGAATTCAAATTTAAATGGTGGCAGTGTTAGGAGCATTCCACAGAATAGTCATCGGACCTAGGCTGGAACCCTGGCTGTCACTGGGACCTCAGGTAAATCAACAAACCTCACTGGGCCTCGATTTTCTCATTTAGAGGCAGCTGGTTGCATAGCAGAAAGAGCACTGGGCCTAGAATTGCAAGACCTAAGTTTAGATCTGGCCTCAGATATCTACTAGCTGTGTAACTCTGGGCAAATCACTTAACTCCTGTTTGCCTCAGTTTTCTCAACTGTAAAATGGGGGTATTAGCTGCACCTTCCTCATAAGGTTGTTGTGAGGATCAAATGAGACAATGTTTGTGTAAACTGCTTAATACAATGCCTAGCAGCAGATGCTAAATAAATGCTTATTCCCTTTTTGCCTTCCCTCTGCCATTAGCCATGCCCCAGATCAGACAGTGTATCTTCCATCTCTGTGCTCCCTCACCCCCCCTGCCTGGGAACACATTCCCCTCCTCACCTCTGCCTCCCAGAAATGATAGCTTCCTTCAAGCCTCGCCTTAGGTCTACCTTCTGTTCAGGTATTTTCTTAATCCCTGCAGTTGCTAATACTTCCCTTTCTGTGCACATGTTTCATTCAAGTGAACTGTCCATTTTAAGTGCTCAATAAATGTTTGCAGAATTGAATAATACAGACTCAACTTCTATTTCAAAACACAATATATCTATCATTTGTCCCTGTAGCAGGATGACCAAGCCCTACCCATAATTTAAAACCCAATTCACATGTGTGCCTCTTCCAATTTTCTCTTCTCTCCCATTTAAAAAACAAAACAAAGCAAGTTCCTTTGTTTTCATTCCTCCTTTGATGCTTTGGTTAGTTTTTGTTCTCTGGCTCCAGATCACGGTCCCTCACAACAGAATATAAGCAAGGCAAGGCAACCCATGTCCCACAGCATTGCTATAATAGAGAGTTTCTGCCCAACCCTTAAGATTCCCTCCCCATCTCAACTGCCAAAATACACATGATCATGGCCTCCACATTACTCTGACTCTCCTAGAGAATGACTCCCATCCCTGCATTTGGGGCTCAATCAGAGAGGGGTGTCTCCTTACCAGTAATTCTGTTAACTTTCTTATTTGTCAGACTTCCTGCAATGCCAGCAGCATGGGCACCAAGACTGTATCCCAAGAGATGAACGTTGTCCAGTGGGTAGTTGAACCGCTCCTTTAGAAAAAGAAGGGAAAAACGTGAATTCCCAGAGCTCTTGGTAAAATCACAAAGCCAAAAGAAACATAGTGTGAACAGCCATGGCAGTGAGGGGAAAAAAATGACAATTACTTCCAAATGAATTCTATTCTTTTTAATTTTCTATGTCACAGCTGAAATAGATAAAAACTGCTCTAGTTAGGCAGAGCTTAATTCCTTCCCCCTGAGTTGTCCAAATTTGAGGAAGCATTGGCTGGTATCTGCTTTGAACTTTCCTTTTCTTTCTTTAACTGGCTTCCTCCTAAAGCCCTTTCCCTCTTTACTCTTCTTGTTTAGACCAATTATTTGTCATTTCCAACAATGATCCAACCTTTCATTTTTACAGGAGAAGAAATTGAGGCCTAGGGAGGAAAATGTCTAACCCAAGAGCACATAGCTAGTTAGTTGCAGGGCTAGAACCCAAGCACCCAAGTCTCTTGACTCATGCTCCTCCATGCTGCATGGCCTCTCCTGACTCCAATTGTCCACCCTGATTGGTCCTTTCCAGAGTGTTGGCATGGTGTTGACCCCAAGGTGCTTAGGACAGAAAGCTGACAAAGGTTAAATTTTTGAAGGAAAACAAAATGGTCCCCTTGCCCTCCCAAGGGGAATTTGAAATTTAACTATGGAATTTTAAGCATTAAGTCGATGAATAGTGTGTGGGTTGAGGTCAGTAGGGGGAGGTTCTTTCCTATGTCCCTGAAATGACTCCGTGTAGGGGTTGCTGCCTATTACACCTACTTGGTCCCCACAAATCTGCACACTGGGCAGGGAAGGGCAGGACAGAACTACATTTTTATCAGATAGTTTCACAAGGCTGAAAGATGACAGAAAACTTGAACTTATAGAGAGATTTAAATTGTTCTTGAGGGATACACATACAAAGGAAAAAGGAAGAACACTGACCCGGGATCAGCTCTGGCACCCACAGCGAAGAGAATGGGATGCCATGTTATATTCTTTTACATGTGCTTACCGCCAGCCAGTTGATAAATTTGGCGACATCTTGTCCCACCAACTTTGTGTAGCTGGCAGATATTGGATAATGCTGCTGGGCTCTCGAAAGCCAATCCACTACAATGACATTGGAGTCTGGTTCCCTCTTGAACAGAGCTCCCACAAGTTTGGGCACCCAGCTCTCATACATTCCTGTCACCTACAAAAGAAAACAAAGGTTACACATTAATATTATATTTTCTTAAAATATTAACAAAAAGAGTGACTCAAACTATCCGTGTCCTGTGGGGTCCACTGGTATCTACCCAGAGTCAAAAGATGTCAAACAAGATCCCTATCACCTTGAATAGACTCCTTGTGGAAAATTTCTGGAAAGATAAGGACAATAGTGCCACAGGACAAGTAGATCCGGGTGGGCTGCAATCTGTATCACCAGAGGGAGTACTGAAATCAAGGAATCTTATGGCTCCAAGAAACTGTAGCATGCACAGCAGCCACACCCTAGTAAAATGTCTTTGCATACCAGCTAACCCAGGTTAAGGGTAACTGACCAATAGGCCTCAAACCCATCAAAGAGTTGGGGAATGTCAACCCTAAGCGTGTGAAGACCACCCCCAGTGGAATGGGTGGATGAGAAGTTTGTTGCAAGTCATGAAGGTGGCTGAAGCAAGCGCTGTGGGCTGCTTAGAGCTTGGCCAGATGTCACAGATGCTAAGGTCACCCACTGTGTCCTGGACCACTGTCACTGGTCCTGATTTTGTCATGCCACTAGACTTTGATGACTCAGGAAAAGAGAGGGAAGCTGATGGTTTTGTGTAGCTCTGCCTCACTTAAACCCAATTCACATGCAAGTCAAGACACTACCCTCCAATTTCACTGGTCCTTGTTAAAAACAAAGGACAAACATGACAATCGAAATCAGTGAGATAATGGCTCCATCACAGTAGTAAAAGGAAAAGAGAGAGTCAGTAAAAGGAAAACACAATCACTTAATAAGCAAATGTGGTCATGTTCTTCAGTTCACTCCAACAAAGATTTATTAAGTGCCTAGTGTAAGTAAGACACGACAGGGAAGGGGGAAAGGAATAAGTATTTCTGTAGCAGCTACTAAGCACTTACAAGTTGATCTCATTTTGATCCTCACAACAATCTTGCAACATAGATACTGTTATTATTTCCATTTTACAGTTGAAGAAACCAAGGCAAACTGAAGTTAAGTGATTCCACTAGGGTCACACAGTTAGTGAACGCCTGAGGCTGGATTTGAACTTGGGTCTAACTGACTCCAGGTCCAAAACTCTATCCACTGTACTACCTAGCTGCCTTATGACGTTTATATTCTATTGAAGAGTTAAGGCATCTATCCAAAGGAGTATAGTATGAGGAATATCCAGAAGGGAGGAAACACAAGGAACTTAGCAAAGCAAGGCATTTTCATGGAGCAGATGGCACCTGCATTATAACTTGAAGGAAGAAAAGCATTCTGAAAGGTGGGGACAAGGAGACAGGATATTCTAGATTTGTGCAAATGCAGAGAGCCAGGGGATGGTGTTTTCCGTCTAGCTGGAGAATGAAATAAGGCTAGAAATGTGTGTGGGAGCCTATTGGCTCCCCTAGCAGGGGACCTGAAGTTCCTGACTAAGGCAGACAGACAATGGCATAGGGCCAAGCATATAGTGCTGTCCTACTTTGTTTAGCAAGTCTTTTTTCCCAGGTAAATCTTTACCCAGCCTTAATTAGAATGACCATCCTGAGTTCAAGTTAATGAGATCTGATAGCATTCTATTGTCCTCAAAACTGCTTGAATTCACTTTGTAAAATCAGTAACCTTGCCTATTGGAAATACTTCATTAGATTGTTTTATTCATTTCTACAATTTTTCCTATGATTACCTAATAATTCTCTACTCTCCTTCCCCATTCTGCCCCACACACAACCTGGACTAGGTTAATCTATCATGTACCAAGTTCAGTTCAATTCAATGTTACGGAGCACCTATTAAGTATGAGGTGGAAATCACCCTTAAAGGCCATTTTAAAAGTTACTCCCTAAATATAAGCAGGAGATGTTTGTCAGTAAATAAGGTCAAATAATTTCTAACTCCCAAACAAAGGGAATCCATTGGTATCAGTTCGTAACTCGTGTGAATGACTTGTATTATGCTAAATTGGCTTTCATTTTTTCCTGTGATACAATCAATTCTTTATTTTTTTTATGGTCTTTTTGGAGGGGGCAAGACAGAGCAATTTGGGTTAAGTGACTTGCCCAAGGTCACACAGCCAGTAAGTGTTAAATGTCTGAGGTCAGCTGGTGCTCTATTCATTGTGCCACCTAGCTGCCTGATACAATCAATTCTTAAAGAAAGCTAGGTTTTAGAACCGTCTCTGTCAGTAAATGGACCCATGTGGCCTGAAATAAGTCCCTTCTTCTCTCTGGGTCTCAATTTTCTCATCTGTAAAATGGAGATAATAAAATATGCTATACTTAACTCACAGAGCTGTTAGCACCATAATATCATAGATTTAGAGCTGGAAGAGACATTACAGGTCAACTAATACAAGTCCCCTTATTTTACAGGTGAGGAAACCAAGGTCCAAAAGAGATAAAGAATCATGAGTGGTTGTATAACCTGGCATTATTTAGGAACCAACAGAAATCTTATTGAACCCTCTCTTCACAATCTGCTGCATAATTTTCTTTGCATTCCCGCTGAGTGAGTAAGTCAGGCTTCTTAAACTTAGTTTAATAGGCCTGTCCCTGCCTTGTCCTCAGAGTGCTCCTCTCAGATAATGCAGTGATACCCTCAGCAGCAAAGCTGCCATTCAGGAGGGGATGATGTCAGACTTGTAGAATGCAAGGTTAATCACTCCCAAGGGGGATGAGACCCTCATCCTTCACAAAGAGGTCCCTGTATTTTGGGGCTTGTCAGGCAGAATTCAGGCGAGTGGCCGGGCTCCAATACAGCTGCTTCTAAAGGGCTTTCTGTGCTTGGGTGTATGTGTGCTACATACTAAGCATTCTTTCAGCTTCTGCATGACAGGGCTGACGAGATCCCTTCAATTCCTTGCTTTGCAGAGAAAGCAGCTTCCCTTTGTGCAAGTGTCAAATCTGACAGGAGAATCCTGTCTGCGCTTGACCCCAGGTGCAAGAAGTTCCCTGCAACAATCAACCTTTTCAGATCAGATAACCAGTAAATAGTAAGCAACTCACCAGAAATTCTCCATGCCTAAGGTATCTGCTATAGATACTCTTATTAATGGAACGGGCAGTGAGGCTGCATAGTGAACAGAGCCATGGGTCTGGCATCAGGGAGACTTGCCTTTAAATCCAGCCTCAGACATTACTAGTTGTGTGACCCTGGGCAAGTCATTTAACCCTATTTGCAACTCCAGTATCTTTTCCAAAGAAAAGGGGTCACAAAGAGTTAGATTTGACTGAAAATGATTGAACAACAACAAAATCAATCCAATCTCAAGGTCATATAATCATATAAACAGAGGCTCATTGTTGCTGTTGTTCAGTCATGTATGCTCCCATTTGATGTTTTCTTGGCAAAGATACTGGAGTGGTTTGCCATTTCCTTCTCCAGTTCATTTTACAGATGAGAAAACTGAGGTTAAGTGACTTGCCCAGGGTCACATAGTTAATAAGTGTCTAAGGCTGGATTTGAACTCAGGAAGATAAATCTTCATGACTCCAGTCCTGGTACTATCCACTGTGCCACCTAACATGTAGTAAACATTTAATAAATGTTTATTGCTTGACTGACTGAACCTCTGTTTGCCTTAATCCACCGAGGAAGGAAATCGCAAACCATTTGGTAAACAAGCCCCCATGGGCAGTATGGTCCATAGGGTCACAAAGAATCTAACATGACTGAACAACAGACAATCCCCATATTATTTTTTGCAACCCTTTTGTTTTACAGAGGAGGAAGCCAAGGGACAACAGGTTATATGGCTCCTGGCTCCCAGGACAGTTCTCACTTGTTGGGATAAATGCTAAAAGCAGTTTCTGTCAGTTCAGTGGGAAGAATTCCTAAACATCAGAGATTCATCTTCTACCTAAAACTATTTCATGGTACATGCTCATATTTAACAAGCTAATACTTTATTTAAAAAATGTAGTTTATCTTGTTAACAAGATGTTTTATGGCAGGATGATAAAGTTACCCTATTTGTGGACTGTGTTGACCATTCTCTCTTGCTCACACAAAAATTATTATAACATTCAATCTTTGTTTATAGGAAAGGTTCTGAAGTTGAAAGAAAAGGTGACTAGACCCACATTTGTTCATTCTCCTGGCTCTATTTTCCTCATAACCTTTTAGTATCAATTTCAAGGACCATAACCCTTGAAATTATGGAGGGATTGCCTCATAACTTAAAAAAAAATCATTACATAAAAATCTTTTAAAAATGGGCAATGAGGGGCGGCCAGGTGGCTCAGCAAGTAAGAGCACCGGCCCCAGTGTCAGGACGACCTGGAGATCGAGTCCCGGGCTCGGACACTCAGCACCACACCCAGAAATACCTGGCCGTGTCACCTTGAGCAAGTTACTTAACCCCAATTGCTTTAAAAAAAAAAAGGGCAATGAAATGACCAGATTTCTTGAATTAGCAAAAAACCAAACAAGTAAAAATTATGTCTAGCAAATTAAATTTCTTATTCCCTTTTTGGGAGCAAACTTGTGAGCATATGGAGAATGCAATTAGCACACACTTGTTCACAAAATGGCATGCTTTTTGCTTATTTACTTTTGACCCTGGGCTTGTAGCAGCTCAGGAGAGTCCCTTCCCTGGGCATGCCCTCTTACCGTCCATCCATGAATCACCACAAAGGTTTTGCTGCTATGATTGAAATTACAGTCAGCCACAGAATTGATGTCACCAGGAACAAGGTGGCACCTATCCTCAGTAATTTCGTCTGGGGTCCTCAGTGCAAACTTGCTTTCAATGTCTCCAAAATTCTCATTTCCTCTTCTTCCTGTCAGTGGGAAAGAAAAAGGGTTAGCATTGTGTTTGAAAGGACCATGACATGAGCCTAAGGACAAAGAAATGATTATTAATGGTGTCACTCCTCTGCTCAAAATAGCTATGATGGCTTTCTACTGTCTACTCAGAAGAAGCTGGTAGAGTAAATGGATAGAGTGGTAAGCCTAGAGTCAGGAAAGCCAGAGTTTAAATACAGACTTGGACAACTTACTAATTGTATGATCCCGGGTAAGTCACTTAACTTTTGTCTGCTTCAGGTTTATTGTGAGGAGTAAATGAGATAATGTTTGTAAAGTGCTTAGCATAATACCTGGAAAGAGTAGGTGGTATATAATGCTTATTCCCTTCCCTACAAGATAAAAAAAGTAAACTCCTTGGAATGATATTCAAGACCCTCCAAAGTCTAGCCACAGATGAGCTTTACTAGAACAACTTTGCTGGGGCATTCCACCCTGTTTCTGAGGCTCTAAGATCTACAAGTAAATATCAACTCTAAAGTTCAACAGGTAGACTACAGGTTCAAAGCCCAGCTCTGCTGCTTCTAATATGTGTGAACTAAGCCATGCCCTGTCTCCTGTCTTCATTTCCTGGACTAAAAAATCTTTAAAGTTGGGGTGGCTAGGTGGAGCAGTGAATAGAGCACCAGCCCTGGAGTCAGGAGGACCTGAGTTCAAATCTGTCCTCAGACACTTAACACTTACCAGCCATGTGACCTTGGGCAAGTCACTTAACCCCAACTACCCTCCAAAAAGCCCCCCCCCCAAAAAAAAAATTTAAAAAATCTTTAAAGTCTGATCAGATACTAAGTGTTTTAACTGTTACCCAAACTCTGACAGCTATCATGAAGCAGAACTAGGAGATTAGGATCCCCTAATTCTTTGACTCAAAAGCCAGTACCATTTCCATCACCATTATCATCATAATCATTTATACAGTGCTTGAAAGTTTGCAAAGCACTTTACAAATATCATATCATTTGATCCTTACAATAATCCTGGGAGGTAGGTGCTACTAATATCCCCATTTTACAGTTGAGGAAATTAAGGCAGATAGCAATTAAATGACTTGCCCAACATCACACATATAATAAGTGTCTGAGGCTGGATTTGGACTCGGGTCTTCCTGATTTGAGGTCCAGTGCTCTGTCCTCTCAGAGTATCAGAACAAGTCAGAATGGAAGAAGGTAAAAATCCATTCAAAGAAAGTTTTCTTTGTAGAATCCACCAATGTGAAAACAATGCTTTGAGAACAAATAAAAGAGGGAAACAATTATTTTATTATTTCAATTCAATTAAAAACATTTATGAAGCACCAAGGCAGTCATGAAAAAAAAAAGCAATACCTTTTTAAGGGCCAGAGAAATAATTTTATAGGGTTGTACAGGATCCCTTTCTCAAAAACTAATAGAGGTATACCTTTCCCCCGAATATCCTTTCCATTTCTACCTATACAGCCTTCCACAGGAGGTCAAAATTAAGGCAAAAGAAGTTATTTATCAGTTCTTAGTAGTTAATACAAAACAGAGGCATCTGGGAATGAGAGACTGTTGGATGGATCTTCTGACAGGGGTAGGCTGTTGAATTGAATGTCAAGAAAGCTTCCCTTGGTATCATATAGGAGAGACAACATGGCTTAGTGGACAGGCAGTGAAACTTGGAGCCAGATGACTCCGATATTTATTGTCTAGGTGGCCTTGGACAAGTAACTTAATCTATTGGCAGTTCTTCAATTAATCAAAAAACATTTATTAAGGACCTGCTTTGTGCCAGGCACTGTACTAAGAGTCTAAGTGGCAGAGAAGGTGCCAGTCAAAATCAGTAAAGTTCCCTATACTAATGAAATAGCAGGTCCAATTTCTCTCCCTAATATAGACATTGGCATAAATATACCAAAGTAAAGATTCTGAAAAGGAGCAGTCAAACCTTTGACCTGAAGTTCATAACCCAAGGTCAGGCAGACAAAACCAATCATATCTATCGGGGAAATCACAGACTTCTTTGTCACTTGTTGGCAAATTATTCCTTTCCATTTGTTGCTAAGCTGGTGTCCAAGAAGCTAACAATAACTATATGATCTAAATCCATTACCATTCCTAAGCTTTAGTGGGAATAGTGGCTTTGGAAGAATTTGAGTATGGACTGTCAATTCCCATTTATTTTTCTAACAGGAATAATAGAATACTTGTTAATTTAAGACATAATTCGACTTGGAAAGAGAGACCTGACTGAGATCAATAATCACACTATAATAGAAACCCAAAGCCTACCAAGGGATCTCAACAAATTTATCTTAATGTTATCTTAGGAACGTCCGGTGTTTTCAGTTGTAATAATTTATTACCCAAGTCTAATATTCTAATAAGTGATGCATGATCAGTACCAAGTTTCCACTTGAAAACCAAAGGCAGCATTTAGCATTCAGGGTCAAACACTATTCTTGGCAAAGAGATACCCACATGGCAAGATCTGGACTTTAAAGAGGAGTCTGTTCTAAACCATGGTGAAAAGCCAATCTTTGACACAATCTTCATTCCAATAAAGGTCCCAACAACATACTTGAAATAGCTGCATTCAAATTCAATAAACATTTATTAACCTCCTCCTGCCTACCCTTCAGTGTTATTTGTAAGAAAACTTCTTTTCCAAGCCTCATGTAAATAAGAATCTCCCACAAGCAGTGGAACCAGGCCTGGCTTTGAGTCAGGAAGACTTGATTCAAGGTAGGCTTCTGAAATCTACCAGGCGTGTCTAAGGGCAAATCATTCAACCTCTTGGAGCTCCCAGATAACTCTCTAAGGCTGTTAGTTACAGGATGTGGTAGTTGTGCTTGAGTGAGGGGGAGAGTTCCCACCCAACCAGAGAATTTCTTTAATTGAATTCAGCCATTAGGAAAATAATAAGCACTGCCAGGATATATTTTGGTGTGGAGAGAATTCAGTAATCTCCCTAAATAACTTATCAACATCCAAATGAAGGGCATATTCCCATAACACAGTGCCCTCTACTACTGTGTGTGTAGTAGTAAGTACTGCTCTCTGAGTACAGGGGTCGTGTATTATTTCATCTTTGTACCTTCCCAAGCTATGAACACTGTGCTCTGCAAACAAAAATAGTCCATAGTTTTCTATGTGTTAGGAGAACATTCCCTGCATTCTGGATCTAATGATTTAGGCTTGAGTCCCTTTTCCCCAAATAAAAATAGATCCTAGCCATGCTCATTTGCTTTCCTGAATTCAGTTGGTTGGTTGGTTGTTCTTGAAGAGAACCAATGACATCACCAGGGTGATCCTGACTTTATAGTGAATTGGATTTAAGTGTACAACAAACCTATTAGGTGCAAAGCTCTATGTTAAGTTACTGGGATATGATGCTTATACTGGTAAGAAGCCTAGAGACTTTTGTTTGGCCAGGTTTAAATCTATAATAAACATTTCATACTCTGGTAATCTGTGGTTAGAAGTCCCTTTGAGAAGCCTGAAATCCAATTGCAATATACAACTGCCTCACCTTTGCTTTGGCACAAAGGAGAGGATGAATTTCCTCTGGTGATAGAACAAAAGCCAAAGTTTTTTTTTGGCTTATTTAAGGCTACATTTAGGCTCTATTTAACCCATCATTTTATGGAAGAAATCTGGGACTTGATGTTGTGCAATGATTAGAATAAGGATACAAACTTAAGCAACGTACACTAAATCATTCTACTTCTCTGTGCCTCAATTTCCTCCTCTGTCTAAAAAAGAGTAAGTTGGACCGCCTGATATTTAATATCTTTTCCACCTCTAAAATCTATGCTATGATAGTCATACCCACAACAGGATGATTAAAGAAATACTTGCTACAGTATGAGCTCTCCAAAAGTTGAATAAGCACCTCAGAAGAGAATATACGTCTCATCTCCCTTCACTGGAAGTCTTCAAGCAAGAGCTAGATGGCCACTTATTGGGTATGTGCTTGGAAAGGGATATTTGTTCAGGTAGGGGTTGCACTAGATTAACTTGGAAGTCCCTTTCAACTCTGAGATGTTTATTCTGTGACTATAACTGGTTCTTGCTTTTGCCCCTAAATTGTTATTCAACTTGTACAGGTCTTGTGTGAGAATGTATAAATGGATAAACTATTTGGAAGTTCAGTATCTTATGATCCAAAGAAAAAACCTTCTGTCTTAAAATATTTTAAAATTCTTACATAGAAATGTAGCCTTAAAATTTTCTTTTAAAATTACAAAACTTATAAGGCCTTTCCACAATTCAATGCACGACCCATAGCCATCAAACGATGTATGGGGAAAAAAATGCTCATTTTTTTTAATGTGTTTACTGAATTTGAAGTTTTGGTAGGAATTAGTCAATTAATAAGTATTTTTAAAGCAACTGCTATGTATTTGACATCGTACAGGTACTAGAGGCACAAATATAAAATCTAACCAGTCTCTGGCTTCAAAGGGTTTACATTCTACTGGGGAGATTTACAACATGTGCATGAATAATCAGAAAATATAAGAAATAAGGTATTTCAGAGAACACAATTATCTTCTAGATGATCATTACTATAATCCCTTAAAGACATCTTAGTTGCTTAAAAGAGTGAAATATGCTTCCCTAAATCTTTCACAATCCTAGCTTAGGCCATGTCTACATAAGAGGAAGGAAGGAAAGAAAGAAGGAAGGAAGGAAGAAAGGGAGGGAGGGAAGAAGGGTTAATAAATAAAATTTTTAATCATAGGATTATAGATGTAGAGCTGAAAGGGATCTTAGAAGTTATTGATTCCATCCAATTATTTTACAAATGAGGAAACTGAGCCTTAGAGATATTAAGTTACTTGCCCACATTCATATTGAGTGATAGAAATAGAACTTGAACCTAGGTCCTTTTACTCCAAATCCAGGGAATTTTCTCCTGTACTACAGTTTCTAATAAGTTATACAGTAGCTGAATTAGTTCTACCACCAACCAATTGTGTGACCTTGGACCAGTCACTTTGCTTGTCTGGTCCTCAGTCTCCCTGCCTATAAAATGGGGAAGTTGGACTAGTTAATGTTTAAGTTTCCTTCCAGTTGAGTCTCAGACCAAGAATGATACCTTTCTACAGAAAATGATGAGAGCTTACTAGGTGCCTTTAGTAAGGAGGATCAATAGAGCAGAACATTAGGGCCAAGAAGTTTGCTGATAATCTGATCCCAAATTTGTTTGGACTAACTAGCATTCGACCTCTAACAAAGAAAACTGAGGAATCCATCTACAGGAGCAGATCATTAGAGAAAGAGGTCCTTGGGCATAGGAAATCTGACTTTTGAGCAGATCATTAGAGAGAGAGAGGTCCTTGGGCATAGGAAATCTGACTTTTTAGGGCCTGACATTAGGATTGCTCCAGACCTACAATATCCCCTATTTCCTAAATAAGTAGCTAAAGGGTTGGGAATGTTAATGAGGATAACATGCTTATCTCTAGGCAGAAAATATTTCAGACATAAGAAATGGGGTTGATGTATAAATCTAAATAACTAAGAAAATTTAAAAAGGAAAAACCCACTTTATAGAGTCTTAATATAAGAACTGGAAGGAACATAGTTATTTGGTCCAATCCCCTAATATTACAGGTAATGAATCTGAGGGTCACAGATGTGAAGTGTCAGGTGCTGTTAGAACCACTCTCCCTCTCCACCCCCCAACTCAAAGTTCAGCATTCTTTCTACTAGGACAGGAGTTCTTAACCCTGAGGTCCATAAACTTGTCTTTAAAAATATTTTTGATAGCTGTATTTTTCAATAAAATTTGTTTCCTTTGTAATTCTGTGTGCTTTATTTTAGGCATTGTTCTGAGAAGGGTTCTTTACTGGACTGCCACACAAAAAAGTTAAAATCCCTGGGGGGGTGGGAATAGGAAACCAGTCACTGTTAAGCATCCGAGTCCCAGATGACTTAGACTGGCTAAAGGTTCTTTTCAGTGAGCAAGAGAAATGCAGATCATTGAAATTGCCACTCATCTGTAGCCTTTTAGATACAAAGGTCATTTAAAACACAGTTTCTTCTTGGGTTGCTATGACCTCTCTGGCGAGGACAAAGTATTTAAACAATAACCATTTTTTAATTTGCTGTGGCTGAAATTCATAATCATTTACCCAGACTATGTCTGCCAGCTGCCAAAGTAATAGAGCAGATAACCCCAAATAAGGGGGTAACTGGGGGAAGGCATAGAAATCAGTCCAAAGAGGTATTTGATGGAATTGGCCTCATGAATTCAACACTGTCTCAAGGCATCAAGAGTACAAATTAACTATTTGTTTTAATATTAATTATTCTTTTTGTTAATAGCAAATTGTTTATTAGAAAGTAGCAAGAAAAGTCAACTCTTCACCACATAAATGCTTAACAAGTTGAATTACCTAATGTTAAATTTCTTACTTCACTGGAGAAAATGGAAGGGGGAAAAGATTGAATTAAGATATGGATTTTTACTATATTTAGCTAATGAAAAAGAAGGTGCTCGTTCTAATGCTTCATCTGTCTCCCAGATTAAATACAGGAAACATGTTTTAAAAATCCAAGCCAATATATGCAAATTAAATAGCTCTATTAAAAATGAATTTTTATGACTGAAAAGCCTAAACTCCTATCCATTGATTATCAGATCACCCACCATCTGAAAAAAATTAAAAAAAAAAACACCAAAAAAAGCTTGGAGAGTAGAGGGAGGAACATGGGAAAAGTCCCATCAGAAAAACTGAAATGCAAATTCATTTATTCTCTTGCGTCAGCAAACCCAAAGAAAGTCTGAAGTTTTTCATACAAAATGAAAAAAAAAAGTCCAGAAAGTGGAAAATGCTCTTGCCAAAAATATACGCAGAACACAAATTAGTTTGTATCTGAAAGGTACTTCCCCCTACTTGTCTATATAAAATCAAACTTTGTGGGGGAGAGGGGAGAGAGCATATATAAACCAGGGGGAGGGGAGTATGCCTCTGGAATTACACTGCAACATGGTTAGACTAGTCTTTTTGTCTTTCTTGGAGAGACAACATGGCAAATGGAAAAGGAGCTGGATTTGGAGTTCAAAGTCATGGATTTGAAACTTGGCAAGTCATAGAACCTCTCTTGGACTCAGTTTTCTTATCTCTACCATGAAGGTGTTGGCTTCCCTTTAACTGAGATCTTACGTCAGTCCTTTATCCAATTGGAATCATTGAACTCAATCATTCAAGGTTGCTTCCAAAAACTACGTCCACTCTGCTGTAATTTGGGGCAAATGTCAGGCCAATGTTAAAACAAAGTTATCTTGAGAAAGTCTTCACAATAAGGTTCCATATTCTCTTTTTAGTGGCAAACATTTATTTCACCACCATTGCTAACCAGTGTTCACAGGATTATAGATTTATTCTGAGGCTGTAACCTCCTTTGGGTGTGGGGGCGGGAGGGAGGAAGGAGTCCTTTTTTCAATTTTGTATCCTCATTACCTACAACATGGTGGGCACATAATAGCAATAGTTGATGAGTAAAAAATGAACTTGGCTAGATTCAACAAGCCCCAGGCGACTTATGCCTACATATATGATAACTAAAATAAGTATATCCAGAAAGATTAAGCATTCAAGACTGTGTACTCCTGCTAATTATAACCCATTAGTCATTTGTGTAGTAAGAGATGGTCTATACCTTTAAAATAGCTATAGACAACAATACACAGAATCAGTTGTGCAAACTCAAATTTGTTCAGAAAAATGCTGGAAGATGGAGTCTTTACACTGATGGTGGCATCAGAAAGTTCCAGAAAAAAAATCATAGACCAGGAATCAGGAGATATATTAACTAGGGAAATGTGTGACCCTAGGCAAGTCATTTTTCTTCTTTTGACCTCAGGTCCTTCATCTGTAAAAACTGAACAGGTTGCTTTGTACAGTGGGATGGTCATTGAATGTGAAGTCAAAAGACTAGGATTTGAATCCCAGCTTGGTCACTTGTGTGAATGTGGGAAATCATGCTACAAGCCTGGTTGCAGCATGAGAAGGTTAGACTAAGTTGAACTCTGTGGTCCCTTGCAGCCTCAGTTCTGGAGAACTGAACACTTCTCTAAGGGTTCTCCCCACTCCAAAATTCTGTGAACATTCTCTAAATAAACTGCAACACAATCACTTACTTCCAAAGCTTTCCAAATATGCCTCCTACTTTGGAAACGGAGGCACAGTGCAAATGCAAGCATAAAAGGAAAATGCAAACCCACACTTAAAAGAGTTTTTGACAAAGATTTGTTGTTGTTCAGTGGGGTCTGACAGTATTATAAAAAATAATTAGCAACCATTACCTCAAATCTCAAATGGCCCTTCCCTTTTCACAGTGAGGCCCAAAGACATTTGGTTAACCTTCATTTCATTGCTTGAATTCCTTAAACATAAAGGTAAATTACAGACTGTTTCCGTAGCAACAAAATGCATGTTTAGAGTTGGAGGAAAAAAATAAACCTTCAAAAAGATTGTCAAGTTATGATAGCCTTAACAAGAGTTTTGCAGAACTGAGAATGAAGCCTTCTGTAGCCAGTCAATTTTATTTCCTGTAAGGAAAGGAATATGCAGTATTGTGACAGAGGGAAAGGAATAAATTTCCACTTCTACCCCACCCCTGGTTCTTCCTCTTCCAACCCTTCTCCTTTTCAATAAAATTATCAATCAAATTTAATTATATTTCTTCTCCCTGAGCCTCAGCTTCTTCAACTGGCAAATGCAGAGTTAAGCTTGATGGTCTCTAAAATTCTTTAGAATCTTAAGATTCTATCACCCATAAACCAATTATTCATTTGTCCAACTATACAGCAAACAAGAGGAGAAGCCTGGAGCGGTGAGTGGATAGGATAGCCTCACAGTCAGGAAGACCCAAGTTAAGACCTGTCTCTGACAAATACTACTTCTGTGGCATAATGTAAAAATTCATCAACATCATAGTGCCCCAGGCAAACCGTCTAAAATAGAAGTTCTTAATTTCGGATCTGGGAACCCACTTAAAAAATTTAATTACTATTTCGACTTAATTCTTTTGTAATCATCTATAATTCATTTTGGGTATTTACAAACATTCTAAAGAAGGAGACTGAAGGCTTCACCAGGGTCCATGATACACATAGAGAAGATTAAAAAGGATCTCTGCTGCCAGACAAGAAGTTAAAGATGAGGTGGTGGTCTACCTTGGTTGAGGGAGTTTCCATACTGGGACTTTCTTGAGCCAACCCCCCCCAAATGTAACAAGGACACAGGAAAAGTAAGTAAATGCTTGCAGGGAACTCCCCTCCTAATTGGTACAATTTAGATCCTCTAACTACAAATCCCAAAGTCATGCTAAAAGTCAGAGTGGCAAAGATGGTACAGTAGGTAGCATTCATTGGGCTTGGAATCAGGAAGACTCATCTTTCATGAGTTCAAATGCAGTCTCAGAAATTTACTAGCTGTGTGACCCTGGACAAGCCACTTAACCCTGCTTGCCTCAGTTCCTCATCTGTAAAATGAGTTGCAAATGGCAAACGAAAACCCCATAAAAAATGGGGTCATGAAGAGTCCCACGCAACTGAAACCACTAAACAACCAGTAGATCAAATCATTAAGTACTGGCTCTCAGCCCCCTTTGCAAGTTACTGTAAATTAGATCTATGCAAGGAATGTGGCAGGTGAGACTAATGTAACTACTCTGGGTATGGGGGACAGAGCCTGGGGGGAATGCTCTCACCCCTTCTGGAACTACCCCTGCTGCCTTTCTCTAGCTGGAACGAATTTGAATTCACTAAACAAACACTTTGATATCTTAAATGATCATATCACTAGAATAGACATTGAAAGTTGAAATGACCCATAAGCAACTTCGCAGCCAATCTCTCATTTTACAGAGAAGCCCCAGGAGCAGTAAAGGACTTGCCCAAAGCACTATGATCTTTTAAACCTAACGGTAAAGTTAACAGCTAAAACGACTAAGAGTTAGTAGTACATACACACTTTTCGAATGTATGTGGGGGATGGGAGGAACCTTGTCATTTTACCAAGGTTCTTATTTTATGGTTGTAGAATTCGAATTCAGCCCAGTTTGCACCCCAAACTGGGTTTTCCTGGTGTTTTTCGTGAGGCAGGACTCCAAAAAGTCACACACACGAGACTTGGGATCTTACGCATACTGTATTACTTTTTGAACAGGGCCTCCCGTAGTTTTAAACAGTACAATGGTAGTGAATGTCAACCCTTCTCCCAAAGTCTAATAGCTCCCCACTTCATTAACAAGAATGACTTCCCCCAATCTTAAAATAAGTCATCAAAAGTTCTTTCTATCCGTTACTGTCTCTCTTTCATTCACACACTCATACACACACAGGACGTCAGAACTCTTAAATTGCAGCACGTGGTCTCGCGGGGGGGGGGGGGGGCGGGGGGTCTGTATGAGAACTAAGGGATTAGGAAGCCTGATTTCCTCCCTTCCCCCCTTTTTCTCTTTTCCAGAATAACGCTTTCATTACCCAGGTTGTGTGACTCTATTGTGGGCAAAGTCTCGGACCTGGAAGAAACACACCCCGCCTCAATTCAGTTAAAAACAGACGCTCAGTGTCTAGCCCCAGGCAGTTTAAAACTTGCAATCGGGTCGCTCTCTAGGAAGAGCAAAAAAAGCGCTCAGATTTGGCTGCCACCACACCCGAGCTCTGAAACCACTCTCATGCACCGAAGAGCCAACAGAAGCCCACGTGGCACGGGGCCCATAGCCCACTGTGGTAGTCTCGTGCGCAGAGCTAGTAGGCACCTTGGCTTTGGAAGTCTGACAGCTTGGACACCTCTACATCTCTAAGTTACCGCGGCAGGGCACCCCTGTAATCGTGCTTTTCCTGGCCTGCCGTTAAGTTCTCCTAACAGCATCGTAAGATTTGGGGTCTAGGGACACCTCTAGGAAAGCTCCCCGTGCAACATCTCAATCTGCAACCCAAAGCTAGTGTAGGATTTCCTGCACATTCTTCCCTTCCCCCCAGTCCACATGGAGTTTGGAGAGCGCGCGAGTGCCAGCTTCTCCTAGAAATGCAGGCATCCTTCCCTGATTCGCCGCGCAGAAACTCCTCATTTTTTCCCCGCCCCTTGGCTCTTCTGGGAAGACAGCCCTTCCCTCTTGCCCCGAGGCCCGAACTGAGCAGCCGCCGCCGCCAGCCACAACTAGGGTCACCTTGGCGGGCGTTCCTCTCATTCTTGCGCCGGTCACCACCATCCGGGGCCCTTCCCCTCCCACGTCCCGCCCCTCACACTCCCCCAGACCATCACTGGCCCGAGCTCATCCCGAGCGGCTGCAGTGTAACACGGCCAAGGTGGCTGACCCTTAAGCACCAGTTGCTGCAGAAGCCGGTGTGCGGCCGCCGCCCGGAAACCTGGAGCGCCGCTGATAAGAGCAAACCATCTCCACCGAGTCTAGTCCCTCAACTGCCAGATAGGAAAACAAAACAAAACTGTGCACTCCCCACCCCCGGCTCCAAGCGCCCCTCTCCCCAATGGGGCTACTAGTCAGTGCCCTAGCAAGTTCTCTTCTGTCCCGTACTCCCTTCACGGTTTCCCTGATGTGCATCAGGCTCGCCCTTCCATCCTCCTGTCTCTCACTCCCGCAGCCCGGCAAAGTTGTTAGAGAAGTTGGGTCTGCCAAGGGAAGGGGCACGGACTGTAGATGAAACTTACTGTTTGAGGCTGCAGCGGCCACCCCTCCGCTGGACATGACCAGACTCTGGAACCACAAACCCAGGACGACCAGGAGCAGTGCTTTGCCTTCCATCTCTGCACGCTTCCCTCTCAGCTGGCGCTGGACTGCACAGGCTGGGCTGGGGGAGGGCTGGGGAAGCCTCAGTGCTGGGCAGAGCAAAGTTGCCCTTTAAGGTGGAGAAGGGCTCCCGAATCAGGAGTCTGACACTATTGTAATCCGGGGCTTCTTATGTGACTGGAAATATGCAAATAAACCTCATCACCTATTGGCTATAAAATCATAAGTTGGGGGGAGGGCCCTAAATTCACTTCCAAATATTTGAGCAAACTGTAATACGAATCAACCCTGCCAGCAAGAAGAGGGGGAAAGGGCAGGAAGCGAAATTTGTTTTCTGCGAGCATTTGCCCCTTGCTTTTCCTCGGGTGGCTGATTCCCGAGGGCATTACATAATTATTAGTAAAAGACGAATATATATATATATATATATGTATATAAAATGAATTGAGTTCATAAGGTTTTTTTAATTGTTGTTGTTGACGATTATATTGTTAAGCTGTGCTAAGTGGCTTTGTCCTGAGCAGAGGGAATCTTTGACCAATTCTCAACTTTTTAACATTCATTCTACCTCTCCCTCCCCCCACCCCAGTTCTCTGGGACTCTGGTGTTTGCGAAAGGGACAGGACATAAATTGGCTTGCAGAACGCACTTAGGCATGTTAATGAGAAGGGGGCATCCAACTCTTGCTGCACAAGACTGAACCCCATTTCTAGTTCTCTTTGTCCTCCTAAAATGCTGGGCCATCAGAGAACCCGTCAAAGTACCCCAAAATTAGACCTTATTCCCAAAAGACTGAAAGTGGATGTCACATAATTCCAATTCACAGAATTTGCAGATGTAAAGAACCTTAAAGATCATTTTATACAAACTCCTCATTTTATAAATGAGGAAATGGAGATACAGAGATGAAGTCATTTGCCCCAGATCACATACAGAGAAAATAGTAGAAACAGCATTTGAACCCAGTTCCTTTGATTTCTTCCAGTATTTTCTCCACTGGATCACACTATTTGCTGTTAGAATTTAGAAGAATAAACCCATCCAGGACTTAATATTTTGCCAAATTTTTCCCAAAGAGCTCAAAGTGATTTAAATTTTCTTATTGTTTTCTTAATCTTAAAGGATTTTTGGTATTTTAAAAAATGTTGAGGGTAATAGTATCAACTTAGACAAGAAAAAAGCACTAATTCCTCTTCAGATGGAGAAACTGACCCACAATCTGAAACACCTCCTATAACCCAACCATCTGTTCACTAGAACCTCTGACCCTAGACCAGAACTCCCTAATTCTATATACAAATGCTACTGTTTGCATTTCTAAGTTACCAAAATGAAAAGCCCTTTCTAAAAAGTGTATACTGTACTTTTGAAAAAGTTCATACTGCTAGTTGTTATTCAACAAATGATTGACTACGCGCTGATAATATATAAATGTCAGTCTTTCCTTAGATTTTCTAAATACGAAGATCAAGCACAAATTATTTTTAGCTAAAACTACATACAGTCAATGTATACAATTCATGTAATTGGACATGAATCTTGAAAGGTGTTCAGCAGCAAATATCTCAATAACAAAATTCTAACATCAATTTCAGTTGGGTGGGGTGAGGAAGGAAGGAATCAGAGATCAAGGAGATTGCCTGACATTGACCAGAAAGTTAGCTTTAATGTTTCATCTTTTATTTCTTAGTAAAACAGGAATAATGTATTTATTGTCTCAAGTGAGATTGTTTGTAAAGCATTCTACTAAGCATATAGCCCTCTCTAAATGCCAGCTATTATTATTATATAAAAACAATACTAAAACTCATTATTACTAAAGTTTTAAATAACAGTTTTGTAATGGCCCTTGATTTGCTAATTTTGTGTGTTGATTAATTGGATTTTTCCTGGAAGAAAGAACTCACAGCAACTTCTATTTGCTTGAGATTAAAACTAAAGGAAAAAGAACATGACTAACTCTCTCTTCTCCAGGGCATAAGTAGTTGACAGGTGGGTGTGGAGACTAACGCTCCTCTCCAATTGGCTGTTTTCTCCATGCCCATCAGGTGCCTAAACACGAATGCCTTGGCTCACATGATAGCCAAGCTATTCCTGCAGTGGGTTAAAGATGGGTCTGTCCCAAGCTTTTGCAAGGTTATTTGGAGGATGATGGCAAGAGAGGCTTGGCTTTTTGTAAAAAGGCATTTCACTTGTGGCAATGTCCTCTTCCAAGTGAAAGACATCCCCAGGCCAGTGGCTTAGGCTTTTATAATGTCTTAATATTATCCTGGAGTTAGTCCTGCTTTCTCATAGGACAGAATAAAATAAAATTTACATGCTCCATGAAATATATCAATGACTTTTAGGACTTTGACTGTGGAGAAGTTTTTTTTTTTTTTTATGATCCATAGTATCATAAAGATAGCAAATAAGTGTCTCTGGAGTATTCCTTGAGAAGACAACAAGGTATATAGCACATTAATCATTTTTTGTAATTGCATTTGCAAGTTGGAGGAAGATAAATAGGTCCCCAAATGGGTGTTTTCTTCATATGTATATTTTAGGGATAAGAAACAACACTGTTGTAATCTATTACAGACTAGATCTACCCCTCTCAGGTCTTTAGGATGCGCTGAGAAGTTTGTGTGGTATCTTCTCTACTGACAAGGCTGGAGCCCCCACTGGCTACATTCCTTCCCTGTTAGGGACCAGTTATTAACAGCTCAGTTCATTTAACTGTAGACAATCAATTAGCTTTTACAAAGGGACATTTACTTCAAAGATACAGCAAGCAAAATGCAAACATTTTCCCCAATATTTGGGGGACATATTCTCCTCTACACCACTGGGATGAGTAACTTTGTTCAGTTCCTACATAGCATTGCTCCCTCCAAGTTCCTATCCAAATGTGGTAGAACCTGCTTAGATGAGTCCTACTTTCTTTCTTTCTTTCTTTTTTTTTTTTAAGCAATCGGGGTTAAGTAACTTGCTCAAGGTTACACGGCCAGTTATTTCTGGGTGTGGTGCTGAGTGTCTGAGCCTGGGATTCGATCTCCAGGTCGTCCCAACACTGGAGCCAGTACTCTTACTCGCTGAGCCACCTGGCCGCCCCGATGAGTCCTACTTTCAACTACTACAGGGTTTGAATCCTGAAAGTCACTCCTGAGGGTTACTCCTTGATCCACTGGATCCACTTGATCCATTATGAAACCCACACTGTGGAATATCAGGACACCAGAGCTGGAATATCAGGACACCAGAGCATCCTTCTGGCCTTTTTTTTTTTTTGCCTTTTGGAGGGCAATTGAGGTTAAGTAACTTGCCCAAGGTTACACGGCTATTTTTTGTGTGTGGGTGTTAAGTGTCTGAGGCTGGAACTGAACTCTGGTTCTCCTGACTCCGGGGCCAGCGCTTTACTCACTGCACCACCTAGCCACCCCATCCTTCTGACCTTTCAAAATTCATGAGGTCAAATCTCCGATCTCCTTCACCTATAGCAGAAAAGAACAAATGCAGAGACCAAGGACCCAGGTCATTTCAAACCTTAGAGGGACCCAAGATCCCAAGGTCTCTCTTGTCAGACTCAAAAAGTGAAGATTAAAAAATGACAATAATAATAATAGTTAACATTTATATAGCACCTACTATCTATGCCAGACAATGTGCTAAGCACTTCTTACGAATGTTATCACATTTTAGCTTTACAACAATCTTGGGAGGAAAGTGCTAATATTATCCCCATTTTATAGATGCAGAAACTGAGACAAAGAAAGCTTAAGTCATTTTCCCAAGGTCACACAGCTAGTAAGTGTCTGAGGCCAGATTTGGACTTAGGTTTTCCTAACACCAGACCCAATGCTCTATCCATCATGCCACCTAATGAAGCCAAGTCTAACAGGCCTTTTTGAAAGCCTCAAATCAAAGAGTTTCTTCTTCACCATGTGTAGCTATCTGGGACTGGTTACAGAATATCCATGAATCCTACATAGTCTGTCCAAGGTACATCATCAAGGCTTTCCTGAAAGCAAGGTCACTAGCTTCCTTTACTTAGAGAGAGATGCCATCTAAGGCACACTGTTCATGTGTCAGATCTCTTATACTATCATTCAATTTCTAAATAAAAATATAATAAAAAGAATTTTTAAAATGGATCTCAAAGCTTCAAAAGATTGAGAACTAGAGGAAAACCTCTCTAGATGATAAATTTAGAGGTACATGGGTCCTAGGGTTCATCTAGTTCAAATTACTTTATTTAAAAATGAGGAAAACAAACTGCAGATAGGTTAAGGTGATTTACCCATGGTTATACAGTAAGGGACATGTGGGGTATTCAAGGAGGTCTAGGATTTCTGAAGTGAAGGCTTGCTGAGCCCTTTTCAGGACTATTTATTGAACTTTGGTGCCCACCTGATCCACTCAACTCTTACCTGTGGCTCTAAGAATTCATATCATGAGTAGCAGCCACACCCCAGTAAAACTGTCTCAGCATATGGGGCTAAACAAGGTTGAGGATAATTAACAGGCCTCAGACGTGTCAGTGAGTTAAGAAAGCGTCTGCCCCAAGCAGATGAAGACTTTCCCTGAGGAATTCCCTGAGATGAAAACAATTTTGTTCTAGCAGCCATGAAAACCAAAAAAAGCCATCACCAGTCATCCCAACTTTTGTCCTGCCACTGGACTTAGATGGCTCTGGAAGAGAGAGTGAGGCTGATGACTTTGTGCAGTTCTGCCTCACTTAAATCCAATTCACCCAAGAATCAAGACATCACCCTGTGATGTCATTGCTCGTTTTCAAAAATGGGGGAGGAAAAACACCACCACATAGGCAATAAATGACGGCACAAGGATTTGATCTCCAACGCCCTTAATTCTGGTTCCATTACCCAACATTATCCTAGTCTAATAATTCATTCAGAAAGGAATTGCTTAAACTGTTTAATATTTAAGAGATAAGATCTGTGGCACAAAAACATCAGGTTACTTACCCAGGTCCAAGATCAAAGTAAATATCAGAGGTCAGATTTGAATGTAGGTCCTCTTGGCCCAAATTCAGAATGATATTCAGAGGCCTCAAAAAAAAAAAAACCCAAATCTAGGGAGAAGTATAGACCTGTGGTTCCACTGGTATAGGGAACTGGCAAGTAAGAAAACTTCTTAAACCAATACAGATGAGCACCTTCTCTGCAATTTATCTTCTCAGAGAGCTGCCAAGAGATTGAGAGATTGTAACTTACCCATGGTAATACAGCCTTTGTCAGAGGCAGAATTTTAACCCAGGTCCTCTTGGCTCTGAGGCCAACTCTCTATCCATTACAGACTATCCACCACAATGGCTCTCCACAAAGTAGATAAATAAATAAAAATGTCTAAAAATAAAATCATAAAGGAGAAAAGCATCAAAAACTTTTTGGAAGAAAAAAAATTAAATTTTTTTTAATAAACAATAAAACACAGATGTTTACAGAAAAAAAATTTTAAGTACTCTACTTTGTCCCCCAAAATTTGAAGACTTAGTAAGTGGTCATGCAAGTCAAACCTAAAGGTAGACAAGTCATTTGAATAAGAGGCTAAGGGTCAGTAAGCTTGGGTTGCCCTCAGAATACTCTGCAATTAGACCCTGTCTACTGGTGCATGAGATTGGAACTGCTGGGTTGGAATACTGATGAAAGGATTTGACTATTCATTCAGGTCTCCATGCTTCCTCAGTACCAATGTAGCTATAACAGCTAGGCCTGCCTGGAGAGTTTAACATTCATAAAGAGCTGTTCTAGAGAAGTTCCAAAGAGCTGGGTTATATGTAGTTTTAACCACAAGCACAAACTGGATGCACCAGCCTTGAATAGTAATGTCTGATCATCATTACAAGTGCCTAAAATGCAATGAGAGAATGCTTGGGTAAGCAAGCAGGGATGGATTTGGGGGAGGGTTGGTTCAAACAAATGGTGGGAGTGGGGGAGAATTTTAAGAATGTTATGTAGATAATCCAGACAAATTCTTAAGCTTTACTGCAGTCTTTGCTGAGGTGGGGAGCACTCAGGGAAGAAAACACCAACACTTTTTAAGCCAGTCATAAGACCCACAGCCTGAATAATGAAAGTAGTGTTTTAAAGAAGAAAAAATAAAGGAAAAATGACAAGAATGTTAAAAAAATAAGTTGATAGCAAAATACCAAGCTAGTTTATATATTTATATATAGCTAATTAATGGACCAGGATGTGAACAGAGAGATAAACAGGGTCACTTAGAAAATATATACATACATACATATAGCCACTTTGTGAGTGACTATGGGGAAGGAGTAAGGGAAGGTTACCTTGAGGCAGCTAGGTGGAACATGGGCTACCAGAGTGGGACTGGATTCAAGACAAACCTAGTCTAAGACAGTAGCTGTGTGACTCCAGCCAAGTTATTTAATCTCTCTCGGCCTCAGTTCATCTGTAAAAAGGGACTAATAATAGCATCTACTTCCCAGATCAAATGAGAATATTTCTAAAGTTCTTAGCACAGTGTTTGGCACATAGCACCCACTAAATAAATGCTTATTCCTTCTTCCCACCCCCTAGTAGAACTTAGAATCACTATGATTCTATTTCATTGGTGTGTGGAAATATCTTCCAGATTGTCCTTTACAATCTAAAGAATCAATCCCTCCTGAGTAATTTAGAATCTTCAAGAGTTACTTGAAAGGATAAATGATTTGCCCAGGGTCAAGCAGAATTCACACCCAGGTCTTCTTGATTAAAGTCCAGTTGTTGTGTCCACTATTCCATATTACTTTTCAGAAATATATAGTATCCATAATATAAAACATCATATGTGTATTATATGTATGTACACATACATATGCATATGTGTATAGACAGCTAGGTGGTACAGTAGATAGAGTGCTGGGTCTGGTATCAGAACCCGAGTTCAAATCTGACTTGAAATCTGATCAAACACATCTGTGACCCTGCACAAGTCACTTAACCTTTTTTACCTCAGTTTCCTTATCTGTAAAATAAGCTGGAGAAGGAAATGTCAAATTACTCTAGTACCTTTTCCAAGAAAACTCCAAAAGGGATCATGAAGAGTTAGACATGACTGAAACAGGTGAACAACCAAATATATATGTATATATATATGTGGACAGGGATTTGTTTTTTGTATCTTATTAAAGCCAGAAAAATGACACGTACATTTATTGCACCTCCATTAGACACTAATCCCATTAAAAGTGAACAACTCTATCTTGTTTTTTCTTGTTCTTCTTTGAAGGATCTCTCTCCCCTGCCCCCACCCTCACCGCCTACTGTTCCCTAGGCCAGCCAGCACCTCAAACCTACCTTCAGAGATTCTCTATATATTTGTTGAATAAATGCCTCCCACATTTAGGTCAAACATGACTTTTTCCCTTCTTCTTTATGTATTGTAATGCAAAGAAGAAAAAGATAAGTTAACTGTGATCTTGAAAGGGCTATCATACACATGCAAAAAATCTTTATGATGATGGTCTTTTTCTCCATCAATAGTATTTCCAATAAAGGCCATTTGGCCTTTATTCTCCTAGCTACAGTTCAGGTGCCCCCTGCTGGCTTCATAATGACATTACCATAGTTTATTAACATCTCCAAAGAATTACAAGCTTGTTCAAGAGGCTCTCTCTAACTCCAGTATTGTTTGCTATTTCATTTTAAACGTTCATCCCTTATCTCCCTGATTGGAATATAAGTTTCTTGAGGGTAGAGGTGGCACATTATACTTTTCTACTGGCACAGACATAATAGAGTACAATGCAGGTAGCAATCAAAAGGAAATGAGGGTAATAGATTTAGAGAAGGAACCTTAGAAGCCCAACATTTCATTTTACACATGAGTAAACAGAGGCCTAGAGATGCTAAGTGACTTATAAGAGGTCACATAGGAGTAAATGACAGTAAAAAAAGGGAAATTTTTAAAAATCAGGTAAATGAAGTTAAAGTTATACATACAAAGTTTTTTTCCTGGCATTTTTGAAATGTTCACTTTTTCCTATTTTTAAAGGCAATATAGAATTTCTCTTAATCTATCTTAATACCTACTGCAATACTTTAGCCTGTTGGGAGGTGACCTTGGGTCCTTTCAGTCTCTGCCTGTAGCGTGTAAGGTCTGGCAGGTCATCCCAAATTAGAATGGATTTGATTTTACAGACAGAATTATGGAGAGCAGTGAGGACCAGTAGGTTTTCTGGGCTTGATTATGCCCCATCACACTCTTCCACCTCAGTTCTCCCAATCTCATACCCTCTCTTCTCCTTATGTAAACAAAAGGCACTTACATCTTACCTTTCCATCCATGACCAGTCCTTGCAATGGCAGGGTATTGCTTCAGCTTTATTATTGAAATATTTTAATATGTTGCCTTGAATAATAGGAGAACTTGATAAATAGAGTTGTTTTTTTTCTTTTTAATTAGAATTAATGTATAACTAAAGCTAGTTGTCATCTTACTAGATTATTTTGGAATTCATAGAATCACCCCCTAGGAGAGCATATATTCTGTGGCATTGGTAGAATGATCAACCACAGAAATGAAGTCTGGGAGCTTTTAATTTCAGAAGCATTGAAGTAAGCAAAACTTGTGAAAACCCAAAATCAAGGAGACAGGTAGCAGAAAGGACCTAGGGAGAGACCAAGACAGCCCTTAAAAGACAAGCACCCTCTAATGAAAAAGTTCCTCCCAAAGGTCTGGACAAAGACTCAAGTCATTTACAATCCAGCCTAGACAGATCTCCCAGCTGGTGATAGCAGTGTTTCTCTTCAGCAGTTCTAAGCATGTCCCAGCAGATGGAGTCGTGTAGCAATACTGGTTAATCAGAGAGAGAGGCCTGCAGAGTTTCAAGTTCTGGTTTCACGAATGCTTGCCCTAGTGAGCAGAAAGCCCTCTACTCTCCATCTCTGAGAATATCCCCATCATTGGCACCATGTTCAGCTATGGGGACTCAATTTTACTTGGTTGGGTCTTTTTCCCTGAACATTAAGAAAGAATGTCCTCTGCTTTAGTGAATGCTCAAAAGCTGATAAAACACCCTGATTTTCCCCTAATTATCTCTTTTAATCCCAAAGATCTCTCTGTGATCCTGAGCAAGTCACTTAACTTTTTCTGTCTTCCTTAGTTTCTTCATTCAGTAAACAAGGATAATAACAGCACCTATCTTCCAGTGTTGTTGTAAAGATAAAATAATACTTGTAAAGGCTTTTGTAAACTTTAAAGTACTATAAAGATAAATGCTAGCTATTATAGCTATTATTAAATGGATAGTATTATCCAAATCATTCCAATATTATCAGTCACAATGAAGATTGGAGGTGGGGGTGATGGGGAAAAGGGTTAATTCTTTAGGTCTTCCATTATACTTCCCCTTTTGGAGTAAAAATGGGAGGCAAGGTTGCTATCCACCCAATACATATGTAAGAAAATTTTCTTAAGAAGAAAGCAAGGCAATTTCATGATATTCATTCATCTCATTAGTCACAGTTGACAAGACAGAACTCATTCTACCCTTTCATTTACAGACAAGAAAGTTTAGACAGAAACAAGTAAAGTAACATGGCCAATGACAAGGTCTAATGCCTATACAAAAGAAGACTGCTAGATTTTACGTTTCCATCTATGACCAGCACTTGCAATGGCAGGAAATTGCTTCAACTTTTATTACTGAATCATTTGAATATGCTGCCTTGAGCAATAGGATGACTTAATAGGTAGAGCTTTTTCTTTTCGGTTGGAATTAATGTATAACTACTTACTGTCATCTTACTAAATTCAGGTACATAGATTTAGGGCTGAAGGGACCATAGACATCTTTTAATCTACCCTTGTGGTTGTACCAAGGAGGAAAGCCATCATCTCTTCACTGTGTTGCCATCCCTTTCTCTGGCCCTCTTCCACCATTGAACCTCCATCCTTGCATTGAATTCCCCTACAGTCCCCAAGAATTCTTCATTAACATTGCTGTGATTAGAACTCTGTTTTTACTGTATGACTATAGGTACTGAACCACCCAATATAAATACTGATGCTTTGTACTCCCTCAACACTCTTAAACCCCTTACAAGTAGCTGAGTCCTCTAACTTCTGATAACCCCTCCCCAGAGACACTTGCCAGTTCTGAGACAGTTTTCTTCTCTTCCTCCAGCCCCAGGGCATGGCCTGACTGCTCCCTTGGCATTTAGCCATTGCCACCACTCTAGTGCCACAAAAGGCCTCCAGCTGGTGTTAATTTCCTGGGACCAAGTTTCATTGGGGATTTAACACTGGCAGGAGGCCCCATATGTTCCCACAGGTGAGAGGACACATAGGGAGTTTCAATATTGAGACAGTATTAGAACCACAAGCCCTAGTGAGTGCATGGAGAGTCTATTGGAATAGAATTAGGGGGACCAACCTCAGAATTTAATAGGTATCTAGAGGATTTTTAGTAAAAAATATTTATGGGATACAACAGATGAATACCATATCAATTGCCTTTCCTTTACTGTTCATGGAGAAGCTTAATCTTAAGGAGCCTGTATTTAACAGACCAGTGAGTTGGACTTTAATTCTTGGCAAAATTCTAGCATGTATTATTAACAGGATAGTTAGTGAGGATGTCTGAAAGTCACAGGGTGATCACAATGAGACACCATGGTGGGCATTATCTAATTAACCTTATTTCTTTTTTGAGAAAGTTACCAATCTGGCATATTAGGAGAAAGCTATAGATATGGTTAACCTAGATTTTAGCAAAAACTTTGATAAAAAATCTCTCATGATTTTTATGAAATCATGAAGGATTGAGGAAAATATGAAGAGTTGTGAGTTTAAAAATAATATGATTGTATAGCTTCAGAATTGATCAAATATCCAGACTAAAACAATATTCATTAATAGTTTTCCCCATTAGATTATAAGCTCCTCATGGGTAGGACTGTCTTTTGCCTCTTTTGTAAGCTCAACTCTTAGCACAGTACCTAGCACATAGTAGATGCTTTAATAAATTTTTATTTATTGATTGGTTGATTAATGGTTCAAGGTCAACTCAAAAGGAGGGATTTTCCAGTGGAATTTTCCAGGGATCAATTGCCCTTTGCTGCCATGGGTTGAAGCCTAAATAGCAAGATCTTTCAACTTACATATGACATTAAAGCTGAATGGGGGAGTGAGATAACAGATTGTATGAAAGAGATGTGATCCTAGAAGATCTAGATGAACTAGAACACTGGACTCAGTCAAAAGAGACGACAGTCAATTAGGATGAATGTAAAGTTTACAATTGGGTTCAAAAATTCACTTTACCAATACAATCCAGGGGAAGAATGCTTAGACAATAGTTTGTCTGAAAATGATCTGGAAACCATAGTGGACCACAAACTCAAGAAGAATTAATTGTGTGATATGGCACCCAGAAAAACTAATGAAATCCTAAGTGGCTTTAAGATCTAACCAGATCTGCTTCCAGATCAGAGCAACTATCTCACAATGTAATTGTGAAGATTGAATGAGATGACAAGTATAAAGTATCTAACAAATTTTAAAGAGTCATATGAATGCTAGCTATCAAAAAGCCATTCTATTATTTCTTGGTCAGACTAGCTCTCGGGTCATTGTATTTGGTTCTGGATGCCACAGGTTAAGAAGGACATTCATCATCTCAGAAGTATTCAAAGAAGGCAACCAAGATGCTGAAGAGCTTTAATTAGATGCCATTTGACAATTGCAGGAAGAAACTGAATGTGTTTATATTGTCAGTCAGTCCATCAATAAACATTAATTAATTGCCTACAGGTGAGTTAGGTGTCAAAGTGGAGAGACTACCAGGCCCAGAGTCAGGAAGACTACACTTCCGGAGTCCAAATGTGGCCTCAGACACTTACTAGCTATGTGACCCTGGGGAACTCATTGAACCCTGTTTGCCTCAGTTTCCCCATCCATAAAATGATCTGAAGAAGGAATGGTAAACAACTCTAGGATCTTTGCCAAGAAAATCCAAAATGGGGACACAAACAGTCAGACATGACTGGAAAATGACTGAAAAGCCATTGGGAACAACAACCATAATAAAATATCTACTATATACGAGGCACTGTGCTAAGTGCTGGGGATATAGAGAAAGATAAAACACTGTCCCAGTCCTTGAGGGGTTTATACTTGTACTATTTAGATCTAAAGAGCAGAACTAGGATCTGGTTGGTGGAAGCTGTAAGAAGGTTAATTTAGACTCTCTATAAAGGACACATTTTCTAAAAATTAGTGCTAACCAAGAGAGGAATGTGATGCCTTATGAGTTCATTGGCTTTTCCTCATCAAAAGTTTTCAAATAGAAGCTGGATGAACACTCATCCAGTATGTTGTAATGGAAGTTCTTTTGAATGTATAGGGGGAAGAGGAAGGGAACAAGTATTTATATAGTAACAACATTGTGCCAGGCATGGTGCTAAGCACTTTACAGATATTACCTCGATTGATTCTCACAACAACTGAGAAATAGCAGGTATTATTACCCCTATTTTATTGTTGAGGAAACTGAAGCTAAAAGAGGTTGATTTATTTCCCCAGGGTCACACAGCTAGTAAGTATCTGAGGTCACATTTGAACTCAGGTCTTCAAAACCCCAGACCCAGTGCTCAATACGCTGTACCACCTAATTGCTTAAAGATTGAACTTTTTGGATGCTGAAGTCCTGGCCATTCTAAAATCCCATGATTCTACCAACTATATCTTTGCAAAGAGATTTCACCTCTAAGGTGGGGACTGAGACCAAGGCAATAAAGAGACAGTGCTAATCACAGTGTTGTTTTTTTTAACCATCTATAGCTATTAATTTAATTGTCAGCACTGTAAAAGCGACTGCTTTGTCCAAAGAGAAGCAAGTTGATATTACAGGAAGAAATGAACTAGAAGAACTATGAAGATCCTATGAAAGAAGACACTAACTGCATCCAGAGAAGGAACTGATAAATAGATGTATACTATCTCTCTCTCTCTCTCTCTCTCTCTCTCTCTCTCTCTCTCTCTTTCTCTCTCCCTTTCCTAATAATGACACACAATTTGTGTTTAATGGTAGTCATCTAGGGGGAGGAGGAAAAAAAAGGAAAAAAAGAAATTTACATGATAACTTTATTATATATTTAAAAGGAATAGCAAGTTGTGCAGTTTTATGTGCAATCATCTTTTTTCTACTATGTTATGAAAATGGCTGTTTTCTTTCTTAAATTAAAATTAAATAAATAAAATTTTAAAAAAAGAACATCCATATTCAGAACATCTCTTGCATTCCCCCCTTTTTCTCCATTCACACAGGCCCCCACTCTACTTGAGCCCCTCATCCCCTCTTGTTTGGATTATTGCTTCCAGGACTTCCTGCTTCCAGTCTCTACCACTTTCTAAGCTGTCTTCAGCACCCATCTGCCAAACTGATGTTCCCACAGATAGATAGACTATCACTTGTCTCTTCAAGAATCTTCAGGAGTTCTCTATTGCATCTATATGAAAACGTTTTTCTTGAGCATTTAAAACCTTTCAGAATCTTTCAGAATGCAATCTCCCATTCTAAACTGATTTCATTTTACTCCCCACCACACACTCTATATTCTAGCCAAATTGGCTTACTTGACATTTCCTGTCCATAGCATCCCAGATGCCTTTGCCCAGCTGGAATGCCTGTTCCCTTCTCTTCTGCCTCTAAGAATCACTTCAAGGCTCAACTTAAGTGCCACACTCTCCATTAGACTTTTCTTGATCCTTTCAGTAGCTAGGGCACTCTTCCTTAAACATACTAAGATTATTTTGCACTATATCTATATAATACATATGTATGTATATGTGTGTGTGTATATATACACACACACACATTGTGTATGTGTATTTATATGCCGTCCTACGTATATATTTGACTTATCTGAGTACATATTATTTCTCTGTAGTAGAACATAAGCTCCCTGAGGGCAAATATTAAAAAACATCTTTCTATCCTTAGTGCCTAGCAACATGCCTGGCACTTTGTAGGCACATAATAAGAGCTTGTTGAATTGAATTGAGCCTAACAATATTGAGTAATAAGGGAGAGATCTATGAGTTCATCAGTCTGGAGAATCCTGTCCTTTATGATGATACAATACATGAATCCTATGGGGTTTCATGAGACACACAGAAATTCAATGGTTTCTCCATGGTAAGTGTTGCTGGAGGAATTTGAATATGCGTCTTCCTAAATTCAAGTATAATACTTAACACCTAGCTATCATTGTTGGGGGTACCACTCTCCTCCTACTACACAGGCTTCCAACCTGGAAGTCATCCTCTCTTCCTCATTCTTTCTTATGCCTCATCCCCTCATATCCAATCTGTGGCCTAGGCCTGTTGATTTTATCTTCATAACATCTCTCACATATGTCCTTTTCTCTCCTTTGATGCTACCACCAGCCTGGTGCAGACACTTATCACCTCATCCCTGGACTATGGCAAAAGCCTGTTAATTGATCTCCTTAAGTCTCTTCCCATTCTAGTCCCATCTTCTACTCAGCTGTCAAAGTGATATTCCTAAAGCATAGGTCTGAATATGCCAAACACACACACGCACACACACACACAAACGCACACACACATTTAGAATAAACAAACTCTAGTGGTTCTCTCTAGCCTCTGGAATCAAATATAAAATCCTATTTGGCATTCAGATCCCTTCATATCCTGGACCCTGACTGTATTTGCAGTCTTCTTCCATGTTACTTACACCCACATAATCTCTTATTTCTTCATACAATACACTTAATTTCCTAACTCAAGGCATTTTCATTTATTATTTCCCATGCATGCCTGGAATATTCTTCCTCATCTCTGCCTCCCTGGCTTCCTTCAAGTCTCAAGTAAAATCCCATTGTCTATAATAAGCCTTTCCTGATCCTTTTTTTAGTGTTATTGCCTTTCCTCTTGAGCTCTCCCCCCACCCTACACACACACACACACACACACACATACACACACACACTTTAACCTATACACATCTTTTCTATTTGTACTTAGTTATTGGCATATTGTCTCTTCCGTTTAATTGTATTCTCCTTAAAAGCAGGGACTATCTTTTATATCCCAAGTGCTTAGCACAATGCCTGATACATAGTAGGTGTTTAGTAAATTCTTGTTGACTGATTGATCTCACTATAAATAAAAAGAGAAGTCATTAAGAAGTGACAGATAAATGGAAATATAGTTCCCAAGTTCACTTTGGAGAGGCAAACAAGAAAGCTAGTGGAGATGGTTTCATCATCCATTTAAATAAATGGAAACAACACACCATAAAGATATTGGTAATTTTGCTTTGCAGTGCTCAAAAGCATATAGACCACTGGGAAGATAATTGAAGTATATTATTCAACATTGTTATATAGGATAAAGAAATTGAGAATTTTTTTAAAAAAGAATTTGGCAAGTTACTATAAACCAATCATTATAAATTTTTCTGCCTGTGTCTTCAAGGTGAGGATGGATCTAGGAGATAATGTTGAGAAATGTGATTTAATGTAATTTATGCTTAGAAAATGAGAGAAACCAAATATTTTGTAGATTTCACGTAAGCCTCATGCCTCTACATCGTTAAACACTATCTTCAAGAAAAACAATTATATCTCAAAGGACAGAAAATGATTCTGTACAACTCATTGCTGATGTGGGAGTCACTTCAGAATCAGCTTGCTGTGACTAATTAGAAGGAGGTCAAAATCAAGAAATGAAAAGAAAGAATATAGATGAGGAAAAAATACTAAGAACAAATAGAGCAGCTTCAACCCGATGTTAAAACACATTGTTGGTTTAACAAAAGGGGGGATGAAATAAGGTTTAGATAATGACCTTGCTAATGACAATTTCATAGTGGATGTAAAACAGTCCCCTTAGTGAAGATGCCAAACATGCACACAAACTACCCTAGCCAAATAGCTGATCTTGCCAAGCAAAGATTCTCCAGAGCCAAAGAGATGCCACACATGATCTAGAGTAAAAAGTCATTTATAAAACATTACCAAGAAAGATGGTGGGAAATGAGCTGTATCACTTCATAAAACTATAAAAAGCAGTGGAAGCAAAAAGAAGTCTGCAGAAAGCTTGGCATGAGACTCAGCCAAGCCTAATCATCACAAGAGCATTTATAGATGAAACTGGAAAGAGAATAACAAATAGACAAAAATGGAATAGATTTGTGAGTGTTTCAGTGATGATGTGTTTTGATCATAAACGCTGTTGGAAACATCATTGTAGACTCAAACAGTTCAGTACCCAATGTAATATATAAGAAAATGGAAATGATGCAGACAAAAGTAGGAAAGAGCAGATCTACCAAACCAAAAACACGCAGAAGACATATGTGTGGGAGGTGGCACAATTATGAAACATTGAAGGATCATTTTATATGATATATCAGGGAGGGGAAGATTCCAAAAGAATGACTAAAATTACAGACCTTATCATTACCTCCAAAAAAGCAATCAAGAAAATGTAAATAATTATTGATTTACATGCCTACTTTGTACATCTTTATGAAAGTGATCTACATAGGAACTGGGGGCATTCTTGATCAAAATTTGAGAAGAAAAGTGGTATTTTTTTCTTTTTTAAATTTAAATTTTTTATTTTCAGTCCCAGATTCTTTCCCTCCTTTCAAACATGGAGAAGGTAAAAAATACAATTCCTATTGTATATATGAAGTTATGCAAAATGTATCCACTTGAGCCACTTCGTAGGAAAATAAAACCAAGAAAAATAATGAAAAAAGGCTTTAATCTGCCCTTAGAGTTCATCAGTTCTCTCTCTGGAGGAGGACAGTATTTTTCATCATAAGTCCTTTGAAATTGTTGTGGGTTATTGTATTGAAAGAGTAGCTAGGTCTTTCCCAGTTGGTTACTGTTATAAAATCACTGTTACTGTGTACATCGTTCACCTAGTTCATACAGGTCTTCCCAGGTTTTTCTAAAAGCATCCCCTTCATCATTTCTTATAGTACAATAGTACTCCCTCACAATCATATACCACAACTTGTTTAACCATTCCCTAATTGATGGGCATCTCCTCAAAAAAGCTGGTTGATGCTGGAAAATAATATTTTGTAGCAGACAATGTAGCCTCCATAATCATACAACTAACAGAAAGATGTAGAGAATCCTGCTGTTCATACTGACTTTGATCACACACACACACACACACTCACACACACAGATGGATGCAGATACAAATGTATTGGAGTCAGTAAAACCAAGCACTGTCTTAAAGGATCGTCCAAAAAAAGGAGCTTCTATTCTATGAATATGTTAAGCTCATATAAAATCCTTTGACATTTTCAACCTTAGAGACTCTCTGATTATCAATGTCAAGTGCATAACACAAGGACATATGTTTTCCAAAGGTGTTCAGGAGTGGATATATCTACCACAAAGTGCAAATGGAAGGAGGATTCCCTTTTGATTTAGGGGTTTGTAAATATTTTCTTTTATATCTTTGGCAATCCAGTGAAGCCCTACAGACTCCTCAGAGTCATATTTCTAAAAGCATAAAATACATAAGATTACAAAGAAAACTAATTCCATTGCAATATAATTAGGATTTATATAGAGGTGGTCTATGTGGCCACTGAGGTCCCTTCAAATGCCAGAATTCTGTTCTTCTGTGTGATTCTATGATCTGCCAGAGCTCATATGTAACGATGCTATATGAAGTAATATTTAGAGAACTGGATTTGGAGTCAGGAAGAACTGGGTTCAAAACCTAACACACACACACACACAGAGAGAGAGAGAGAGAGAGAGAGAGAGAGAGAGAGAGAGAGAGTGTATATACATATAATACACATATAGTGTTTTATATTATGGATACTATATTTTTCTGAAAGGTAATATGGAATAGTGGACACAACAACCGGACTTTAATCAAGAAGACCTGGGTGTGCATTCTGCTTGACCCTGGGCAAATCATTTATCCTTTCAAGTAACTCATACGCTTTCTAGTTATGTGACCCTGGGCAAATCATTTTACCCCTTTGAGACTTAATTTCCTCATCTGTAAAAAGGAGATAAACAATAGCACCTCCCACACAAGATTGTTGTGAGGATCAAATGAAATCATGTATGTAAAGTTCTTTGCAAACCTTAAAAGTGCTATGTAAGTACTAGCTCTTATTAGAGTAAGCCTGGTCAAATAACATTGTGGAAAAGCCTATAATGCAGCAGAATTGTTACTTTATATAATCGGATGCATGCATTAAAATAACTTTCTATATAGCAAGAGTGGTTATCCCAAGTACCATATTTCAGGCTCAGAATTTGCCACAAGCCTTCATCAACTGATTTTTCTCTCATAAGTGATATTTCTCTTCCTCTGAATTTCCTCAAGTCTTGCTATTATGCTACTACATACTTGCTTCTATGGGATAAATACCACTTTCTCTTGTATTTTAGTAATTTATCTTGACATTCTCTCTAATATCTGCCTCTACATAGCAAAACAGTAGCAAAGACTGTTTGTAGCAAAGAATGGTTCACCTTATTGCAAAGTCAATCACCTTTTGACTTATAAAAGGAAGAAATTATTGAGTATGGTATTAGTCTTTCTATATTTTATTTCATTCTAATTCTCTGAATATCAATAATCCAAAAATTTCAGTTTTTTATTAGCCAGTATATTTAATGAATAATTTAACAGTCCTTCCAGGCCCTACTCTTCCAACTCTCATTGTTCTAGTAAGTTAGTTTTGTAGAGGGTAATTGACTATTACTTTTCTCAGGGTTCTAAGGATAATTCCTGGGGGACCCTGAGATTTCTAGTGCTGTTGATCATAGGCCCCTCACCAATGTGTGTTACTATATATATATTTTTAAAGCAATCGGGGTTAAGTAACTTGCTCAAGGTTACACGGCCAGTTATTTCTGGGTGTAGTGCTAAGTATCTGAGCCCAGATTTGATCCCCAATTATTCCGACACTGGAGCCAGTGCTCTTACTTGCTGTGCTACCTGGCTGCCCCTGGTGTGTGTTACTATTGTTCAGTCATTTAGTCATGTCTAACTCTTCATGAACCCATGGACATCAGGCCCTTCTGTCCTCCACTATCTTTTGAAGGCTGTCCACATTTATGCTCATGGTTTCAATGACACTATTTTGCCATCTCATCTTCTGCCATCTCCTTCTCCTTTTGCCTTCAATTTATCCCATCAGGGTCTTTTCCAATTCATCTTGTCTTCTCTGTTTTTTCAGTATGCCATTCAGATTTGCTATAGTTTTCCTGTTAAAGAGCTGCAATTGCTGTATGCAGTGATCTTTGAGCCCAGGAATATAAAATTTGCTACTACTTCCATTTTTCTCCTTCTATTTGCCAGGAAGTGTTAGGATTAGCTGCCAAAATCTTAGGATTTTTTTTTTATGTTAAGCTTCAAGTCAGCTTTTACAATCTCCTTTTTTTTAACCCTCATCAAGAGGCTTATTTCTTAGTTCTTTACTTTCTGCCATCAGAGTGGTATCATCTGCATATCTGAGATTGTTGATATTTCTCCCAGCCACCTTAATTCTGGCTTTTGATTGGTACAGTCTGACATTTTACATGATATACTCTGCATATAAATTAGATAAATAAGGTGACAACATACAGCTTTATTGTACTCCTTTTCCAATCTTGAACCAATCAGTTGTTCTGTGTTTTGTTCTGTTGCTTCTTGACCCAAATATAGGATCTTCAGGAGACAAGCAAGATGATTTAGTACTTCCATCTCTTTGAAGACTTGCCACATTTTGTTGTTATCCATATAGTCAAAGGCTGTAGTATAGTGAATGAAACAGAAATAGATTCCCCCCCACCCCTACCCCCAGAACTCCCTTGTTTTCTTCATCCAGTGAATATTGACAATTTGGTCTGTAGTTCCTCTGCCTCTTTGAAATAATTCTCAGTTCACATATTGCTGAAACCTAGCTTGTAGAATCTTGAATGTAACCTTTCTGGTATGTGAAATGAGGGCAATTATTCAGTAATTTGAATATTCTTTGGCATTTTCCTTCTTTAGTACTAGGACACAAACTGATCTTTTCCAAACCAGTGACCATTGTTGAGTTTTCCAAATTTGCTGGCATACTGAGTGCAGCAATTTAACAGCATCACCTTTTAGGATTTTAAATAGTTCAGCTGGAATTCCATCACCTCCAGTAGCCTTATTGTTAGCGATGCTTCCTAAGGTCCACTTGACTTCTAGGATATCTAACTCTAGCTCATTAACTATACCATCATGATTATCAATAATGTTAAGATTTTTCTTATGTAGCTCTTTTGTGCATTCTTGTTACCTCTTAATCTCTTCTGCTTCTGTTAAGTTCCAACCATTTTGGTCTTTTATCATGTCCATTTTTGCATGAAATATTCCCTTTATATCTGTAATTTTCTTGAAGACATCTCTTGTCTTTCCCATTCTATTGTTTTCTTCTTTTTCTTTGCACTGCTTATTTAAGAAAACCTTTTTTTTTCTCTTTAATATTCTCTGGAATTCTGCACTCAATTGGGTATATCTTTTCTATTCACCTTTACCTTTCACTTTCCTTCTTTCCTCAGCTATTTGTAAAGCCTCATCAGACAGCCATTTTGTTTTCTTGTTTGTTTGGTTTTTTTTGGAATGTTTTTGTTGCTGCCTCCTGTACAATATTGTGAGCCCATGTCCGTACTTCTTTGGGTACTCTATCTCTCAGATCTAATTCATTAGATCTACTTATCACTTCCACTTCATGTTGCTAACAGATATTACTTAGGTCCTACCTATATGGTCTGATGGTTTTCCCTACTTTCTTCAACTTGTCTGAATTTAGCAACAAGAAGCTCATGATCTGAGTCACAATCAGTTCCAGGTCTTGTTTTAACTGAATATATTTCCAATTAATTATCAACCCATAAATTAGTTTAGAAAGGGGGTATTTGTTAATTTAATTTTGAAGAAAAGTTGATACAAAACATTTCCCCTCCAAAACTGATGTGCCATCTTTTACAGCTACCCTCTGAATCCAGGGGGAGAGTTTGGTTTACGCTTAGAGAACAAAGATAGTGGGGCATACATGTTAAGGATATGTGTGGTTGAAGGATAAATTCACAATTCCTAAATACTGGAAGCTTTTTATTGAGTCTATAGCCAGCATCCTGGCTCAAGGGATCATGTGCTTTGAAACTGATTTCTCTCTGTAATGGGTATCTTTTTGTTTCTGTATTCATGTTTATCCTTGGTGTGTCTGGGTTGGATACCTTTTCTCCCATTGTTTTTTCTCCACAAAGGCATGATCATCAGAAGAAGAGATGGAGAGAGGAAAATACTCCTTGTCCCAAAAGCAGTTCCTCCTCAGGGATGTAATGGAAATGCAGATTTAAAGATCTTCCCTGCCCCTAGGCTAAAGTGCACCTGGAGTCTGGGGTGGGAGGCTTGTTTTTCAGTAGATACTTCTTGATTGGCCAGTGAGTCAATAAGGTTGTTACATTCTCTGAGCCAGGAGAAGGCTATATAAGCCCTGATGTGTAGCTTTGTTTTGGGACTCACTTTGAGAAGTGTTCTGTGATTTGATCTGAATTCTGGGAAGCCGTTGTTGAGAGTCCCCCGGCTTTGAAAAACCCAGATGTGGAAACCCAGATGTTGACTGGGTATGGATGTAATGGTTGGACAGTTTGGAAATCTGTCTACTTGATCTGTTTCTCTGACTTGATAATTCTGTCTGTGTATTCTGAAGTTTGGGGTGCTGACCATTTTCCCCTGAACAAGGTAAACGATATATGTCTGACTGATTAAAGTAAGCTTGTTAACCCATTTTGAGTTGCTTTCCTTTAACAAAGCAGATCCAAGAACCTGTGGTAGCTGAAAACCCTGAGGACGCTTGGGGTGCTTGCTGCTACAAGGGGCTAGGCTCAAATTGGAATCCATAGTTTCAGAGCCATAATCTTCAATTGTTTGGCTGGATCTCTCTGGACTGACATCACTGATTTTAAACCAAGAAAACAAAATGGCTGTCTTATGAGGCTTTATAAATAGCTGAGGAAAAAAGGAAAGTGAAAGGTAAAGGTGAATAGGAAAGATATACCCAACTGAACACAGAATTCCAGAGAATAGTAAGGAGAAATAAAAAGGTTTTTCTTAAATAAGCAGTGCAAAGAAAAAGAAGAAAACAATAGAATGGGAAAGACAAGAGATCTCTTCAAGAAAATTACAGCTATAAGAGGAATATTTCATGCAAAAATGGACATGATAAAAGACCAAAATGGTTGTAACTTAACAGAAGCAGAAGAGATTAAGAAGAGGTAGCAAGAATGCACAAAAGAGCTACATAAGAAAAAATTTAACATCACTGATAACCATGATGGTATAGTTACTGATCTAGAGTTAGACATCCTAGAAGTCAAGTGGATTTCTACATGGGCTTAGTAGTTGTGACTCATCCTCTCAGCCAATCACAATAATTTCTTTCTTGACTCACAGAGAGTCACAGCTCATAAAGAAAAGGCAAAAGCTGTCTTTTTGGACATTTAAAACTTCTTCAAGTCCATAGGTTGATTGATGGGGGAAGAACTCCTCCTTAATAAAAATACTTGGATACATGAGGCTGTCATTATTAGATATGTTTCAGGGACACTATTTTAAAAATTATCATCAAAAGCCAAATTTAAAAGAATATATTAATATCATTTCTCAATATGTCAATTTCTCCTTCTTTTCCTGTCTAAAGAACCATTTCTTGCAAAAAAAATAAAAGAACAAAATAGAAATTCAACAAAACTAACCAACAAACCCATCCAGTTGGACAGAATAGGTAATAGGTATTCACACACATAGTCCTAAGCCCTATATGTCGTTCCCACACCTCTCCCTAGTGAAATCATTGGCTGCTTCCTGGATTTTTTTTTAATAGTGGACAGTTACTTCCATCAAAGCACTATACAAAATATTACAAATGGACTATTAGCCAAACACTATTACAACAGCATTTTGAGCAGTGATGGCTCATAATATATTGATGATATTATCACTAAATGACCTTGTCCAGGACAAGGTTATGTTGGGTTTCCTGTATACTCTTATTTTTTGTTTTTGTTTTTTGCTTTTTGGAGGGCAGTTGGGGTTAAGTGACTTGCCCAAGGTCACACGGCTAGTTTTTGTGTTAAGTCACTGAGGTCAGATTTGAACTCAGGTCCTCCTTCTTCCAGGGCTGGTGCTCTGTTCACTGCACCACCTAGCCACACTACTGTATACTCTTATGAGTAGGAGATGTTTGTTGGACTGATGGAATTTGATATGTAGACGTATAGTGCAATATAGTGGAAGGAGCACTGGCCATTACTGAGTCCAGAAACCTGGGTTGGAATCCTGTCTCTGCCACTTATTTTTTATATAACAAATTGTGTGAGCAAATCATTTTATCTTTCTGGGCCTCAGTTTATTTATTTGTGGAAAAATAGTGTGTGTATGGGGGGGTGCTAATAATACCTGTACTCCCTCACAAGTTGTTGGAAGGAAAATACTTTGTAAATCCTAAACTGCTATATTCCATCTCTCATCTCAAAGCTCTTTCACAAACTGTACCTCATCCTTCTGCCTATTAGAATTCCTAGTTGTAAGATAAGAAATCATTATCTGACAAAAATTGCTGGGAAAACCGGAAAATAGTATGACAGAAACTAGGCATAGACCAACATCTTACACCATATATCAAAATAAAATCAAAATGGGTATGCTATTTAGACATAAAGGGTGATACTATAAGCAAATTAGGAGAGAGAGAAATGGTTAACCTGTCAAATTTATGGAGAACACAAGAGTTTATGAGCAAACAAGAGATAGAGAACATTAAGAAATGCAACATGGATAATTTTGATTACATTAAATTAAAAAGCTTTTGCACAAACAAAGACAATAAAATCAAGATTAGAAGGGATGCAGAAAGCTGGGAAACAATTTTTTACAGCCAGTGTCTCTGATAAAGGCCTCATTTCTATAATGTATAGAGAACTGTCAAATTAGACTATAAGTCATTCCCCAGTTGATAAATGGTCAAAGGATATGAACAGGCAGTTTTCAGGTGAAGAAATTAAAGCTATCTATAGACACAGAAAAAATGCTCTAAATCACTATTGATCAGAAAAATGTAAATGAAAACAACTCTGAGGTACCACCTCCCACCTATCAGATTGGCTAACATGACAATACAAAAAAAGATAAATGTTGGAGATTTGGGAAAATTGGAACACTAAGCATTGTTGGTAGAGTTGTGAACTGATCCCAAGCATTCAGGAGAGCAGTTTGGAACTATGCCCAAAGGGCTATAAAGCTGTCCTTTGATCCAGCAATACTATTACTAGGTCTGTATCCCAAAGAGATCATAAATAAGGGAAAAGGACCCACATGCACAAACATATTTATAGCAGTTCTTTTTGTGGTGGCAAAGAATTGGAAATCAAGAGGATGCCCATCAATTGGGGAATGGCTGAACAAATTGTGGTATTTGAATGTAATGGAATAATGTTGTTTCATAAAAAATGATGAGCAGGTGGACTTAAAAAAAAAAACCTGGAAAGACTTACATGGACTGATGCTGAGTGAAGTGAGAAGAACCAGGAGAACATTGTACACAAGAACAGCAATATTCTGTGATGGCCAACCTGGATAGACTTAGCTCTTCTCAGTAACAAAATGATCTAAGACAATTCCAAAAAACCCATGATGGAAAATGCTGTCCACATCCAGAGAAAGAGCTATGGAGTCTGAAAGCAGATCAAACCACACTATATCCTCCTTTTTTTGTTCTTGTTTTTTCTTTCTTGTAGTTTTTCCCTTTTGTTCTGATTCTTCTTTCACAACATGTGGAAATAAGTTTAATATGATTGTACACGTAGAGCCTATATCAGATTTCGTGTCATCTTGAGGAGGGAGGAGCAGAGAGAGGGTGAAATTTTAGAACTCAAAATCGTATAAAAGAGAATGTTGAAAACTAAAAATTAATTAATTATTAAAAAAAATTCTAGTTGCCCTCAAGGCCCCATTCAAGTATTATTTCCTACAGAAAATTTTCCTTTATTCCTCCAATTTGTTCGTGATCCTCCTTCAGAAATTATTTTAAATTTACTTTCTCTATATTTGTATTTAAGGGTACATGATACTAGGACATGTTTTTCCTCAATAGACAACAAGCTCCTTGAGGCTAAGAACTGTTTTATTTTTGTCTTTGCCTATCTCCTAGCACAGCATTTGGCACATAGTAGGTGTTTAATAAATCCTTGTTGAATGAATGAATAAATTGTAAAATCACATAGACTTAGAGTTGGCAGGGATCTTGGAGGTTATTTAGTTCAAATACCTTATTTTACAGATGAGGGAAATGAACTTAAAGAGGTTAAGTGATTTACCCAAGGTCAGGCAGGTAGCAGAGGGAAGAACCAGGAATTAAATGGAGGTCTTTTGTCTCCAAAATCAGCCACGCCTTTCACCCCACCAAGATGTAACTCAAAGGCTAGGGTCAGTCACTAAACATTTATTAAGCACCTACTATATGCCAGGAACTATGCTAAGTGCTAGAGGGCTTGTTATGCTATTGTATCTTATTTAGTACCTGATCATTGGGATAGGAGTGCTGAATTTGGAGTCAAAAAAGCATGGTTTTTGCTATTTATTGTCTTGACTCTGCCATTTGCAAGCTATAAGTCATTTTAATCTCTCTGTGTCCTGTTTTCGTCATCTGTGAAATGAGGTTGATAATAATAGCTGCCCTTCCTCCCTCCTAAAATTGGGATCAAATGAGATGATATATTTCAAAGTACTTTGCATCTTAGAAGGCTCCTATGAAAGAAAGATATCATTACTATCTCTACTTTTCCTAAATAACTTCATATTATAAATCCTCCAAATCTTTTACTTTATTTAATCCTGGTTTTTTAGCCCTACCAAAGATATCTATTTACATGTATTTTTTCCTGGTTTTTACATTCCTCTTCCCTTTTTCATTCTCCTAATCAGTTCTGCATCATCATCATCATCATCATCATCATCATCATCATCATCATCATCATATTTCCTCATTCTCTTTTTCTAATTTCTCCTTTAGCCTTGCTAAACCTACCCATCTCCTCTGGGTAAGGATTGAGATCTATGTTTTGCAAATTGCAAAACTAATAGCATAAATAAAACTGGAGAAGGAGCTGGAGTTATGTGGGAATTAGAATGTACACGGGCTGACCCCAAGCCTAGTGCTCTTTCTACCAGAATGGCTCCAGGAGTGTTCTGGCTGCGGAAGCCCAAGTTCAGAACAGTAATTAGGGTATGGTAGGGAGGTGACCAAAGGTGAACACCCTTAACTAGACAATGTTAAATATGGAAACCGTTGGCCAGGAGTTATCTCTGACACGCAAATAAGCTTTCTTGAGTCCATTGTAGAAACTGAAGACCCCCAAATTATTTATTGTCTGCAATCCCAGTGGAAGGGGGGCATGGATACAATACAGTTTTCTGTACCTAGTAGTCATCAAAAAAATGTTTGTTGAAATGAATTGAATTGTGGAGGTAGGGGACAATACAGGAAGTTGTGACTGAGGGGAAGGAACTAAGGCAGACTTTCTTTAGCAAGTAAGGGAAAATTGAGAATCTAGTCTGAACACATAACAGGCCCTCCATGGCCATTAGTATGTCAACACTTAAGATGACTTGGTACATTTTTCATTTCTCACTCAAATTATGCCATCATTTGGACACTCTCTAAGTTGAGTTATAGTAGGTGTGAGTTTTGGAGTACTGTCACCCCAGGACCTCATTTCTAAGAGATTTTAAGACATTTCCAGTATTCCTATCACTAAAAGTTCTGATTCATTTCTTTTATACCTCATAGGTGGTTGAGCATTGCCTTCCTTGTTCACCAGATCACAGATCTGTAAAATTTTAGGGCTGGAAAGGGACTTAGAGATAGTGTAATCTCACTGTCAGTTTGGACTCAGGAGACTGAGTCCAAAAGAGAGATTGAATCACTTGGCCAAAGTCATGTAACTAATTAGGAGCAAAGCTATGTCTTCTGTTACCTAGAGGTCCAGTTACTTATTTAATTATATTCCCCTCCCCCCATGTGTCAAATAGCATTACTTTAGACTTCCACAGCAATCCATTTTACACACTCACACGCGCACATGCACACACACACACACACACACACACACACACACACACCCCAGACAACTTCCAAGGTCTAGTTTCAAACATAGAAGGACCACTTCTCATCAATCATAGATCTACCTGTTTCATTTCTCTAATCCATTGGGTTGCCTCTAAAAATGGGTGTTGAAAAGATTCCTTCACTGAATTGCTATCACTCACAGTTTGTTCTCTGTTAGGGTCTAAGAGTTTCTCCTTATCCCCAGAACTTTATCTGTGAAAAGTCACAGTTCTTAGAACAACTCCAGGAAATGGTTTCAGAGCAGAGCCTAAGGGATCCTTCTCCAGATGGAGACTTGCCCAGTGAGAAAGTGAGGAAACTGAGTTTCTTGGGAGCCAGAGTACTGTTAGCCTTCAACAGCTTTACCTTTGTTTTCCTCTGTCATCCCAGAGGTTAGTCATGGTTCTTTAATGAAATGATTATTCCAGAACCCTGAATTTTCACTCAGAGGAGAGATCCATTGTCTTCTTATTACCTGTTGCTGGTTTGGTTAGGGTCTTTTGCTTTTGGCACTCTGCTCTGGTGGTCCCTAAGGATATAGTGGCTCTGAATGTTCCTGGAAGCAGCTGTTAACCTAGGTGACTGGGTACTATGTTTCATTAAGTCCTGGCAAGCCTTTTTTCTAATGTCTAAAGGTCTGGATTGAGGTGAGAGGTGGACCGCCCTGGACTGACTTTTGCACCAGGTCCATAGAAAGGCAAAGGGGCCATGGGTGAAGACTGACGAAGAGGTCCCAATATGCCTCTTCCCTCACCCCCTTTCTTTTTGGTTCATTTATAAAACAACTAACAAACACAAATAGCCCAACCCTGACATTTCAAGAACAAATTCAGCAGGGGCGGGGGGGGTGGGGATCAAAAGGGATTATTCATTATTCCTTAACAGAAGCAACTATGTGCCTTTTGGTCTCTTCTTGAGTGTTTCTTCCAATTCTGAAAAACCAAACAAACCTGTACTTTCTTTTAATAGTATTTTATTTTTTTCCAAATTAAATGTCAAGACAATTTTTAGCATTCATTCTTATAAGATTTGGGTCCAAAATTTTTCTCCCTCCCTCTCCCCCACTTCCTAAAATTGTAGGTAATTTGATATAGGTTGTAAATATGCTATCATGTAAAACATATTTCCATATTAGTCACAGTTTTGAAAGAAGAAACAGATCAAAAGGAAAAAAAAAACTATGAAATAGAATAAAGTAAGTGAAAAAGTATGCTTTGACCTGCATACATTCAGAGTCTATCAGTTCTTTAACAACATGTGGGTAGCATTTTCCTTCTTGAGTCCTTTGTATTTGTCTTGGATCACTGTGTTGCAGAGAAGAGCTGAGTCATTCACAGTTGTTCATCATACAATGTTGTTCAAACCTGTACTTTCTTAAAATAAAACAGAATGAAATTTAAAACTACCCATAGTCTTTTGCTTTAATTGAGGGAAGAAATGTGGTATAGTAGTTGTAGTCTTAGATTGGGAGTTAAAGAACATGGTTAGCCAACCGATAAACATTTAATAAATACCTGCTATGTGACAGGCATTGTGTTAAGTCCTAGTGATACAAATATGAAAAAAGACAATTTTTGCCTTCAGAGAGATTAAAATCTAATGGGGAAGACAGCATACAAATGAAAGCTGAAAGAGATGGGGCTGGAGAATGGGAAGGTACACCGAGGGACATGATGGAGAAGTCAAAGAAATCCAAAAGGAATGCAGCAGGATCAGAAATGAGGAGATGAATTTCTTGGGTCCCCTAGTTTTGGAGTTCCTAGGCTGCACCCTTCCATCAGAAGGACAGATGGTACTGATGAGATGGGAGTACCATGGTGGATTCGGTCTTGTAGGGTGATGAGGTTTTCCAATGATCATAATCTTGAAGGCATGGTGGAGAAATTAAAGAAGTCCAAAAATAATATAGCAGTGTAGGAGGAAATGGACTCAAACACAGATTTTGTCACTTTCTACCTAGCTAGACATTGGACAAATCAGCTAACTTCTCTGGGTCTCAGTTTCTTCATCTGTAAAGTGAGGAGGCTTGTACTAGATGTCCACCAAAGGTCCTATCTGGCTTTAAATCCATGACTTTGGAAGAAGAAAAAAAAACAAAAATTAAAAAAAAACATTAAGATGTTTCTAAGTTATATGTCATTCTTTTGATCCCCTTAGACACCCCCCCCATTATGACACATCTAATAAAGGTATATTATTGTTGTTTGGTCATTTGTCAGTCACATCTGACTCTTCATGACTCCATTTGGAGTTTTCTCGATAATGATATTGAAGTGGTTTGCCATTTTTCCTTCTCTAGCTCATTTTATAGATGAGGAAACTGAGACAAACAGGATTAAATGATTTAACCAGGATCACACAGCTAACAAGTCTCTGAGGTTGGATTTGAATTCATGAAGATGAGTCTTCTTAACTCTAGGTCCAGTACTCTATCCATTATGCTGGCTATCTGACCTGAAATAAAGGCATAGGACCATCATTTAGAAGTCAAAAAGAGCCATAGTTGTTGGAAGAATTTTTCCTGAAATTGTTTAAGAAAGCTGCAGTATAATCTAATAATAACTTGCACACAGAAAGTGGCATAAAAGATATTTTCAGTGATATATTACCACAAAAGGAGTTGGTTCTGTCATATAGCAAGAGTGAAGGAGAGGAGATGGACAGACCAGGTGCTAATTTAGTGTTCATGATATATCCTTGACTTCAAATTCATTGGGTACATCCCCTTTGTAAAGACATGGGAAAGAATTTGAAAGGATGAGAAAGCATGGATAGGCTACTATGTGCAAAAATATCCATTGATATCCATGTGAATATCCATGTGAAATGTCCATCACAATCCTGAAATAAGTTTAAAAAGTAAACAGGGTTAGCATCAACAATAACCATCTGGAGGTCAGATTTGTCCTGTGTTAGATGAAGCTTTTAGGTGTTTTATTTCTGTCCTGGCCAATTATTCCTTAAATTCAATTTTGTCTTTCAACTCCCATAAGGCCTCTGGCCCCCTCCTCAATCTACATATATCACCTTGGGAACATTCATTTTATTTTATTTTATTTTTTTGCAGGGGAGAAGGCAGGGCAATTGGGGTTAAGTGACTTGTCCAAGGTCACACGGCTAGTAAGTGTTAAGTGTCTGAGGCTGGATTTGAATTCAGGTCCTCCTGACTCCAGGGCCAGTGCTCTATTCACTGTGCCACCATGCTCTACTCACTGCGCCACCTAGCTGCCCATCTTGGGAACATTTAACAACACTAGAAAGGCATCTAACAAAGGACCTAACAACTTTTTGTTCTGCAGCCCTGTCAGAAACAAAATTGTTGCCATCTTACTAGAGTTATGGGCTTGTCTTTTACATGCCTGCTAAACTGTGACTTCCATGAGAGCAAGAAGGATGGTCTTATATAAACTTTTTCAGCATCTGTCACAGTGCTCTGCAAATAGTGTGTGCTTAATAAATGTCTGTTGTGTTCCTTTTTCATTTCTTAATTTTGAATTGGAAATATAAATTATTTTGGACCATGTTGCTCCCTTAACGAAAACCATGGGTTAAATTCAGTTCTAGGGAAAATAAGCTATGCTGTCTTTAGCACTTTCCCATAAGCTAGTCATTTATTAAAATCCCCATTTAATTATTTAGTATAGTAAGTAACTTTTGGCAAGGATCTTAAGCTGGGAGCACTTTTGAACTTCACAGAGAATCAATGGAGTTAATACTAGTGAGGAAAATGAAATAGCTCCTTAGTCTCCTCCATTCTTTCTCTTGGGAGAAATATAGCCAAATAAGAGAAGAGAGGGAGCAGGGACAGAAAAGGCATGGGTCATTTTCCCTTATTCTTCAAGGAAGTAGAGGTTAAGTAAATAGTAAGCATCCTTAATGCCATGAAATATGTAATTGCTTTTTAGCTTCTTCAAATAGCATTTGGTGGGTAGGCATGGCCCATTTATACACCCAACATAAGGAAATCCACAACCATTGCCATATTGCATACCATTCCCCACATTTATCTCTCCTCCACACAACTCACAACTCATGGTGACATAAAAGCATCTTGCTGATCATATAATGTAACATTCTATCCATAAATTTCTAGTTAATAGAAACTTGAGTGTGCTTCCCTAATCTTTGCACAACAGATGAGAACAGAAGAAAGATAAGTAAAAAAAAGTAACATGGATCCATACCACTTGCTGTCCAATTTCCACCAAGCTATTTTAATACAAGCTATAATAATACGAACATTGACTGAATGAGGTATCCCAAAATAGGAGTCAGATGAAAGCTAATGTAGGGAGGAGTTCAATTAGTGTATTTAGGAGAGTCTTAGAGTTGGGGCTCCATTAGAGGAAGTCTTAATCTTACTTTTCTCTTGCAGAACCAAATGGTCCTTTCACACCATGATTATTGCCACGTTCAGAGAGGCAGTACAATTGAGCTGTGAGAACAAGAAGGTGGCCATGATTGTGAATGGCTCTAAGAAAGACACCAGCCCCCCCCCGCCCCCACTTTTTCCCTTTCCCCACCCCATCTCATTGACTCAAGGGTGAACCTAGACTTCTGTTGTAGGGTTACTTCAAGTGCTCTTTTATAATGTGACTGTAAGGTTGACTTTGTTGTAAGAAGGGAGAGAAAAAACACCATGGAAGATCTCTGTCTACCCAGCAATGTGACTCTGGGTGACCTGGAAATTTAGGTGGCTTTCCATGTGCCTGCATTCATGTCTCCCTGTATTATGTGTCCTTGGGGGAAAAAAGCTTGTGCTTCAGATTTACTGTGGATTGTTTAAGATTTTAGGTACACAACACACTTAAAAGCTGGACAATGCTGACTCTGTTTTGTTTGTTGCGTCTTCAACAATATATCTTCTGAGCTTATCAGTCACCTACTGTATGGCAGGCCCTGCTCTAAGTGCTTTACAAATGCTACCTCATTTGATCCTAGAAAGTAGGTGCAATTATTATGTCCATTTTACACCTGAGGAAACTGAGGCAGACAGAAATAGAGGGATTTGTCCAGGGTTACACAGGGATGTTATGTTTGAACACGGATCTTCTTGACTTTAAAATTATATTCCACTTGTTGTCCCTTGCTGACGCACTCTACTCCCTTTGCCCTCTCTCACCCACCCCCAACCATTCCTATAGCATTATCCTTTTTTTTCTTCTGTAACTCTCAAAGTCTCAATTTGCAGAGTGAAGTGCTCAAAATTGTTGTCTGGTTAGAGATGAAGAAATAGAAGTGTCCCTTTTCCTTTCCCTTTTTCTGTTTCCTATTTCAAGCTCTAATTTTCACTGATACTCTTGATATCATCCATCAATTGACCCATAAATTCTGTGAAAGTAAGTGGGGGTAGTATAAGAATGAATTCCCCAACTGATAGGGGTTTGAACATGTGGGGAATAGGCTGACTGGGGAACATTTGTGTGTCCATCCTTGAAGTCTCTGATTGTGACCAATCTGTGCCCATTATCTAGCCAACCCTTTTTCTGTATTCTAGCTCCTATTGTCTTCCAGTCCAAAACTAGCACCTTGTTTCTATCTATTTGCCCTCCCAGACCATGTTGTAAACAGTGGCAAGGACCTTGGCTCTGGAATCTCAAGACCTGAAATAACATTTCCTCCACTTGGACTAGATTTTCTAAAAGGTGCCTTCTAGATTTATGATCCTGATTTGGGGGGGGGGCAGAGGTATTGGGTTTGTTTTTTGTCTTTTGAGTTTTTTTTTACCTTGCTTCTGTGTCTAATACCATTTTCTGCCTCTGCCTCTTTACAGCTCATTGGTCTATCCACTTGGATTCTGGTAATGGCTTATCATATTCTGCTTCCACTTTCTGATTAGCAAGTTGTACAGAATAGATTTTCAATTTCATGTACAATTGTCTTTGTTTTATCATACTATGTTATGGAAATGCTTGTTTAATTCCATAAATTTAAATAAAAATTAAAAAAATAATCCCCCCATTTCCTTTCTTTCTCTCTTCATTCACTATCCAGGTTACAATCAGATCTCAGTATTATTCAGTCAGAACTATTAACCACAACTAGGTATAGTCTTCATCAGCCTCTAGTCAAGGCTCCATATAGCTCTCCATAGGCCCTGTCATCTTCTCTCCACACTAGATTTAAGTTCTACAAGGAGAGAAAATGTCTTGCTCTCTTACATCTGCAACCCTAATGCTACCACTGTCTATCTATCCATCCATCTATCTATCTATCTATCTATCTATCTATCTATCTATCTATCTATCTATCTATCTATCTAATCTATGGACCAGGTGTATAAATAAGTATAATTTTATTGTAAATCCCCTTACCTCAACTCTGGGGTAGCCTTGGTTAGTACTCTTTAGAAACATCTATGAGAATATCAGGCCAAGGAGTTCCTGTGATAGGAGATAAGATCCATGATCTATGACTGAGAATGTTCTGTTATAAGTCCAGCTATACACACTTCTATGTAGGGGGAGGGGAATAAACAGTTTCCTTCCTCCTCCCCCAGAACTCATTGAGCACCTCTGAGAAGTTTTCCAGTCAGATTAGAGCAGAGGTTCTTAACCTAAGTCTGTGGAACTTGAATGTAACAGTATTTCAATATAATTGGTTTCCTTTGTAATCTTATGTATTTACTTTGATGCATTTAAAAACATCATTCTAAGAAGGGTTCATAGAGTTTACCAAAACAACAAAGGGTTCTGTGACATACTGTAAGAAACCCTGAAGTAGAGATTCCCCTGGGTACTTTACTCAATTGAAACTATGATTTGACCTTGGTGCAAGATTTTTGCCCTTGACAAAGAAGTTTTTATTATTTTTTTTTAATTAACTGGTTGAAGGGCTACAGGGTTTCCAATGAGCCAGGAATAATCATCTCATAGGAAACTACTTGCTGTCAATCAACTTCAAGGGTTTCCTCAGAGAGTTATAGAGGTTTTGGAAATCATTCTCAGTGACAAAGCATCCAGTAGAGAAGTGTGATGGATAGATTGTGGACTTGGAGTCAGGAAAACTTGAGTTAGTATCAGGGAAGGAGCTAGTAAATTGGGAGAGATTGAAAACGAGAGGGATGGAGGAGATGATCAGTGTAACAAAGTTCTAGAGGGGTAGGATCAAGAATGCAAGTAGAGAGGTTCATGCTTGTAAGTCTTTGGAGATTAAAGCAAAGGAGGAATGGCCAGGTAAGGATATAGGGGCTTTGAGATGTGACATGGCAGAAAGGGAGCGCTTGATGGATTCCATTTTCTTGATGTAGCTGACTTGGATTGGCCCACAGAGGACAACAGCTTGGTTATCTGCCCCTCTGAGAGCCGAGCCAAGTATGGCCTACATCAATAAAACAAGACTGCCTGCTAAGAGGCAGGGAAATGAGATTGCCACAGGCAGCTTAAGAAGAGAACAGATTTAGAATGTTATTGCAAGGAGGGCAATAATTAGTGAAGAATTGTTATGGTATCCACGTGATTATATAACATGAATTTGTACTGAATCTAGCTAGCATAATGGCAGGCCTTTCTCCAGTAACATCCAGAAGCATAGGAGAAAAGGGAGTAGATGTTGGGGTACCATCAGATTGGAGATTGACTAGATGTGGCCAGCAATAGGACAAAGGGGCAAATGATTGAAGTGTGGGTGCAAGTGGATAGCTGAAATGGTCAGCTGTAATGGCAGGAAGTGAAGGGAGGGAAGTGAGGGGAGAGAAGGAGTAACAGGCTTAGAGAATAGAGGGAGGAAGTCGAATTCATGGTGGGGGCAAAGGGAAGTGGCAATGGGGAGTATGCCAACTCCTTCTGGCTCAGTGAGGAGGGGTAAGAGAACAGTACTAGGGTGCCTAGAGCTGGGGCATCTTGCCCAAGTGGAAAAGATCCAAGAGTGGAAAAAAAAAATCAATTTGAGTTGACGGTATGACATGGCAGATTTAAAAAGCTGATGCAAGCTTAGATTATATTAATAAAAGCACATTGTCCAGGGCCAGGGAGGTGAGAGGTTCCCTGTATTTCTATGTTAGTCACATCATATTGGACATACTGTGTTCAGTTTTGGAGACAACAGTTTATGAAGGACCTTGACAAACTGGAGAGCATCCAGAGGAGTGTAATCAGCATAGTGAAGGGTCTTTATGTCATGTCATATGAGGACAAAATCAAAAGAAATGGTGGGGGCTGGGATGACTAGGAAATGAAAAGACTGGTAAGACAGGATAAGCAAATTCAAGTATTTGAAGGGCTATTGTGTTGAAGGGGGATTACTCTTCTTCTGTTCTTGTTCTTCAAAGAACAGAATAAGAAACAATGGGAATGAATTGCAGAGGAAGATTTCAGTTTGGTATTACAGCAGCTATAATTCTTGAGGTAAGGGAAAAACATTCAATAGTAAAAACAGAATTAATAATATTATCATAAATTATTATTATATAATCTATATTAATATTATTTTTATTAAGCCATAATCACTGAATGGGCTCTGCCTCAGTCAAACTGAGACCTGTTAAAGACCTTAGCTTGAGAAGACCAAGGTCCCCCACTGCATCCTGGGCCATTTCCAGTCATCCTGATATATATCTGGCTACTGGACCCAGATGGCTCTGGAGGAGAAAGTGAGACTGGTGACTGTGAACCTCCCTCCCTCATTTAAATCCAATTCACTTGAAAGTCATGGCATCACCTCCCTGGTGTCATGTTCCTCTTTGAGAACAAAAGACAAGCAGAAGGGAGCAGGCAGCAGCTAGGGGGAAAAACAGAAAACAAAAACCAACCTCCCTACATTTAGATACCAAATGTGGCCTCAAAGGCTGAATCATCAAGGTTTCTAGATGGTTCTCTTTTTCTTTCCTTTGGACTGGGATAAACAGCTTTTATTTTTGTGAAAAAGAGAGAAAGTAACTACATATGTTGCCTGGGATCAAATCAAATAAATAAATGAATGAAATAAATAAATAAATTTTAAAAACAAAATTAAAATACCAACATACAATCCTGCTGGCCCCATTAACCTTTTCATAGTTACGGAGCTACAGAATTCCAGAGTTAGGATACTCATAGACACCATCTGTTGCATTAGAGTAGAAATAAAGTAGGTGCATTTGGTCTTACAGTTCAGAGAAAGAAAATTCATTACTCAATACTTTGCAGATCTGCGATTTCCTTGAGATGGGTATTTTCTCCACCAGGGTGGATTTTTCCTCTAATGAATATAACACAAGCCCCAAAGTCCACTTGTACAAGACTCTCTCCTTATTGGTAGACACCAATGTCCTGCCCCTTTGGGAGGGACATTGGCAATGATGAAAAGAGGATAGATGTGGTCTCTTCAGATCTATGTTACCAAGCTCTTTTGAGGTTGCTGATGGAATAGTAAGGCTGGAAAGATGACATGAGAGAAATTAGCAGGCTCCATTCATGTCCTTATACTCAGCTTGCTATATTAGAGACTTCAGAGAATTTTCCTCTTGTGTGAGATCTGGGAATCTCTATCTTGGTTGAACTGAGATATCTCACTCCCAATGGGAGAGCTCCTTTCCTTGTTATTATATGGAATATATTCTCATATGTATGCTTTTTCTGGTTTGTTTTGCTATTGACTTGGATAAATGTCTTCCTTCACTATTTTTCTTTATGAGCTCATTGTAGAAATGACATTTGGTGGGAAAAGATTCAAACCTCAGAAATAAAGCTTGGAGCTCTTCTTTCCCTATTAATGAAGTAGCAATCATTTTGACTTGAACCTTAAAGTTACTTTCCTTATATTAACAATATTTAAGAGAGCAAATAAATATGATTATAGCCAGTACTCCCTCTCTCTTAGGAAAACATAGTGGCCAGCCTGTGACTCAATTCCTTTGACCCTTCCTGGCAGGAATCAAAATATTCCTTGGAGAAAGGTGGAAGGAAGAAGCACTAGGGATGTCTCTTCTTGTTTCCTGGGGAGCAACATAATGACATTGCTTATTTAATTCTTTCTCTCTTTTTCTCCTTTTCTTCCTCTCTTAGTTAAGTAAGAGGTAGCTGGGGGTATAGTGGTTAGAGTGCTAGACCTGAAGTCAGTCAAACCTAAGCTCAAATACTACCTCAGACACTTTCTAGCTATGTGACCCTGGGAAAGTCACTTGACTTCTCAACCTCAGTTTCCCCATTTGTAAAAATGGAATAATAAAAGCACTTATCTCCTAAGGTTGCTGTAAAGATGAAATGAAATTATATCTTAAGAAATTCTTTGCAAAACTGAATGGGCTGTATAAATGCTAGAGCCATTTAAAGCACCACACAAATACTATAAATATTTTTATGTAATAACAATTCAAAAATTTCCCTCCTTTCTTCTAACTTCTTTTGTTTTGTTCCCTCAGCCCTTATTTTCTGTACCATTTTCCAAAAAGAATTTCTTTACTTTGTTGTTTTTATTAATTCTCTTCCTTTTCTATTATAAACTTTTATTATTTGACTCATGATATTTATTTATCTATAATTTCTCTCAGACTCAGTTTTCTTAACTGTAAAATGGGGAAAATAATACTACCTAATTCCAAGGATTGTTGGGAGGATAAAATGAGATAGTATTTGTAAAGCACTTAGGTCACTGCCTAGCACAGAATAGTGTGTTCTTAATAGTTGTTTCCTTCCTTTCTTCTAATTATTTATTCCTTCTTCAATCTCTTTATGTTCTTCATGGAATTATAGTTTCTAAAGTATTAAGTTTGAATTTCTCCTTATAGACAATTTCTATGTTATTGCTTCATAGATCTTGTCCCTCCATCCCTTTTTGCTGTTGTTTGTCACATCAGGGTAGCTTTTAACACAACTGCATACACTTAGCATGTGGTTCACAAGGATTTATTTAGCTGAAAAACACACCACCCCATGACTAGCCATGACCAAGTGATGGGTATCTCTGAACCTAATAGGGTCAGTCCTCATATAAGAGATCATCACTAGCAGTAGACCCAAAGTCCTACCCACTTTGGTAGGACTTGGCAGAGTTTGCACTCCACTGGCAAAGCCTTTAAAATTTCAGGATCAACCAGAATCATTCCTTGATTTAAAAAAAATGATCAAAAATCATGACCAAGTATTTCTCAAAAAGAAGAATTCAAACTATTAACTACCATAGAAAAGATTGCTTCAAATGATTAATAATTTGGTAATTTCAAATTAAAACAACTCTGATGTTTCACCTCATACCTAGAAAATTATCAAAGATGGGAAAAGGTGGAAATAATGTTGGAAAGGCTTCAAGAAGACAGGCATTCTGACAGACTATATCTGGAGCTGCACATTGGTCCAACCACTTCAGAAAAAAAATTGGAATTATGTAAAAAAGCAACCTTGGTATATGAATGTAATAAAATATCGCTGCAATTTAAGAAATAACCTAAAGAATTCAGAGAAGCATACAACAACTTATATATACTGATACAAAGTGAAGTGAGCAGAACTTGGAAGAAATGTATGCAATGACTACAATGATGCAGATAGAAAGAACAACAGCAACAAGTTAACACTGTGTAATTATAATGATGGAGCTTAGTCCTAGAGCAGAGCTGAGAAGATGTACCTCCCTCTCTTTGTAGAAGTGGAGAGCTACAAATGTGGAAGATCACACGTGTTGTCAGACTTGATTTGTTATGTTGCTGTTTTTGCTAGACTTTTTTTTCTTTGTAACAATTATTTGTTACAAAGGCTGGCTTGCTGGATAGTGGAAAAAGAAGGATAAGAAGAAATGAATGCAATATTAAAAACCACAATAGTGATCAACAAAATTTTAAAACAAAAATCCTCTAGTCAGTCAGTCACCAAGCAATTATTAAACAAATACTATATGCCAGGCACTGTAAACTCTAGGGTTCGTACAAAGAAAGACAAAAGCACAGTCACAACCTTCTGGGCATCCCCATTTTAATAGCAATGCTAGATCATTAGAATGCCATGATAAGTCATTAGAATATTTTTTTCCATTTATATAATTAAGACTTATGTATTTGACATGTGTTTCTACCCCCCCCCCCCCCCCAGGGGACTACCACTACAACTCTGTGGTAGAGTGTCCCCATATTACAGGTAAGTAAAATGAGTCTCAGAGATACTAAACAACTTTTGCCCCAAATCACACAGCTAGTAATTGGTAGAGCTAGAAATCAAGCCCACATCTTCTGACTACAAAGTCCAGTGCTCTTTCTACTACAATATGTATGCTGCCTCTCAGGTTACAATTTCATGTAATACCCGTAGTTTCATTTATATAATAAACTTCTTATGCAATATGCCCCTAGTCACAAGACCAGTCCTGCAGACCTTTTGCACACAGAACATTCATTGACTTCACTGACCACCACTTGAACAGGAGGCTGTGCCAGGGAACCAACACAGAAGTCATTGGAAGGAATCAAAATGGCCCCTCTACCTACTTTTTGACTCTGCTCCCTTGCCTTCCACTCCCAAAAGGTTTGTAAGTATTGAGAAACTATATCCCATCCATTGCCATCATCTTTCTCCCCAAGGGATTCTTCTACCAAATTTCTGAGTTGTTGATAAGTGAGTCCCTGGTGTTTTTTTTTTCCATTTCTACTGATGACTAGGAATGAAAAATAAAATGGAAGATTTAATATTACTCGATTATTCACCTTGGGCTCACTCAGCTTCTAGGGATATTCAACTTAGATTCTACTCTTTGATTCATATAGATATGTCTAATGATATTGAGTTGGAAAATAAGTCTTTATGGAACATCCCAGGTTAGCAGATTTGCTTACAGTGGTACAATGCTTGGAAGAAATAGGCAATTTCTTTTATAGGAAGACTCCTCCAGTAGTGCAGATTGTATCCTCAATAACTGTGATGATCAAAAAACTTCTCAACTGGTGCCCAATGGCTTTGTGATGAGCCTCTCTAAGCATAGCTAAGTGGGCCCAAGGAACATAATACAAATGGTGGGTCATTTGTGAGCTGAATTCAAAATCTTGTCAGTGTGATAAGACTTCCCAAACCTGGTATGAAACCTGAGGACCCAGTGTCACTTCCACACCACAATGGGGCACCAGAGCACAACTTTAGTGGAATCCCCAGGACTACATACAGATATTAAGATGGAACAGATGAACCCAAGCTCAGAGAAAATTGAATGAACATTTGAATGAATGGTACAGATATATTTTATTGAAAACCCCCCAAATAAGTGAAATGTTTGTCAGACAAGTGAATTTAATCTTCTGCCACAGACTGTTTGGGTGGAAAGAATATTTTTAAAATATCATAGAGGATCACTATATAAGAAAACAGGGTTTGCATCAAGAAACTCAATTCAAACACCATCCATACTGACAACTAAAAGAAGGGAGAGAGAGAAAGTGAGAGAAGGAAGGAGAAAAAGGGAGATAGAGACAGAGACAGGAAAAGATAGACAGAGGGAAATACAGACAGAGACAGAATCAGAGGTAGACAGAAAGGCAGAGAGATGAGAGGGAGGTGTATCTTCAAGCACAGTCATAACAAAAAATACTTTTATATGGGTCAAAGGCTAGTAAAGATATATAGATGAGGGGTGAGGTTCAGTCTGAGGTGTGTCCTTTAGAGGATGAAGCAAACCCCGGAGACACTGTAAAAGTTATAAGCTGTTGAAAAATAGGATGAAACAGTAGGGGGAGGAAAGGGAGAGGAAGTGTATCTTGGACCATGCCAAGATTTCTAGGATATCAAAAGTTTGTCTGCCAAGGAGGGGAAATCATGCTGCCATTGTTAGGATAGAGTTGGGCAGGGGAAGAAGTGCTCTCTGGGGAAGATACTAATGATGTCTTCTAAATTTTCTCCTCTGGGAAAGAGCCTTTACTAACCAATTGCTTACCACAGCTCTGGCCTTCAGTCTCCTATTCAGCTACTAGCCTAGTGAGAATGAATCTGTGCTGGGAAGATCCCACAGAATTAACTCATTTCATTATTTTTTCATTTATTTCAGTAAGCTATGAACTTTAAATATCACAATAAAATCACAAATCCTTGAACATCATTAAAGTCCTCCCCCAATGCTTCAGCATGGTAAAGAGATGACTCTGGGACCTCAGAGTCACAGCTACCATCCTAGGACCTATCCCTCTAAATCATCATTCATCATCATTCATTGCTAGAGAGACAGCGTGAGGTGCTACATTTTTTTCAGTCATCATATTTCATAAAGTCTGAAGGCTGTCTACTAAAGCATGGAAGGAGCTAAGATGTGCATCAGTGCATAGCAGGAGTGTGTGTGTATTTCATCTATATCTATAGTTATCATCTATCTATCTATCATCTATCTATCTATCTATCTATCTATCTATCTATCTATCTATCTATCCACTCCAAAGACATTTTATTCCTTTTGTATTTTTTCACTTTAAAAAAACTTGGGTTTTTTTTTTTAGCTCCTTCACATGATTTTTTCCCTCCTTTATTTGCAGAATTAAGCAATTTCTTTTTTTTTTTTAACCTTTTCTACCACTATTGAGCAACTTAAGAAAATCTGGTCACTTAAGTTTCTCTATCTCCCCAGCAACACATGTTTCATGCTACAAGATCATTGTTTTATTGAATTAAATATATATGATAAATCCATATCGATATCTGTACCTGTGACTATATCAAAATCTATATCATCTATATCTATGTTGATCTTTACCTACCTCTCTCTTTTTCTATCTCTCAACCTTTATCTATCTCAATCTTTACCTCTCTCCGTTTCTATCTCTGTCTCTAACTCTATATCTTAATGATTTTGTCATATGTAGTTCACAAAAGATGCCATTTGTCTGGTTAGACCATAAAATGCTAGAGAAGATATTTTCCACAATGGCTTGGTAATTCTAATTCTTATCTACAAATGAAAAATTAAACATTGTCAAGAATTTTTCTATGCTTATTAAAAATTTCACCTAAAAGTGATTAACACAGAGAACTTAATCACAAAATGACAGACTTGGGAGACCTTAGTGATCATCTAACCCAACTCCTCATTTTAAACTGGGAACCCAGAAAGATTATGTGACTTGCTCAGGATCAACAGAGCAATTTGAGTCTGAGCCAGGTTTCCTATCATGCCATGCTGCCTTTATTTTTCCCCTTGCAGAAGACAGCTGACTTTTGTTCATACAGCATTTGGTCCTTGGTTATATATCTTATAATTTTATTTCCTAGAGCTATAGGTTCTCCTTGTGAAGTTCAGGTCATTGAACTGGATTTCATGTTCATACTTAGTCTATTATTGAACTGAACATGGAAGGTTGTTTAGTTCCTTGGGATAGTGATTAGCGTGGAGCAGTGGATGGAAGTTTAGCGGACTTAATCTACTCTGGTGTTTTTACTTTAGGTAAAGAAGACACAAACTCTTGTCCTTTCAAAGAAGTATCAGTGCCTTGGCCCTGGCAGATCTGTTTCTTCCCATTTTTAGCAGTGATAATTAGCAAAAACTCTTGAGATTGAGACCATTTATGACTTGGAAACACTTTCCCTAGTTCTAACACTGAACTGATAAAACCATCCCAGAATAGAATGTGCTACCTTGGAAGGTAGTGGGTGCATCTTTAAGTAAAAACCCAAGGACTGCCTGTCTGGTATATCATAGAAAGGATTCTTGCTCAGGCCTCATTTGGACAAAATTGCCTTCAAATTCTATTCTAATTCAGAAACTCCACTATTCTGTCACTGCTTTGGCCAATATTGGTAAAATACAGGCGTGCAGATTCTTGTTAGAGACTGAGTCTTCCACTCTTTCTTTGATCAGAGTAACTTTGTTGCTTAAGGAGACATTCAAAGGGTTCTTCTCACTTTAGCCTTTTTTTTTTCAGTAATCCTCACAACCCAAAAGGAATAAATATGGGATGGCTAATTAAGAAATCAGGAAAAAAGAAAACCTGCTGCATCCTTATTCTATGAAATGTCTTGTACAGCTATAGCAAGAGTCAAAGTGAAGGAACCTTAAAATGTAAAGTATTGAATATCAGCATTGGAAGGGCTTTAGAAAATTGAGCAAGGAATGGCATATTTAGAAGGGACCTTAGAATGTAAGGTTTTAGAGCCAGAAGAAAATTCAGAACTGATAGTTGGAGAGTTTATATGATTTGTTCAAAGAGACACAGCAAGTTAAAGCAGAATTGTGGTTAGGACTCAGATCTCCTAATATGCCCTGATATACAGCCTGTTAAATGGCAACCTGGAAAATATAACCCAACAAAGTGATATTAAATTTGCACAATGAAAAAGGAAAGCAGTCTTTGCAAGCTGTGTCATTATTGCCATTCTTTCTACTCACAGAGCCACCATACTAATTCAAGTCCGTATCACCTCTCATCCAGACTATTGCCATATACTTCTAACTGGTCTCCTTGCCTCAAATGTCTAATGTATCCTCCACTCAGCTGCCAAAGTGATTTTCCTAAAGCTCAAGTCTGTTTATGTCATCCCCCTAATCAATAAATTCTAATCACTCCCTCAAACCTAATGTAAATTTCTGTTTGGCATTTAAAGCTCATCATAGCCTGATCCTTTCCTAACTTTTCAATAGGGACCCAACAACAAAGATCGAGATAGTCTTTCTAAAACTATACACACACATACATACATATATATGCATATATATATACACACACACACATATTTTGTATGTGTATGTGTGTGCTTCCATGTGCGCGCGCGCGTGTGTGTGTGTGTGTGTGTGTGTGTGTGTGTACTCCCAAAGCCCATTAATATGGGACTCTACCCTCATTGGTGCACATCAATGCCCTACACCTACAGGAGGGGTGTGGGGGAGTTGGTAAAAGTTTTTGTCTCTTTGGATTTCAAGTTCTACAGTCACTTAAGATGCTTCTGACTTCCAGCTTCAAGAGAGAAGATAGATGTCAACTCCACCTCAGGTTTCTGAAGAAAAAGACTCTGGGAAGATATGAGAAGAATGGGCAGTCTCCATTATGTCCCTATTCTCAGCTTCCATGCTTTGGGCAATTTTCCTTTGAGTAAGATCTCGGACTCTCTCCCTTGGTTGATCTGAGTTGCTTCACTCCCAATGGGAAAAGTCTTTCACTTTGTACTACCTGGTGTATTTTCTTCTTTGTATACTTTCTCTGATTTCTCTTTTGCTGCTGATTGGGTAAATGGGTTCCTTGACTATCTACTAAGCATGTTAATTGTGTAACTGGTATTTGGTGGGAAGGGAATCAAACCTTGGATATAAAACTAGGGACCTCCTTCCACTATTAATGAACATTGAACAGAAAATAGATGGAACCTAAAACCTGCACTTCTTATATTAATACTATTTAAGGGAGCAGATAAATATAATTCTAGAGCAGGACCTTTCTTTCTCCCTGAGGAGAGCAGAGCAGATAGTCTCTGCCCTCCACTTCCTATTTTCCCTCCTGTAGAGAATCAAAGCCTCCACTGGAGAAGAGGAAAGGGACAAGAAGAGGTTAGACATGCTATATATGTATATATGTATATGTATACATGTATGTGTACTGGATCTGCAATTTAGTCAGTGTAAAGGCTCTGTATGAAGAATTCCTTCTACCTGCTTCTGTCATAACCAAGAGGCAGCATGGCACAATTGAAAAAAAAAATTCATTTTGGAGTATAAGGACCTGAGAGCAAATCCCAACTCTTCCACTTATTAGTTGTGTGAAACTGTACAAGATATTTAGTCACTCCAGACCTCAATTTCCTCCTCTATAAAATGAGGGGGACTGTACCAGACTGCCTCTAACATTCCTTCTAATCTACATTTATGAGATTACCAATGCAGTGTAGCAGCTGTCCTCTAATTTTGTAATATTGGAAATTTCCCTGGTGGCTCTGAGATTTTAAGTGTCCTCTCCAGGTCCATAGAGCCAGCATGTGTCAATGGTAGAACTTAAAGAGAGTTCTTTCTGACTCTGAGGTCAGCTCTCCAACCTCTATCATAGACTGACTCTCAATCATCATAATAATTTACATTTATACAGCATGATAAAGTCTGTGAAGTGTTTTATATACTTTCTCATTTAAATTTCACAACTCTGTATCATGGGTATTATGGATACTATTATCCCCACTTGATACAAGAGGAAACTGAGGCTTATAGATTTTAAAGAATTTGCCTGTAGTCACAGATCCAGTAGATTTAAACTGAATCAGGATTTGAACTCAGGTCTTTCTGACTCCAAGTCTGGTTCTCTATCCACACTGAGTGTACTATTCACATTATCCACAACTTGAGATGGTTTCAATTATAGACTTTTCTCATGAATTTATGAATTCGTCAATATGCCCCAAATCATAATCATCATAGGTTTAAACTTACCCTGGATTTCCAAACCATCTTTCACCTTAGTTCATAGATAGAAGAAATGGTATTTGGTAAACCACCTCAGAGATTCAACATTTTGCTTCAAGAGGATGTATCATATAAGAAGAGGTTAGTGTCTATCACCACCACACTCCCAACTCTAACCATATCCTTGCTCAATTATTTCTTATTTATCCGTCTAACCCAGCACTCCCAATTTCCTTGGCCTCTGAAAAAGAGTCAGGGCCAGAGAAGTAGGTCAACTACCATAGTTGGCCACTAGGGCACATAACTCCTTTGTATTATGCAGATAGAAGCGTGTAAACACTGATTTATTCCCTCTGACATAGCTACAAGTGATTTAAAGGTCCAAAATAATAATTTTACTCAGAAACTTAGGTAAATACAACAAAGCTATTAAAGTATAAAAATGGTTACATGGGAGATGAATGAAAGTATACATGAAGAAGATCTTTGCTGATCTTCCAGCAGCTTCAGATTTCTGAACTGGTTTGTTTAACTGGAAATTAAACAAAGACATGTAGATGTCTTTCCTGAGGCAGGTTTTGGTTGGCATCATTTGCAGGCCTGGTGAGACTCTCAGTCCCCTCCAGAAGTTCCTAGTCTAACCTCCAGGAATGGGTCCTCAGCCTGTCTCTCCTGGCTCCAGGTCATATTACACTTCGGCTCTTCAGCTGGCCTTGGTTCCTTTGGTTTCCACCCCATAGATCTGTAAGAGGCTTTCCACAGTCCAAAAAGATCATTTCCCCTGGGTTTTGGGCCAATCTTCCCTGACTCAGCAGACTCCTGATTTTCTCCTCTTGGCGAGCTCTACAGAACCTACCCCTAGAAAATTTTAGCCTCATTCCTAAAATATTTCTCTCTATCCTGTTTAGTTTGGATGAATCATATTTATTACCCATTTATCACTACCTCATCATTACACCTTTTGACAAAATTGGACTTTACTATCCATTGGTTTAATCTAATATCTCAGCCTACTTTTTTTTTCTACTCTCCCTGTGACTTGAAAGTGACCTCAGTCTTTACCAAGAGCCTGTCTGTATTTCATTATGCCTTAAATATCATGGTGGGGGCAGGAGAAGGGAAGGAGGAAGACTGGCCACTGAGGGCTAGTTTCTAGAAAGCATTCACTTATCTCCTCTACCTGCTTCTAATTCAACCACAAAATAACTCTGAGCAGATTATCCCTAACCAGAAGTGTCTGAATGGTTTGTACTGAGTGATGTTAAAACTCTTTGAGTTGGCAACTATCCTGATTGGACAATAACATCTGCAATGCCTACCTTACAAGGTTGTTGTAGAATTTAAATGAGATGAAATATGTCAAGCACTTCACAAACTTTAAAGTGCTATGTAAATGTTAGAAGAATTGATAACTCAGATACTGAAGAGATGAGACCAAGTATGTATACAAAAGGGGCAGCCTGCCGATCTTAAAGTCTCTCCAGCTGAGAAGTACTAGTTTGAACTACCCATGGGGAAAGGACTGCTGGCTATATTCCCCCACTTGACTGACATGTATCCTAGAGCACACGGTGCCTCTTTTTCTTTTGTGTTTATTCTTCCTTGAATGTTCCAATGAATGTTCCAAGATGGGAGTGTAGAGATATCCTGGTGAGTTAGGGAGATCTAGAGCTGCCAATGGTAACCACAGTTGCTAGTGAAGTTCACCAGAATAGGAGCAGCCAGCCCAGTTAAGTGGGAAAATGGTCCAGCCTAATAGAGGAGCTTCCCAGACCATGAATAGCTTAGGCTAGCCCAACAACAGATCAACTGATACACAGTCCAGGAGAGATGTGGTATGCTGCAAAGACACTGCAAAGAGCCAGTCCAGAGGAAGAACAGACAAACTCATCCATCACTGATGCTAAACTCCACAATGAGCCCCATGAGAACTTGAAAAAGGGACCACCAGGGCCAGGAGTCAAAAGCCACCTGTTTACCCTAGATGTGTGGCACTATGATTGCATTTGAAGTTTGAATCCCCAGGGACCTTGTGTGGACAAGGAAGGAGTGGACTGCCAGTTTGGGAGAATGTTTTTAGACAGTTCTTTTCTCAAAGTTAATAGATGTTCACTGGTTAATGGAGAAGACACTTATGGGGGCTCAAGAACAACAATATAAGAAGCACAATCCCTCAGGGTTTGTCTGAGAACACTGGGCTTGGGGGGAAAGTGTCAGTCATCCTCTGGAATCCCAACAAAAGAATGTCAGTCTGAACCGGAGGTGTCATTTCATAGATAATCAGAAATGTATTTTATCTCTTTCTTTTTCAAAACTTCTGCTTCCATTCAGACTGAACTGCAAATTCCCATGTCCATTTTAAGAGCTGTCTCTGGCTCTCAAATTTAGTTTCAAAACAGAATTGACAAACAGGTCCTGAAGTCAATGAATGACCCTGCTGACTTGGTCTAGTTTTAAGATTTTCTCTGATGACTCAGAGATTCCAAGGGTAAGGGATGATTTTCAAAGTCCATCATTATATTCACATACATAAATACTGATATATATTTACATAATAATTCTGATATATTATTTTATATATGCAGTTAACACCATGCATATAAAGCACCAGGAATAAGAGGAAGGCTTATTCTCTCTGTCTCTGTCTCTCTCTTTTGCTTTTTGGAGGGGGGGAGGGCAGAGCAATTGGGGTTAAGTGACTTACCCAAGGTCACACGGCTAGTAACTGTTAAGTGTCTGAGGCTGGATTTGAACTCAGATCTTCCTGACTCCAGGGCCGGTGCTCTTATTCACTGTGCCACCTAGCTACCCCAAGACATTCTCTTGCAGGAGATTCCTGGCTACTGAAGTATAATGGAAAGAACATCTGAATTAGAAGTTAAGAGATCTGGGTTCTGGTGCTCAGTTCCTCCGCTAAAAAAATTATATAACCTTTCCAATTTATTCCACTTTTAATTTTTCCTGTTATCTCATCTATAAAGTAAGGATAATTAGTAATATAGTATAGCAAGTGAAGAGCCAGACTCAAAGCCAGAAAATTCCAGGTTCAGATCCTACCTCTGACACATACTGTCTGTGTGACCCTAGGCAAGTCATTTGACTTCTCAAAAGAGATAATACGTGTAAATCACTTAGCACAGTTCCTGACACATAGTAGACCCTGAATAAATGTTTGTTTCCTTCCCTCTCCTCTTAGTGCTTTACCCAGCTCTTTAAGACTAGGAGAGGCAAAGGAGTTGCTAACTTCCATTGGTAAGGGGAATTTCCTTGTTTATTTTTCTTTTCCTAAGCTAAGGAAATCACAGGTCCTATCATTATCTCTAAAATAAGGGTAATGATATCTATCTTATTGGTAGGTTGTTGAAAGGGAAAAAAAACAAAATAAGGTATGTAAAAATACTCCAAAAATATTGCAAATGCTCATAAAAGCACAAGGTATTTTTATTGCCCACTATCCATAGACCTCCCATTTCTGTAATAGGGAATGAATGATTATCATGGCCAATTCTGGCAGTTCCTCAATAGAACTCAATAAATATCCAAAGAAGAATCTTGGGTTGGGCAGTGCCAAACCCCTGAATGGCATTTCTGATGCCAGGTATCACAGTCACTCATATATTCAAATGATAATCATCTCATTCAATGAAGATTAATTCAAGGGAAAAATATCGGGTTGCAGAATTCCAAGAAGTGAGACTAGAGCAGAGGCTGAGTAAGGTCATGTCTGAGGAAGTGAGATGGAGAGACAGGAGGAGGGAGAGAGGTCAGGCCAGTATTTAAAGGGCGATAGCCTCCAAGCGCCATGAAGTGCTTCCATACTGACTGGAACAAAGCCCAGCTGTGTGACAATGTGTTCTTGTCCTATAGATACCATATAACAAGGCTTCAATGGTAAAAAGCACAAATATCTATTGCTCCCATGATCAGTCACTTTCAGGTGAAATTCAAGGGGGAAGGACAGAGGATGTCTGACGTCAAAGGCGAAAGTGTAATGATTGAAGAATGAGCTTTTAGGAATAGGGTTGGATAAGGTCCACAGCAGAGTTCAGACTGGGTTGCCAGAACACGAGTCCATTTCTGGGGTCATTTATGTGATCACAAATTTATTAATTGATTGTTGCTCACATTATATCTTCCCAGGAAAAGTAGAAAGAAATGAATAATTTTGGTCCTGGATAACAAAGAATATAATGCATATCCTTTTATTTGGTAGAGAGTTTGGGGGGCATCTATAAGTGCAAAATATAGCTTACCTTGTCAGACTTGGTAGCTTCATTGGTCGATTATATCTTTCTTCATTGTAAGACACAGTTCATGGTGGAAGAATATATTGGAAAATGACTGATTTTTTTTTTACAAATGCATTCACTTTTTAAAATAGGAAAATATAACAATGTTTAGAAATGGTACAAAGTGTGATAATGACTTCTACCTTTCTTCTTCCATCAATGCCCAGTTGTTCTTTTGGAAATGATAAAGCTGAGTACAAATAATTATTTGGGAGTTTTGTTATAAAGGGGAGCAAACGACTGGGAAATCATAAAAGCATAGAATCTTAGAGGTGAAAGGGCCCTTAGAGCTTATCCTGTGTAACCCCCTCATTTGGCAGATAAAGAAACATAGAGAAGGAAAGTGACTTGTCTGAAGTTACTCTTTCTAGCAAGTTGCACAACCAGAAAATGAACTGGTCTCTGAGGATGCTCTTTCTGCACCATCACATGATCTTGCAATAGAAACTGAGAAATTGAGACTTTAGGGATGAGACAAACATTAGAGAGAACTTGAGAATAATATTGAGGAAGGTCAAAGGATAATGGAAACCAAAATGGAGAAGATCCTAGAGGTCATATAGTCACCCTTATTTTATCTTCCTAATTTTCTTACACCTTATTTACCCCAATGTGATCATTATGATCCACTGACCCCACTGGCCTCCTGGCTATTCTTTGTACAAGAGGCTCCATTTCCCAACTCCAGTCATTTCTTCTGGCTGTACTATATGCCTGGAATGTTCTCCCTTCTCACCTGCTTCCTCCCTTCCTTGGTTTTCTTCAAGTCCCAGTTAAAATCCCACCTTCTGCATGTGGGATTCCAAGCCCCCTCAATGCAAGTGCCTTCTCTCTGCTGGTCATCTCCAATTTATCACATCTCTATCTTGTTTGCGGCCAGCTGTTTGCACATAGTCTTTCCCTTTAGACTGTGTGTTCCTCAAGAGAAGGGACAGTCTTTTGCCTTTCTTCGTATTCCCAGTGCTTAGCACATAGTAAGTGCTTAATAAATTACTGACTTACTAAGTCCTACAGAAGACCTGTGAGTTGCTCAAGGTCACAGGGGTAGTAGGTGACAGAACCAGGATTCAAAATTGGTTCTCTGACTCCAAATTCTCTTAGGCCCATGGCTTGAAGCACTCAAAAGAAGTCAGAAAACTAAGTAATAGAACTGGTAATTGGGGAATATTTTGAAACACAGAGAAACAGAGGACACAGGAGAAGAATTCATTCATCTACTCATTCATTCAACAAACACTTGTTAAGTATTGATTCTATGTAGAGTGCTCTTCTAGGTACTGGGGAGATGAAAGATTTAAGGAAGGTACTTGCTGCTAGTGGGGCTAATGTTCTCAAGTAGGGGGATGAGACACAAACACAGATTACTACTATAACATACAATATAACATAAGTGCCTTTGAGAGATACGAAAGGAAGTCATAGGTAAAAAAAAATGTGTTACTGACTACTGAGGTGGGGAAGAGGACAGGGAAAGTTCCATGGAGCATATTTGACTTGGATAATGGGTAGGAATTCAACAGACTTAAGAGGGGGAAGAAAGGAAGATATTTCAAGCATAGGGAATAGCATGAACAAAAAGGCAATAGAATACAGGCCCTTTGGGGAGGCAGAGAGTCAGGAAGTATACCAATTGAACTGAGATGTAGAGTATATATATGAGAAAAATAGGCATAGTTGGGTGGTGCAGTGGATATAGCACCAGCCCTGGAGTCAGGAGGACTTGAGTTCAATTCTGGTGTCAGATATTTAGCTCTTACTAGCTGTGTGACGCTGGGCAAGTCACTTAACCCTAATTGTCTGTAATGTAATGCCAAAAGAAGGCAACTTCCCAGGTTCAAAATACCAGCATAGGTGCTCTCCATTTTATTCAGTAAGAAACCCAGAACAGAGAAGATCAAAACATGACATCATTGAAAATACAGCATTTACTAAGTGTGATTAAATAATCTCCAAGTACTACCCCACCCCAGGACCTTCCAATCATTCAATCAATTACAAAGTCTCTGTTCTAAATACTTCTCCACCCCTAGGCTATACCTTCATTTAGTCTACCACAAAGCCCCTCTTCTCAAATGGAGATTAGTTTCCAAACATAAGGTCAAAAGTTCCCCACCCCTGGATCA
>NW_027187378.1:33532715-33533062 GCF_028583685.1 Petaurus breviceps papuanus
GTCTGTAGAACAGTCCTAGAACCCCTGAACACATTAGCAAAGCCCTCTCCCAGGATTTCTGTAAACATACAACAAGAAAATCCTTCTTCAGGGCTTCTGAACCAACAGAAAGGCTCCCAGACCCCTGCAACAACAGCACTGTCCTTCACCAGTGGACAGTATTCACTCTGTCTGCAGGACAGTCTCCAGACCCCTGCAACAACAGCACCGTCCCTCACCAGTGGACAGTATTCACTCTCTGTCTGCAGGACAGTCTTAGGGCTTCTTAGCGAACAGCCAGGTTCCAGGACTTCTTCAACAAAAGGACTGTCTTTCACCAGTGGACAAATCTGGCAAAACAACATCAA
>NW_027187378.1:33533072-33551759 GCF_028583685.1 Petaurus breviceps papuanus
CTTGGCAGCTCAGGGGGCAGGTCTCAAAAGTCCAGGGCAATTCAAAGCGGCCACCAGCAATTCTCTTAGTCTCTCTCTCTCCACGAGGTGCTGCTTCCAAAAAGATCTTCCGCCTCTCTCTAGTGTCTCTCCAAATCTACCTCACCAGCTCCTCCCAGTTCAGGACTTTCTTTTCACATCAACAAGCCCATCCCACAGGTGGGATTAACAAACTCTGGGTTTTAACACAATCAATTTGAAAACCAAGCCAATACAGGGGAATCTTTAATTGCCATTACTATCACATTGTCTCACACAAAAAAAGCACAATTGGAAAGGTAGTACAGCACCAGATTGTATACTTGAATAAATAGGAAAGTAAGTGGTAAGGGAGGAAGAAAGCCAACTAAAAATGATCACTTATATAGAACAATTTGGGGAATCCATCAACCCCCAAATATTTCTACTACTGATGTTTAAGATGTCATTTCTAGCATTCCATTCCTTTGGGTGAAGCATTGTCATTTCCCAGATCCCCTTTTGCTAGACATCATAGGAGCATTGATTTAGAGGTGGAAAGGAGTCTCACAGGCCATCTCTCCCACCCACCTCACATTACAGATGAGATAACTGAAGTCTAGAGAGGTCAAAGGATTTGCCTCCAAAGGGACTTAGAGAGCTCCCTAGCCCTTGGGGTGAAGCTGTATATCAGGTGGAATCAGAGAAATCAGAGAACCCTTAGCACCTGAGGAAGGTATAGAAAGGACCCAGGCTCAGTCAGGCATTGAAGATAAGCTTTGTTCCCTTGAAAACTCTGCAAAGGACTAGTTTTGAAGGGAAGGCTTCAAACAAAAAAAGGAAGTTGAGATCCATCCATAGCTAAAAAAGAGCCTGCGAAAGAGAGTATTAAAATTCCATCTCCCACTACTGCGTCCTTACACAGGCTGCCTCCTTCATTCTTGTAATGCATTTTCCCCTCACCTCTGCCTCTTAGAATCCATAGCTACTTACAAGACTCAGCTTATCTCATCTCCTATGGGAAGCATTTCTTGACCCTTTAACTTCTCTGTTCAGTTTCTGTACCCTTCAAATACCTTGCATATACTTACCTATTCACATCTTTCCTCATGTCCAGGAGAATATAAGTTCTGTGAAGGCAGGACTAATTTTTTATTTCATTTTTGTATCCCCAGCACTCTGGCATCAAACTTTGCATATAATATCTGCTTAATAACCTTTATTTTTTAAACTAACTGGGCCACACTATATTACTGTGTTGGTTCTATTATAGAATTTTTGCTATAGCTAATCCTTTAGATTGTGAGAAAGCAACCCCGAATCTCATTACAGAAAAGAGATGTGCTGCCAACCCAACTCTAATGTTCTTGCAGAGTATAATGAAGTTAATAAACCAAAGCCCTGCAGACACAGGAAACTGGGCATTCTTTACCTACTTGCTTGTACTACAGTCATATCATAGACTTGCATTATCAAATCCACTACATACTTTGAAGCAAATCCATTCCTTCCCTGGTTTCATTAACAAGTGAAGATGTCACTCTCTGACTTCTTTTGGGTCTTGCCAAGTATCTCCTTCTGAAGGGCAATCTCATTGCTTCTGAGAGTCTCACACAGCAGAAAATAGCTTGGTTGTATAGCAAGCAGGGGAAAAATACATATTTCAAAGCAATGATAAATTCAAAAGTATATAATACATTCACTACTTTTCTGTTTTAAGGAACTTTTTTTTTAATGGGCTCTGCATTCTGCCATTGTTTGAAGTCAATACAATCGCATAGCTTTGGCTTGGATTTTCACATAATACAAACACTTTGTAAATCTCTCACATAGAACAGCAGGGAGTTTTGTTGGCTGTGGCACTATAAAGGGAAATATTTGTTCTTATGTCTAAAGTCAAGAGCTTATTCTCCCTGGAAAGATAATGGGCCTGGTGTTCCAGCAGGATTTTGCAGAAATATTAAAATACAACTGAAGAGACTATCAAGCTACTGTGTTTTGGTTCTGAAAAGAACAAGTTTAGCAATGGATTTTCCAGAAGGTGAGAGATTTAAGTAAGAGAAAAGCAAGATTGTGTGTTAGGCTACTTATGATATCTTGGTTGCCTTGCAAAGCCTTAAACGGGATGAGGAGAAGGTTATATATGTGTCTCTGTGGGAAGTTACCATCTTTTAAAACACAAACAACTAAAATCATGACACAGAACTTAGGTCAGTGTGGAACAGTGGATAGAACACTGGCCTTGGAGTCAGAAAAACCTGGGTTCAGATATTACCTGATATTTATTAGCTGTGTGCTCCTGGGTTGAGTCATTTAAATTCTTTGTGCTTTGTATTCCTCATCTATAAAATAAAGAAGCCAGACTCATTTGTCATTATGGTCTCTTTTGGCTACAAATCTATGATCCTGTGAATCAGGGCCCCACAAGATCCCTTTCAATTATTTGACTTCCTAACAATGTTTGGGAGAAATAAGACTAGAATCAGAACTGGGACCCAGATTGCCGAATTTCTGACACTGAGCTTTCCTTCCATATCACAGTAAGAGTATATTACAGACAGACTAATCATGTGGAAGAAAAGGTAAGTTTCTGACAAAGATCATAATCTGTTATGGAAATAACATAATCACAGCTAGCATTTATATAGAACTTTTAGCTTACAAAACACTTTATAAATATTATTTCCTTTTATTCTCACAATAACCCTGAGAGGTAGATGCTATTATTATTTATATTTTACAGACAAGGAAATGGAGGCAGATTGTGGTCACATAGCTAGTTAAGTGTCTGAGGCTGGATTTGAATTTAAATCTACCTGACTCCAGCTATAGTACTCTATGCACTATGCCACATGGTGGCCTGATGGATATTTTAATTACCTAGACTTAATTTCGCTGAAAGCCCAGCAGTTTATCCATTCTTTATCTGCCTTGCTGACAGTTACATCTCTCAAAAGGTAGAAGAATCAGTGAATAGAATAGTCTAATCTGAACATAATGCTATCCAACCAGGAATACTTGCTTGTTGAAGCCCAAGAAAAGAGACCCTCGGGGGAAAGCTCACACTCCTGGATGTGTGAACATTGGGAAGGGTTATATGTTTGCTCTAGAGTTTAAGAAATCAGATTTCCAAAAATTATGGGGATTATGTATATAGGTCAATAGATAGATCAACATATGTATATATGTATATAGATAGGTCAACAGAGTGATAGATTTATATATGTATATAGCTATTATGTATATAGGTCAATAGATAGATCAACATATGTATATATGTATATAGATAGGTCAACAGTGATAGATTTATATATGTATATAGCTATGTATATATGTATTTGGATTGTTATATGTATAGAGCTAGATCAATAGGTACATCAATTATATCAATAGATAGATATAGATATGCATATAGGGGGCAGCTAGGTGGCACAATGAATAGAGCACCTGCCCCGAAGTCAAGAGGACCTGAGTTCAGACACTTGACACCTCAGACCCTTGACATACTTACTAGCTGTGTGGCCTTGGGCAAATCACTTAACCCTGTTTGCCTTGCCTTCTCCCCTCAAAAAAAAGTTAGATATGCATACAGACACACACACACACACACACACACACACATATATATATATATATATAGAGAGAGAGTGATCAATAAAGAAATGTATATAGATAAGTTAATACATCAATAGATCAATACATCCACAGCTAGAGATATACATAGACATATGTATATATACAACTATAGCTAGAGATAGATATCTAGATAGATAGATGAGAGATAGATAGATGATAGATAGATACATAGATAGATAGAAGCATGCATATAGGTAGATCAATAGATTACTAGATGCTTGAGAGGCAGAGAGATAGGGTGAAAGAGAGAAAGAAAGAAGGGAAGAAGAGAGAGAGAAAGGATGAAGAGAGTGGTCTGAGGGAAGATGGGCCAAGAGGAATGAAAGGCTGTCAAAAATGAGATTCTGCAGGAAAAAAAAATTACAAATGATTCTGATGAGGAAGAAAATGTAAAGGCAGATGAGACTGATATGAATTCATAAGGTAACTTTTTGATAAGTTCAGTTTCAAGAGGGCCATATATAAAAAACAATCAGGAACATAGCACCAAAGAAGAAAATGTGAGTATTCCTATTCTATAAGAATAGGGTCATGAAGGGCAAAATACAGAATAAGATGAAACTTGGAAAAATAAATCCCAAAGATAATAAATATGGCTTTTAAATGCATGCTTGGTACAAGAACAAGGAGAGATTGGCTGGCTGCTTGAGGTGGAAGGCAGAGTATCAATGAACAACAGAAAAAAGGTGAAATGACCTGACTCCCATTGTACTTCCTCCTTCTCAGTAAAGATAAATGATCTTGGGCTAGAAAGAGCCAAGTGAACATGGTTAAGAGGAAAATGAAATCCAAGACAAGGGAGGAAGGTAGTAAGAGAACATCTAGCTGCTCTAAATGATTTCAGGCATCCTGGTTCTGATAAATTCCTTCCCAATTAAGAAAGCAAGAAAAATAAAATCCCTGCTACAAACATGTATTGTAGAGCAAAACAAATTCCCATGTCGCCCATGTCAAAAAAATATATGTGTATGTATATATATGGATATGTATATATCCCTGGGCAACTCACTTAATCCTGTTTGCCTCAGTTTCCTCATCTGTAACTGGAGAAGGAAATGACAAACCATGACAGTATTTTTGCCAAGAAAACCTCAAATTTGGTCATGAAGAGTCAGACACAATTAGAATGACTGGACAAATACACACAATGCACACATATACATACATACATATACATTAACACATAGTTCTTTACTTCTCTGTCTATGGTGGGTGGTATGTTTTATCATGCTGGAGTCATGGTTGGTCATCACTTTGATCAAAGTTCTTAGGTTTTTCAAAGTTGTTTGTCTTTCCAATATTTTTGTTATTATATGAATTATTCTCCTTGTTATCTAATTCATTTGAGATAAATAATCAAATGAATAAACAAATGTTATCAAATGAGATATTTGTAAAGCACTTAGTGCAGTGCTTGGCACAAAGAAGACTTTTAAACTAATGCTTATTTCCTTCTCTCCTCTAGTTCTGCTCACTTCATTCTGCATGAGTTCATGCAAATCTCACAGTTTTCTTTGAAACCATCCCTTTTATCATTTATTATAGTCCAATAGTATTATATCATATTTATATTCCATAACTTGTTCAATCATTCCTCAATTGGGTACCCTCTCAGTTTCTAACCCTTTGCCACCATAAAAAGAACTGCTATATATATTTTTGTACATAAAGATCCTTTTCCTCTTTATTTTATCACTTTGGGGGTATAGACTTAGTAGTGGTATCTCTGGTTCAAAGGGTATGTATACAGAGTTTAATAGCTTTTTGGGCACAGTTCCAAGTTGCTTACTTGTTCACAGTTCTACCAATTGTGCTTTAATATACCTGTTTTCCAACACACACTCCAGCATTTGTTATTTTCTTTTTTTCTCATTCTGCAGGGTTTGAGATGGAACTTCAAAGTTTTAATTTGCATTTTTCTAATCATTAGTGATTTAGAGTATTTTAGGTGACTAGTAATGGCTTAGATTACTTCCTCTGAAAACTACTTATTCATATCCTTTAACTGTTTTATCAATTGGAAATGACTCTTATTCTTATATATTTAAATCAGTTCCATATATATAGTATACACACACACATACATGTTAGAAATGAGACATTCATTCAAGAAATCTGTGACAAAGATTTTTCCCTATCTGCTTTTCTTCTTAGTTAGGTAGCAGTTTTTGTCTAGTAATGAGTTCTTACCCCAATAGCTAGAATATCCAGTTTTTATCATTAGATACTACGTTCATTTTCTTCTGTGTATTTTCTATCTAATCTATTCCATTTAGCAACCTCTTTCTCAACCAGTACCAAATTATTTTGATAATTACTACTTTGTACTATAGTTTGAGATATGATATTTCTACTTTTTCCTACTTTTTTTCTCATTATTTCCTTCAAGTTTCTTGACCTTTTGTTCATTCAGGTAAATTTTGTTATTGTTTTTCTAGCTCTACAAAGAAATTCTTTGGTATTTTGATTGATATGGCACTGAATAAGTAAATTAATTCAGGGAGTATTGTGATTTTTCTTATATTGACTCAGACTACAAAATGAACAACTAATGTTTCTTCATCCATCTATCCCCACTATCTATTGTCCCATATCTCTCCCTCCTTTTGTGGCTCAACTCCTTGAGAAGGACACCTACAATATGTGCCACTACTTCCTTTCGTCTCACTGTCTTCCTAACTCTCTACAATCTGGCATCAAATCTCTTCATTCAATCAAAACTCCTCTTTCCAAATTTATCGAGTCAAGATGGAGGAGTAGAAACAGGTCCACACAGCTCCAGCTCTCACCACCTTCAATCCATGTAAAAGGGGACTCTGAACAAACTTTGGCACTGCAGAACCCACAAAGTGACACAGAGAAGCTAACCTCCCACTGAGGACAGCCTAGCAGGATGGCAGCAAGCAGCGAGCACAGTGCTCTGGGAGCCAAGCCCAACCCTACCACGAGGTTTTAGCCCCAGGGCAGGCCTGACCAGCTGCCAGCTGGAGGGACTCCAGATTACCAGCAGCTGTGGCCGTTTCCAGAATTATCAACACATGGATGCTAAGGACAAAGTGAGAGGTTAATGCAGTGTGGACTTTGGGACCAGGAGTTGGGAGTGCATCGGCTTTTGCCTCTGGACGAAAAGCCACTGAGGGCTGTGGCACAGCCACTACCACGTGGCAGCTTCAGCTCCTGGCCTGCAGACTGTAGGGGGACCAAGCGACCGGTCTGAGGGGTATTTGCTCTTGCTTTAACCTGCTTGGATCTGGATTGCAATCTAGGGTGGAGGTCCTGGGGTGTGTGACCAGCTTGCCAGAGCATGTGGAGGCTTCAGAGAGGGCACCCAACTAATACCTCCAGCAGCTGAGAAAACCCCAGCATTTGGGACAAAGCTCCCCTGTCTGGTGGCAGAGTCCTACTGTGGCAAAAGCCCAAAAGTCAAGTAATTGAGAGGTAACGTGACTAGGCAAAGGAAGCAAAGCAAACAGAATAATCCAATATTAAACTTCTATTTTGGGGACAAAAAGGACTCAGACTACAAATGAAACAAGAGGAAGACAGTGAAGTCAAAACTCCTGCATCAAAAGCTTCAAAGGAAAATATAAGCTGGTTACAAGCTATAGAAGACCTTAAGAAGCAGATAAGAGAAGTGGAGGAAAAATTGGGAAGAGAAATGAGAATGATCCAAGAAAATTATGAAATGAGAGTCAACAGCCTGACTGAGGAAAATAACACCTTAAAAAACAGACTAACTCAAATGGCAAAACAGGCTCAAAAAGGCAATGAGGAGAAGAATGCCTTAAAAAGACAAATTTGCTAGATGGAAATAGAATCTCAAAAGCTCACTGAGGAGAATCATTACTTCAGAATTAGATTGGAGCAAATGGAAGCTAATGACTTTATGAGAAATCAAGATGCTGTTAAACAGATCCAAACAAATGAAAGAATAGAAGGCAATGTGAAATATCTCATGGGAAAAACCACTGACCTGGAAAATAGATCCAGGAGAGATAATTTAAAAATTATTGGACTACCTGAAAGCCATATCAAAGTAAGAACCTAGAAATCATCCTCCAGAAAGTTCTCAAAGAAAACTGCCCTTATGTTTTTGAACCAGAGGGCAAAATAGAGGTTGAAAGAATCCACCGATCACCTCCTGAAAAAAAGATCATAAAAAGAAAACTCCTGGGAATATTATAACCAGGTTCCAGAATTCCCATATCAAGGAGAGAATATTACAAGCAACCAGGAAGAAACAATTTGAATATTGTGGAAACACAATCAGGATAACCCAGGATCTAGCAGCTTCTACACTGAGGGATCAAAGGGCTTGGAATATGATATTCCAGAGGGCAAAGAAGCTGGGATTAGAACCAAGAATCACGTACCCAGCAAAACTGAGTATCACATTTCAGGGGAAAATATGGTCATTCAGTGGAATAGAGGACTTTCGAGCATTCTTGCTGAAAAAACCAGAGTTGAATAGAAAATTTGATATTCAGATACAAGAAGCAAGAGAAGCATGAGAAGGTAAACAGGGAAAAGAAATCATAAGGAACTTATCAAAGTTGAACTATTAACATTCCTACGTGGAAAAATGATAATTGTAACTGATGAAACTTTTCTCAGTATGAAAATAGTTGAAGGGAATAGAAATATATATATATATATATATATATATATATGTTTATATCGGAGGGTATACGGGCATATGAATATATATGTGAATGTGTGTATATATGTTTACAGGTATACATAGATAGAGGGCACAGGACCAATTTAATAGGAATGGATGATACTTAAAAGGTGAAATTAAGAGGTGAGAGAGGAATATAATGGGAGGAGATGGGGAGAGACAGAATGGGGTAAACTATCTCATATAGAAGAGGCAAGGGAAAATGGTTACAGTGGAGGGGAAGAATAGGAAGGCAAAAGGGAATGGGTCAACCTTATTCTCATTGAATTTGGCTTGGGGAGGGAATGAAATAGACACTAAATAGGGTATCTCACCCTATAGGAGAGTAGGGGGGAAGGGGATGAGAGGGGGTATGATGGAAGGGAGGGCAGGCTGGCGGGGAGGGAAGTTGGAAGCACCCACTTTTGAAAAGGGATGGGATCAAAGTAGAGAATAGAACAAGTAGGAGGTGGGATAGGAGGGAGGGAAATATATCAGTCTTTTACAATATATCTACTGTGTTAATGTTTTGCATTAGCTACACATGTACAACCTATACTGAAGTGCTTATCTTCCCAGTAAGGGTGGGTGACAAGGGAGGAAGGGAATGAATCTAGAATTCAAAGTTTTAAAATCAAATGTTAAATATAAATACTATTATTAATACTATTTTACATGTAATTGGGAAATAAGATATAGGTACCAGGGCATAGAGATCCATCATGCCCTTCTGGAAAAGTCAAAGGCAGTATGGGAGAAGATATGGGAGAGAGCAGATTGGAGGAGTGGATATCCTGTGGGACTGCTACTTTGGGGTGGTTGGTAGAGGCAAAACAGGGAGAAAATTTGTAACTCAAAATCTGGTCGAAATGAATAATGTAAATCAGAAGTTAATAAAGCATTTGAAAAATGAAAAAAAACCCCTCCTTTTTCCATAGTTACCATTTATCTCTTAATTGATAAATCCAATTGCCTTTTCTCAGTTCTCATCCTTCTTGACCTCTCTCAAGCTTTTGACATTGTCAACCACCCTGTTCTTCTTTATTCTCTTTTCTCTCTAGGTTTTCTCATTTTTTTTTTTTTTGCAGCTGCTTCTCCTGTCTATCTGATTGACTTGTTCTCAAGTTTCCTTAGTTGGATTTTCATCTAGGGCACACTGACTATCTATGAGTGTTTTCCAAGACTCTGTCCCTTTCTGTGCATTCTCAACTTCTGAAGGCTCACCTTCTGATGGACTGGTTTCTCAAAGAACTTCCAATTTAAGGAAGAGGTCCAGGCAAAGTGTGTTTTCTTTTCTCTCCAAGCAGCATTGCTGACTCATCTTTATAGGACTTCCTCTGCCATGCCCCTACACTGGGTAATTTTCAACTTCCCTTTATATGTTGTTTTCCCTCATCACACGGTAAACTCCTTGAGGGTAGAGACTATTTTTTTCACCTTGTGCTTACATTCCTGGTGCTAAGCACAGTGCCTGGAACATAGTAAGCCCTTGATAAATGCTTGTTGGTTGAGTGACTGTACTGCACTTTTTTTTCTGCTTCTATACAGTTTCATTTTGGATTCTCTTGTCATCTCTATGCAGATGATTCTCAGATTTTTTTTTTTTTGTCTAGCCTTAACCTCTCCTGACCTCTAGTCTCATATCTCCAACTCCCTATTGGGTATCTTAAACTTGATGTGTCATAGACATCTTAAATCCAAGATGAACTCATTATTTCCTCCTATCCTTACCCCTCTCCCAGGAATACCCTCATCCTGACTTTCTTATTACTATTGAGGGCACCACTGTCCTCCTAGTCAGCCAGTCTCACAATCCGAGTGTCTCACTCCGCACCTCACTCTCTTCCATCTAATTGTTTGCCAAGTTCTGTCTTTTCTACCTTCATAACATCTCTTGCATTATCTTCCCTTCTCTTCTTTGTGATGTGAGTCTGTATGACTTCACTCCTTGACTACTATAATAGTAATCTGCTGGTCAGTGTCCCTGTATCAAGTGTCTCCCCATTTCATCTTATTCTTCAAAGTGATATTTCTAAAGCATATGTCTGGCCATGTCATTCCCTCATCCAATAAATTTCAGTAGCTTCCTGTTTTCTCTAGGATCAAGTATAAAATCCGCTGTTTGTCATTCATAACTATTCACTATTTGGCACTCATAGCCTGCCTCCCCTTATCCCCTGCCTTTCTATTCTTCTTATTTACCTCCATATATTCTGCTATACAGTGACACTGACTTCCTTGATGTTCCCCAAACAAGACATTCCAGCTTCAACTCAGGGCAATTTTTTTGCCTATCCAACTTGACTTGAATTATCTTCTTTCTTATCTCTGTCCCCTGGCTTCTGATACTTCATTCAAGTCTCAGATAAAGTCATACTTTCTGCAAAAAGCCTTTCCTAGTCCTCCTTAACCTTAGTGCCTTTTCTCTGAGACTATTTCCAATTTATCTTGTTTATACATAGTAATTTGCATGTGGTCTCTCCCCATTAGACTGAGTTCCCTGAGAAGAAAAGTTATTTCACTATTCCTTCCTTTGTATCTCCAGTTTTTAACACAGTGCTCAGTACACAGAAGGTGCCTAATAAATGTTTGTTGACTTGCTCCTTGCTAAGAACTCATCTAAGGCAGCAATACAGTGATCCATGACTAAAGGACTTAGGATAAAAAATGCTATCTATGTCCACAGAAAGAACTGATGGTGTCTGAATACAGATTGAAGCAACTTTTTTTAAATTTTATTTTTCTTGAGTTTTATTTTGGTCTATTTTCTTTCACAACATGACTATTATAGATATGTTTTGCATGACCATACATATATAATTTATATGGAATTGCTTGCCTTCTCAATGAGGGGAGATGGAGAGGGAGGAAGGGAGAGAATTTGGAACTCAAAAGTTTTAAAAACAAATGTTAAAAATTGTTTTTACCTGTAACTGGGAAAAAAATAAATATTAAATAAAAACAAAAAAATGTAATCAATTAAAAAAAAAGAACTCAGCCACGTGCCCAAAATTCCAGAATACCATCCCTAGTTGCAGGTTTCCTCTCCAGTCTATTCTGGATTTATGACCTAGAAATGGATGATGAGTAGTGGAGAAGCCAGTTGGCACTTATTTCTTGATCCTGCATGAGGTTGGACCCTTTGGTGTGTTTCTGAGACATCTTCTGGACCTGGTATATAGCCTGGTACATAGTCTCTTTTGAGTTTCTGTTGTGGAATGCTCCATGAGGCACTATCAAGACCTCCATCCCCAGTGCCCATAGACTTCTTTGTCTCCTTATGCCAACTTGGTCTGGCAAATGAATCACTGTGATTTTTTTCTTGGATTTTTAGATCAGGACTCAGTCTGGAGCATTTTCCAGATCTTTGTGGAGGAGTTGTGTTGGGAAGCTAGGATGTACTTCTAATTTGTCATCTTATTTCTGACCCTCCCAGAATGTATGATTAACAGAGTGGTTTTTGATCATGAGCCAACCTGGCTTTATCAAAAACAGGTTATGCTAGACTAATCTCATTTCCTTTTTAAACAAGGCTAATAGACTGCTAGAACAAAGGAATACTGAAAGTAAAGTTAATAAGATAAGGACAGGAATTGGACCTGTGATTTCACTGGTATAGGAAATTGCTCAGTGAGAAAACTCAACCAATATAGGTGGGTACTTTCTCTGCAACTTATTTTAGAAGGTTTCCTAGAGAACTAAGAAGCTAAATGGCTTGCCCAGAGCTATGCAGCCAGTATGTGCTAGAGACAGAATTGAACCCAAGTCTACCTGGATCTGTGCTTTTATATACTACAAAAACAATATTAACTAGATTTTAGTAAAGCATTTGAAAAGTCATGATATCTTCTGAAAATGTTAATTGCATGATAATTCTATAAGGGAGGTGGCGAAGTATGTAGAGCTCTGGGCCTTGAGTCAGGAAGACCTGAATTCAAATCTGGCCTCAGATGCTTACTAGCTGTATGTCTCTGGGCAAGTCACTTAACCCTGTTTGCCTCAGTTTACCATCTGTAAAATGAGCTGGAGAAGGAAATGGCAAACCACTTCAGTATCTTTGCTAAGAAAATCCTAAATGGGGTCATAAAGAGATTGACATGACTGAAAAAAATGCCTAAACAGCAACCGCTATAAGAGAGGATAGATTGAGGAAAAATTTTTAAAGTTTAACAGTATTTTATTTTTTTCCCATAGTTACATGTCAAAGAAAATTATTAGCATTTGTTTTTACAAGATTTTGAGTTCCAAATTTTCTCCATACCCCCTTTCTGAAAATGGTAAGAAGTTTGACATAGTGTATACATGTGCTCTCATGTAAAAATATTTCCATATTAGTCATACTTGTGAAAGAAGAAATAGATTTTTTTAAAAATGCAAGTGAGAATAAAGTAAGTGGAAAAAGATGCTTCAATCTGCCTTCAGAGTCCCTCAGTTCTTCCTTTGGATATGGATAGCAATTTCCTTTGTGAGTCCTTGGTAATCATCTTGGATCATTGTGTTGCTTGAGAAGATCTGAGTCATTCATAGCCGATCATCACACAATGTTGCTGATATTGCGTACAATGTTTTTAGATCAAGCATATTTCTTATCAGTTTATAGAGTTCTCTAATCAACTTGGTGAGCTTATTAGGTGTAGGAACTTTCTTTTTTTAAGGTTTCTGAGGGGGATCTCCCCGTGGAGAAAGTGAGCATATTTAATGATTGGATTTTAGAGATTTGGGCTGCTTCTAAGAAGAATGGCTGAATGAGACTCAGGGGGATGAGCTCTTCTTAGAAGAGCCTACCCACTCCACAGTCTATAAAAGGGAGCTAACATTAAGGTTCTCTGTGATTTTATGCCATGTTCTGGAGGTTTCAGTGTTTAGAATCTTCAAGTTCGACAACAAGACCTCTAGACTCAATATGTAAGACAGAAGAAATGATGCTGATGGCATCACTCCCTTCCACCTGAATGGAGGGGCACTACTTCTTCCAAAAAGAGCCCATGGGCCTGGAGGATCTGACAGATTAAGGCCTGAAACTTAATGTAAAAGTATCCACCCAAAACCCCACAGTATCTTGGTATGGAATTTGATTTATCCAAGAAACCAAAACCTCTTTTTTGATGAATCCAGTTTATGTCTTCATTTATGAACTTCTAATGTTTTTTTTTCTTTTTTTGGAGGGCAGTTGGGGTTAAGTGACTTGCCCAAAGTCACACAGCTAGTAAGTGTGTCAAGTGTCTGAGGCCCTATTTGAACTCAGGTCCTCCTGACTCCAGGGCCAGTGCTCTATTCACTGCACCATCTAGCCGCCCCCTCCTAATGTTCTTAACCAAAATACTGACTGGAGAAAAGGTCCCTGAGAAATCTGATCCCTGCACTCCACCCCTTAAGCTCATTAGACAGGAGTTTGACTGCATTATGAATGATGTGGAAATTCCTACTTTCTTTATTGTGCACCACAAATGGTGTGGCTACTCTTACTATATTATCGAGTAAAAGAATTCCAGTATTCAGTTCATATGATTTTTGAGAGAAGAGAGTCCATGCTGAACAGATATATTTCCTACTCCTCCCCACTACAAATTCTCCTAACATTCAATCGCTCCTATACAATAAAATTAGGGACAAGGCATTCTAAGACTGAAAAGCACAAAATATAACAACAACCTTAACAATACTGCCACCTCTCCAGGGTAAGCCCTTATCATTTCATTCCAGCACTATTGCAATAGCCTGCTGGTGGGTCTGCCTACCTCAAATCTCTCCCCACTTTGGTCCATCTTCCATTCAGTCATGAAAGTGATTTTCTTAAAGTGAACATCAGTCATGTCACTGCCCTACTCAGTAAACTCCAGTGGCCTCCTGTTGCCTCCAGGAGCAAATACAAAATGTTCTGTTTGGTTTTCAAAGTCCTTCATAACTGAGCCCTCTCCTATTTTTCCAATCTTCTTACACCTTACTCCCCCATATGTACTCTTCAATCCAATGATGCTGGCCTCCTAGCCATTCCACAAATATGACACCCCATCTCTCAGCTCTAGGAATTCTCTCTGACTGTCCTTCATGCCTAGAATGCTCTCCCTACTCCTTTCTGTCTAGTGACCTCTCTGGGTTCCTTTAAGTCCCAACCAAAATCTTCCAGTGAATTTCCTCTGTCATTTCCTATTTATCTTACACACAGCTTGTTTTGCATATATTTATTTACATGTTCTCTCTCCTATTAGATTGTAAGTTCCTTGAAGACAGAGACTATCTTTTGCCTCTTTTTGTATTCTCAGTGTTTAACACACTGCCCTGCATAGACTAATACTTGAAAATGTTTATTGATTGATTAATAATAATAAAAATTTTTAAATAATATATAAAACTTTGACGTTCTTCAAAATGTTTTACACATATTATCTCATTTGATCATCACAACAAACCTGTGAAATAGGCACTATTATAATTACCACTTTAGAGATGACAAAACTAAGGCTGAGAGATTAAGTGACTTTCCCAAGATCATACATCTAATATATGAGGCAGGGTTTGGACACAGATCTTTCTGACTCCAAGTCCAGAACTCTAGCCACTACACCACCTATATACTGCATACTTTAGCCCTTTGCATAACTTATGGACTTATTTTTTAAACTCTAGAATAAATATTCATGATACGGACTTGTAGGAAGGTCACAAAGTCTGTGAACCCTAACTCTTAGGTGGTAGGAAGAAGATTTTAATGCCTTAGGTAGTGTGGTTCTGGAAACTACCCTTCTAATTAGAGAAGGGAGATTTCCTGGGTAGCATCATTCTTCATATATTATCTAGTTGTTCAACCTGGCCATTATCTTGCTATCTGACATTAAACTATAACCTCTAGAACTCTGACCTCCAGAAATGATGTCCTGGAGGATATCATTGAGCTTTAGTACTCTCACCCTGGGGTCAAATTGTACTCATTCAATCCCCTAGCCTACAAAATTAACTGACCCCAGATCACATCTGACTCCATCATTTGACTGTAATGGATCTTCCCATGATTACTAACAAACTGCTGGATTTGGAGTCTGAGAATTTGGCACTTAATACCTGGGTGACCTTGGGCAAATCCCTTTAATCTTTCTGGGACTCAGTTTCCTCATATGTAAAATTAAGGAACTGGAATAGATGACGGCTTAGGTCCTTTCCAACTCTAAATCTGTGATCCTATGATTTTATTTCAATATTACCATTGTTTGTGAAAGGTTGTTCCAATTAACTTCCTTATGACTCCATTCACCATCTCAGTGATTTCTCAGTCCAAAATATGTTTTCCTGGCCACTCCTCTTTATACTCCTCTTTATAAGTTGTTTCTCTCATTGGGTTGTGAGAGTGTGTGTGTGTGTGCACGTGCAAGTGTTATATATTATTCCGTGGGAACAAAAACTGTCCCAGTGTTTAATAAATGTCATCCATCCTTCCATTCACTAGCTTTGGGAGTTGGTTCCTAGATAATCTGAAGTTAAAGACTTACCAAATTTGAAAAGTCAAGGATTAAACTTTCTTGAGATAGGAGGGGATTTCCTGATGTAGCATTCTCTTTGGGAAAAGAAGAGAATTGTCCTGCACAGCATTTTACTTAAAGAACATTCAGGAGGTTACTAAGCCAGGTACTTTGGAAAGGGGTATTTTGTTTAGTAACCTACAAAGTATACTTACCTTCTAGAGGTAGAGGTCTGAACTACAGGGTATTACTACAAGGCCTGGTGAGATTGTACAGAACTCTGGGAAAGAAGAAACTCACCAGAATCTTTGGTGATCCCAAGTTCATTTTCTTTCTAGGGAAATCTAATGAGCTGAACACCCTATATGTTTTCTCTTTCGTTCCCCATTCACCTCAATATGAATCAACAGTGTGATAGTTCTTGGCACACAGTAGGTACTTACTAAATGCTTGTTTATTGATATGGCAGCCAAAAAAGTGCAGCTAATAAGCTACATTAAGGAAAACATAGTATACAGGGTGAGGGACAGTTCTAATTTATCCAGTCTTCATTCTCCTTCATTTGGAATATTGCATTCAATTCTGGGTACCATATCTAAGGAAGGATGCTGGTGAACTGGAAAGTGACCAAAAGAAATCAGATAGGATAGAGGGAGAACTGGAGACTCTGATATATAACGATTAGCTGAAGGAAATGAAGAAGTTTATCCAATTCACATTTTTCTTTGAGGGTCTGCTTGTAACTACTTTGACATTTGTCGTCTTCTTCTGGGTTTGTGTCTTGCTCTTCCCTGTCACCATAGTAATTCATTATGGTCAGGTTCTTGTTGTTGTTTTTGTTGTTGTTTGCTCATTTTTCCAGTTTATTTCTTGACTTTGAACTTTCTGTTAAAGTTGGACTCTGCTCCCAAGGTGGAGGGAGCGCTGTCCCAAGTATTAGTCTTTCCTTGCTTCTGTTTTCAGAGCCAGCTCTTGGGGGTCTGCAGGTCTTTGGTGCTTCCACGGTGGTGCGATCTAAGGAGAAGTGTGGTCACTGGTCTGTGCTCTGGTCTTTACCCAGGAGGGGATCTTGTTTCCCTGAAGCCAACAGCACTAGCACTCCTTTTGGCCATGTGACTACAACCAGGTTCTCCACCCTCATGTGTTCACAATTGCTAGAACTCCCTTCTGTCTTAGAATTGGGATCAGGGTCCCTCCTCCCCCACGAATGACCACGGGCACTCTTCTCTGCTCCAGGACCCCCAAATGGGCCCTCGCTCCCCTGCTGCTACAAGTGCTATTGCTCGGCCCTGGGACTGCAAACCAGAACTATGTGTGGATAATGCAATAGGGCCCTGCCAAACCTAGGTTAGGCAAAGGGTCTCCTGCAATCTCCTTCCAACCAACTGTTGAACTCCCACCCACCCATCACACACACACACACGCACACACACACACAGAGTCAGTACCGTGTTTCCCCGATAATAAGACCCATCCTGAAAATAAGCCCTCCCCTTACTGTGTAAGATTCCTCTAAATAAGCCCTCCCCCAAAAATAAGCCCTATTGAGATTGCTACTGTAGTGAAGGTGATCCCCTGCGCTACACGGTACATTACGGTACCCTCTGTATGCACCGTTCCCCCCCCCCAGTGAAACGCACGCTGCGCTCCGAGCTGCATCCAATGAGAGCTGCAGCAGTGAGCATGTCATCCTGTTCTTCCCCAGTGATTTGCTTATAGAATAAAGGTACATTTTTTTGTTCACATTTACCTGTTTATTAAAATTGCTGTCTATGTTCATTAAAATAAGCCCTCCCCTGAAAATAAGCCCTCTGGTGTTTTTCTGTCCAAAAAAATAATAAGACAGTGTCTTATTATCAGGGAAACATGGTAGTCTGGGACCTCCCAAAGCTGCTGTTGCCACCAATATAGCCACTCCCAAAGTGTAGTCTGCTCTGTGCTCATGGGGCACCACCACCATGGTGAGACAGATCTTTCCTGTGTACCTCCTAAATTGTCTTGGGCTGGAAAATTGTTTCACCTGGCCTGTTCTTGCTTCTGCCACTCTAGAATTCAATGTAAGGTATTATTTTAGAGTCATTTGGAGGGGAATTTGGGAGACCTTGGTTGAATGCTTCTCTACTCCACCATCTTGGTTCTAACTCCCTTCAAAATGGAGATATTTAGACTGGAAAAGGTCAGACACTGGGGATCTGATTGTTGTCTTTAAATAGAAGAAGAGTTGAATTGTTCTGTGTGACTTCAGAGGGTAGAACTACAAACACCAGGTGGACATTGATCATTGTCTACCAGGACAAGATCTGCAAATCAGACACGTCAGCCTGACTCAGGATCAGCATGGTGAGGTGGGGTTGGGGGACAGACATTGCAAAAGACCTATAGAATGTGATGATGATGGTGACAGAGGAGCATCGTGTTTATATTTTCTAGCTTAAAATAGTAAACAAGCATTTATTAAGTGCCTATTCTGTATATAGAAGTACAGAATCAGGAAAGAGGAAAACAGGTCCAGGGGATCCAGGGCTCATGTTGTTGATCAATCGTGTCCAACTCTTCAAGACCCCATTTGGGGTTTTCTTGACAAAGATACTGCAATGGTGTTCCATTTCCTTCTCCAGCTCATTTATAATTGAGGAACTGAGACAAATAGGGTTAAGTGACTTGCCCAGGGTCATACAGCTACTAAGTGTTGGAGGCCAGATTTGAATGGTAGGTCTCCCTGACTCCAGGCCCAGTGCTCTAACCACTGTGTCACCTAGCTGCCCTAGAGCCCTTTTCAGGGCTCATAAACAATTTTTTATCCATTCATTTAATTGATAGCCTCAGGGGAATGGTTCAGTGGTTCCCCTAAGTCTGATTTATTTGAGAGACCCAGATTTATAGCCTATCTTTGATATATATATATATATATATATATATATATATATATATATATATATA
>NW_027187378.1:33551859-33615682 GCF_028583685.1 Petaurus breviceps papuanus
ATATATATATATATATATATATATATATATATATATATATATATATGCATTTGTATTTGTTTAAATTAGACAAAATCTACCTTTTCACCATCTCCCCCATCGAGAATACAAGGCAAGAAAAACCCCATTACATAAATGTATTAAAACAACTTTACACACTGATTGTGTCCAAAAAAATATTTGTCTCATTCTGTATTCTCAGTCCTTCACCTTTCTGTCATGAAATAGATAGTATCTTTCATCTTTAGTTCTCTGGAATCATGGTTGGTTATTATGCTGATTAGAGTTCAGCACAATAGTATTCTAACACATTTACATATCATAACTTGTTCATCTATTCCTCAAATTATGGGCACCCCTCAGATTGCCATTCTTTGTCACTTCAAAAAGAGCTATAAAAATGTTTATATGTAGAGGTCTTTTTTTTCCCCTTCTGTTTAGCTTTAATACTAATCCCTCCCTAATCTACTTTTATTCTAATTCCTTGTTGAAACGTATTTCTGTAATTAAAATGTATTTCTGTAATTAAAATGTATTTCTGTAATTAAAATGTATTTCTGTAATTAAAACGTATTTCTGTACCTAATTTTCTGTGTATGTATGTATTCTTCCCTGTTTTTCAGATGAAAGTTAGGTTCAGGCGTCAACTTCTCCCTCCCAAACCTTTCTCCTTGTTTGTCTAAATGTCTGCTTGCACACTGTGACCATGAGAGAGAATTTTCCTTAACCTTCCTTTTCCTTCCCCTGCCCCAGTGTACTCCTCTTCACCTCTCTTTCCACTCAAAAAAAAGATTATCAAAACACAACAGAACCTCTTCTGATGATATTAGGGTTCAGAGGGACACATATTATTGTACCATATTTGACTGTAAGCAACTTATCCTTGTTTAGTCCTTTTTACTTTTTTTTTTTGTTTCTTTTAGCTCCTGTGTTTGAACTGTAAGGTTTCTATGTAACTCTGGTCTTTTCATCAGGAATGCTTGGAAGTCCTCTATTTCATTAAAAAAATGTATTTTTTTCCTGTAGCATTACATTTAATTTTATTGGGTAAGATATTCTTCATTGTAAGCCAATATTCTTTGTTGTTAAGTCATGTCCACGTCTTCCTGACTCCATTTGGGACTTTCTTGGCAAAGATGGTGGAGTGGTCTGCCATTTTCTTCTCTGATTCATTTTACACATGAGAAAACTGAGGCCAACAGGATTATTAATTGACTTGCCCAAGATCACACAGCTAGTAAGCAAGGCTGGATTTAAACTCATGAAGATGAGTCTTCCTCATTCCAAGCCCAGTGTCTATCTACTGTACCACCTCACTGCCCAATATTCTTTGTTTCAAGAATAGTATATTCCAAGTTCCCCATGTATTTTTTCTTTTTTTTTAAGCAATCGGGGTTAAGTAACTTGCTCAAGGTTACACGGACAGTTATTTCTGGGTGTGGTGCTGAGTATCCGAGCCCAGATTTGATCCCCAGGTCATCCCAAAACTGGAGCCGGTGCTCTTACTTGCTGGGCTACCTGGCCGCTCCTCCCCATGTTTTTATAGTGAAGAAATTATGTGTGATCTTGATTGTAGCTCCTTTTTATTTGAATTGTTTCCTTCTAGTTGCTTGTAGTATTTTTTTTTTCTGTGACCTGGAAACTCTGGTTTGTGGTTATAATGATCCTGAAAGTTTTCATTTTGATATTTCTTTCAAGAGGTGACTGGTAGATTCTTTCTATTTCTACTTTATCTTCTGGTTTTAAGAGATTCAGGCAGTTTTCTTTTAAGATTTCTTAAAATATGATGTCTAGACTCTTTTTTTGGTCATGGCATTAAGATATTCCAGTGATTCTTAAATTTTTTTCTCCTCCATCTGTTTTCCAGGTCAGTTGTTTTTGCAATGAGATACCTTAGGCTTTCTCCTATTTTTTCAGTCTTTTAACTAATATTTCTTTTATGTCTCATGGATTCATTGGCTTCTGTTTGATCCATTTTAATTTTCAGGGACTAAGTTGCTTTGATGACAGTTTGTATCTTTTATGATAATTTGTTAATTACATTTCCAATTCTTTCTCCCATAGCTCATATTTTTTCTGGCTTTTTTTCCCTCAAGTTCTCATTTCATTTATAAAAATATTTTGAGCTCTTAAAAAAACAAAATAAACCTCTTAATTTCTTTTAGTCATTCTGATTGAGTTTGTACTCAAGTTATAGTTTTCTTTGATGCTTTGCTTGTAGACATTTTAGAGTTATTCTCTTCCTCTGGGCTTATGTCTTCAGAGTCTCTGCCACCATTATATTTCTGTCTCTCTATGCTGAGCTGGGTTGGATAAATGACTCACATTGCTTTTTACTGGATTTCTCCAGTGGTATTCAACGTGGTACATGTTTAAAGATCTGTTTAGAGGAGTGTTGAGGAAGGGACCTCATTGTTCTGCTTCCTACCACTGCTCTATCTTGTCTCCACCTCCTTCTGTTTGGCATGGAAAGTCCTTCATAGCCTGGCCCCTTTTTCCCTTTCTAGTCTTCTTAAACCTTCCTCCCCTCCATGTGCTCTGCAGTCCAGTGACACTGCTCTCTTTTTTTCTCCCTACACATGACGCTCCATCTCATGATGCTGATCATTCTTACTGGCTATCTTCCATGCCTCAAACTTTCTCTCCTGATCTCTGCCTCCTGGCTTTCCTAGTTTCCTTCAAGACTCATATAAAGCTCCACCTTTTGTAAGAACTCTTTCGCAGTCCTCCTTCATCTTAGTGCTTTCCACAGCTGTGCTTAAACCATCCTAGTGTGAACATTTACACCTTGGAAACTTGGCAAATACAACAAATCAGAGCTTGATTTATTTATTCGTTAATGTTCTAGATGTAAGACAATGATGGGGATAACAATAATGCAAATGAAACCTACAACTATCTTAAGTACAGTGTTTTTCCCCCTTGTTTTATAGAGGTCAACATTAAACACTTAATAGCACATTTTTGGTGCTTCCCCTCTGAGACTGCCCTCAATATAACCTTGTCATATGTTGTTTCTACATAACTGTTTTCAAATTGTCTCCCCCATTAGACTGTGAGTTCCTTGGAAGGAGAGAATGCTTTTGGCTTTCTTTGTTTCCACAGTGTTTTGCACAGTGCCTGGCATGTAGTAGACCTTAATAATTTCTGGTTAACTAAATCACTGATTTAAATAGTGTTCTAAAAATGAATAAGTGGCTTATTCCCTTCCCATACTTCTATAACAGCTGATTTAGATTTAGAGCTAGAAGGGGCCTCATAGGTTATCTAGTTCAACCTTTCTTTTTATAAATTGGGAAACTTCATCCCAAGAAGGTTGAGTGCCTGACTTCATTTGCCCAAGTTCACACACATGATAAACATTAAATATGAGATTTGAATCCAGCTTCCCTGACTCCAGAGTTAGGGTTTCCTCCCCCCCCTTACCATTGTACTGCACTGCTTCTCTGAGAAGTATTCACCCCACAGATCTGCCTCTTACCAGTAGAGCCCTGCCACTATACCCCTAACCAGCAGGTGAAGTGTGGGGAGTGGCAGGGGTAGAAGTTAACTAGATTTTCAAGGCATTTAATAAAGTCAGGATGTAAGAAAAAAAAGTCAGTCTGATAATAGTTCTATAGAGGGGGTGGTGGTGGTGACAGATTGAGGAAGTTCTTGATGAATTTGTTGAATTTCCCTATCAACTGGATCAGATTACAGTGTGTGTATGTGTGTGTTCCTGTGACCAGATTTCCTTATTTCTTTTTAAAATTTTTTTGCTTTTTTTGGGGGGGGGCAGGGCAATTGGGGTTAAGTGACTTGCCCAAGGTCACACGGCTAGTAAGTGTGTCAAGTGTTTGAGGCACATTTGAACTCAGGTCCTACTGACTCCAGGGCCTGTGCTCTATTCACTGCACCTCCTAGCTGCCTTCTTTTTAAATTTTTCTGAACTTATCAGGGACATCTTTCTTTGGAAAGTATGAGTATCTGTAATAATAACTTACTGGTTCAAAATGCAATCTCCAATTTATGGTTCTATTTTCTATGAACTGCTTTTTTCTTTCTCATGAAAAAGTCTAAATTTGGACGAAACTTAATAGGTGTTCTACAAATGACCCAAATGCCAATATGAACCAGGAAAATTTATTATGTTGGCTGATGTTCTACACCAAGCTTGCCAATTGTACCAGATTTGCCAGAAGTAACCCAACATCCTCTGAAACATTCCCAACTTCTTCTAGGCATGAGTTATTTTTCTCTAAAGATTCTGAGGAGGTGGGGGTATAAATAGGGGGAAGAAAGAGTATGGGAAGAATGGGCTCTCCATTGCCCTTGGCAAAGTCTTCTTCCTCACATCAGATTGGCAAGCCTACTCTGTTCCTACTTCTGAAGTTACTTTTGCACTGGAATATTCCTGCTCTATCTGGCCCAATACTTCCCCAAAGACTGGCTAAATAGCATGTGATATTTTATTTGGTCAATGAGAAAAAGAGAGAGGGAGAGACAGAAGGGGGAGAGAGAGACAGACAGAGACAGAGAGATAGGGACAGAGAGACAGAAACAGACAGAGAGACTTTGAAGAAAATCAAGAGGGAGAGAGCAAAGAAAATCTTTAGTTATTGTGCTATGACAGATACCACATAGGTTGTGTTATGTATGTATTGTTCCCTCTTAAACCCATTCCCAATGAAAGTAGGTTACCAGAACTACCATCTCCCCCCTCCCTTCTACTTCCTCTGTGTTGATTCTTCCTCTTGTACCTCATTTGTATAAAATAATTACTCTTTTTAGATGTTCCTAAATGCTTCTAAAATATCACATTTAAGTCTACTCTAATCTTTCTTAGAAACTCCCCAATTATTAATGACAATTGTAGATACATGTTTTACATTTTACATACCATGTTTCCCCGATAATAAGACACTGTCTTATTATTTTTTTTGGACAGAAAAACACCAGAGGGCTTATTTTCAGGGGAGGGCTTATTTTAATGAACATTGACAGCAATTTTAATAAACAGGTAAATGTGAACAAAAAAAGTACCTTTATTCAATAAGCAAATCACTGGGGAAGAACAGGATGACGCGCTCACTGCTGCAGCTCTGATTGGATGCAGCTCGAAGCGCGGCGTGCATTTCACGGGGGGCGAGGGGGACAGTGCATACAGAGGGTACCGTAATGTAGCGTGTAGCGCAGAGGATCACCTTCACTACAGTAGCAATCTCAATAGGGCTTATTTTCGGGGGAGGGCTTATTTTAGAGGAATCTTACACAGTAAGGGGAGGGCTTATTTTCAGGATGGGTCTTATTATCGGGGAAACACGGTATATAAAAGGTAAACAGTCTGTCCTTATTGAATCCCTTGTAATCAATCTTCAGTATGTACCTTATGTTCCTCTTGGCTCTTGTATGTCAAATCTTCTATTAAGCCAAGCTTATTGTTTTTTGTTGTGTGCTTTTGGTCTGTTTTTTTTTTTTTTTTGGTTGTTGTTTATTTTTAACAAAGTCCTGAAAGTCTGACAGTTGATTATGCTTAACTTTGCTGGGTATGATATTTTTGTTCAGAACCCCAGTTCTTTTCCTGTTAGATATATAGTGTTCTAAGACCTGCAGTCCTTTAATGCCTTCGCTGTTAGGTCTTGTGTGATTCTAACTGTGGCACCATCATATTTAAATTGCTTTTATTTTTCTTGTTGATCTTAATATTTTATCCTTGAGCTGAGGGTTTGGGAATTTGACGATAATATTTTCATGAGTTTTCCTCATAGGAACTCTTTCAAGTGTTGATCAATGGATTTTTTCTATTTCTACCCCCCCTTCTAATGCTTCAGGAGAATTTTCTTTATTTCTTGTATTATTGTATCAAGATTTTTCTTATTATCATAGATTTCAGGTGGTCTGATTATTCCTATGTTTTCTCTTCTTGATTTGTTCTCCAGATCAGTTGTTTTTCTTATAAGATATTTCACTTTCTCTTCTATTTTTTAATTCTTTATATTTTGTTTAATTCTTTCTTTCTTTTTTTTTTTTGGCTTTTTGGAGGGGGGAAGGTAGGGCAATTGGGGTTAAGTGACTTGCCCAAGGTCACATGGCTAGTTTTTGTGTTGTGTCTGAGGTCACATTTGAACTCAGGTCCTCCTGACTCCAGGACAAGTATTCTATTCACTATGTGACCTAGCTGCCCCTGTTTAATTATTTCTTGATCTCTTATAACTTCACTGGCTTTGTTTGGTCAAATTCTAATTTTCAAGGTGTCATTTTCTCCCTTAAGATTCTGGATCTCCTTTTCTGATTGGTTGACTTTCTTTCCATAGTCTTCTTGTTTTTCTTGGATTGTTCTTTTTTTTTTTTTAAGTTTTTCCTCATTCTCTTTCAAGATTTTTCAATCTTTTTTAAGTTCCCTAAATTCCTTTTGGGCAGATGACCATTTGACATTACTCTTTGAGGTAGAAGAGGGTTTCTTTGTTTCAGTATCCTCCTCTGAAGATGAACTGTAGTCTTCTCTATTCCCATAGTAACTCTCTATGGTTTGTGTCTTTCTCCTTTGCCTGTGCATTTTTTGTAGTAATAGCTTAATTCTTGCAATCACCTCTAGTCCTGAGGTATGGGGGATGGTACCTCTTGCCCCAGATCTTCAGTTCTCCCCTCTAGCCTGGAGCCAAAGTCAAACCTCAAGCCTCCTATAAGTGTCTGCAGCCAGCAGAGTCCCTGCCCCACTGCTTCTACACTCACTGAATGTGTGTTGGTTCCCTCTCACCCTCATTTCTCTCCTCAACACATGTGGGTCCAGCGTTCCTTGTCAGCAGAGGTTACCTCGATCGTCCCTGGCTTAGATGTCCAGCTCCCCCCACTGTCCTGGGGGCAAATTTCCTGAAGAAGGGTCAGAGGTAGCCTCCCAAACCAGCCAACCCTAGGGCTTGTGGCTTGTTGTTTAAGCAGCTTGTTGCTTTTTCTTAATGTCAACCTTAACCTGGAGGTGTTTCCTCTTCACAGGGACCAATCTTGGGATTTTTCTTCTGATCTTCTTGGATTGTCCAAGGAGGACCCGTGTTGTGCCCCCCTTCTTATTTATTTTTGCCTGTACTTTGCTCACCATGAGGTGCTATTTTATCTTTTGTGGGGGAAAATCCTGAGGACATGGAATTTTCTGACCTACATCACCATCTTCCCAGAAGCCTCTCTCAATCCACCATAATTTTATAATACTACTTTATACAATGTCACTTCACAATGATATTTAAAACAAAACAAAAATTTCATAGAATCTCAGAGATTGGCTCTTCCAAGAGTAGATCTGAAGACAGATAGTTATTAGAAAGGTTTTTTTTGCTTATATTGATCTTCTTGTTGTAGAGTCATTTTAGTCATGTCCAACTCTTCATGATCCCATTTGGGGTTTTCTTGGCAAAGATACTAGAGTGGTTTGCCATTTCCTTCTCCAGCTCCTTTTACAGATGAGGAAACTTAAGCAAACAGGGTTAAGTGACTTGCCCAGGGTCAAACAGCTAGTAAGTTTCTGAGGCCAGATCTGAACTCAGGAAGATGGGTCTTCCTGACTTCAGCCCTAGCACTCTATCCACATCACCACTTAGCTTCCCAGTATTGATCTTATAGCTGCCTTATTATAACTTCTATTCCTTGCATATAGAATATACTTGGAACACTCGACTAACAAAGGAAGCATCCTGCATAGAACCAGCTCTTGACCTGAACTGCCTTGGGCTACACTGTACTTTGCTCATTTTCTGGTTGGGCTTCAAGCCTAGTAAAGAAGAGAATCTTTCTGGGGGATCAGGGTGAAATCCCCTTCCTCTGTGCCAGCATCAATCTGAGACATGGAACCCAATGGGAAACTCATCTTTCTCCTTGTTCGCCCCCCACCCCAAGTTAAACTAAAGGAAATTCTGGATTAAAAAAATTCATGCCACCTGGGACCAAACAAAACCGGTTCAAATACTCTTCTACATATTTAAAGACATCTAGTTCATCCCTCTAAGTCTTTCCTTTTCCAAGTAAGACATCTCCACATTCCTAGAACTTTCCTCATACCCTTCTCCTACCCCTTCTGGGGTAGGGGAAATAGTACTGACCCTGGACTCAGGAAAACCTGGGCTAGAATTCAATCAATTCTATGATCACTAGCTGTTACTAGGTGCAAGTCACCTGACCTGTTTAAACCTCAGTTTCCTCATCTATTAAATGAGTACAAATGTCATCTGCAGTATTAGTCTCCAAGGTTATTGTGAGACTCAAAGAGATTATTATTATTTTTATTTTTTTGCTTTTTGGAGGGCAATTAGGGTTAAGTAACTTGCCCAAGGTCACATGGCTAGTGTGAGTGTGTATGTGTGTGTGTGAGTTAAGTGTCTGAGTCCGGATCCGAACTCAGGTCCTTCTGATTCCGGCGCTCTACTCACTGTACCACCTAGCCGCCCCCTCAAAGAGATGATTTACATAATGAACTTTGGATATTTTAGAGTGATCATGAATTATCATCATTTCCATAACCCTCCTCTGACTGCACTGAGCACCAATCACCAAAGCAACTTAAACATAACTCCCAGACTTAAATATGGCACTCAAGTCAAGTCAATAAACACTAATTGTCCACAATGTGCCAGACACTGTGCTAAGGTCTGGGTACATAAGGAAAAGCAAGTAAGTCACAGCTCCATCCTGAGCCTAATGAGAGACGGAATACAAATAAGGTGTGCACAGACAGTCTCATAGGGGAGCCATGAGCAATTAACTGGGACGAGGAAAAGTTTCTGGCAGAAGGCGGAACTTTAGTCGAAACCTGATGGAAGCCAGAAGATGGAAGTGAGAAGGGAGAGCATCCCAGGCATAGGGGGACATCCAGAGAAAATCAATGAGGTCAAGAGATGGAGTATAATGCCCGAGGAACAGCAAGGAACCTAAAGCTACTGGATCACAGTCCATGAAGGGATTAAGGCATAAGAGGATTAGAAAGATAGGAAGGGCTTTAAAGACTAAACACAGGATTTGATGTTTTATCCTGCATGAAATGGAGAGCCACTGGAATTTATTGACTAGAGGTGTGATGTGATCACACTTGTGCTTTCCGAAGATTATTTTGACAGCTGAGTGGAGGATGGATTAGAGTAAGAAGAGACTGGACACAAGGAAACTAACCAGTAGGCTATTGAAATAGTCTATGTGTGGGGCTATGGCAACCTGCACCAAGGTAATGACATTAGCAAATGACAGAAGAGAAGGAATAGGTTATACAAGAGTTAAAATGAAAGTAGAATCAATAGGATTTGGCAGCAGAGTGGATATGGGTAAGGATGGGGTGAAAAAGAGTGAAGACTGGAGGATAACACTGAAGTTGGCAGACTGGGACTAGGAAGATGGCAACGTCCTCAGCAGTAATAAAGAAGTTAGGAAGAGGGGAGGGTTTGGAGCTGGTGGCCTTGCAGATGAGTTCATTTTTCAAAGGGTTGTTTAAGATGGCTACAGGACATTGAGTTCAAGATGTCCAAAAGGCAGTTTGAGATGTTAGATTGGAAATCAGGAGAGGGATTAGGGCTGAATAAATAGATCTAAGAATCATCTGCACAGAGGCAATAATTGAATCCATGGGAGTTGATGAGATCACTAAGCTAAATAAATAAGGAGAACTAGGCAGGGGAGAGCCTTGGGGATAAAGATAATAGTGGAGAAGCCTGAGAAGATTGGTCATTATAATTACACAGTGGTTGGCTTCTTTTTGTTGTCTTTATTTACATTATTGTAGTTATGTGTACAGTTTTCCTGGTTCTGTTTTCTTTATGTGACACCAGTTCATACAAGACAGTTTTCTCAATTTCTCATAGGCATAAGGAATTGAAGGATTAATCTATTACATTTATATACTGGGCTTTGTTCAGCCCACTTCCTAATTAATGGACACACTCTTTGTTTTCAGTTCTTTACTCCAATAAAAAGTGTCAACTATGAATCTTTTGGTATATAGAGAACCTTACTTTCTATCTGCTACAAGGTCTACACCTGGTAGTGGGATCTCTAGGCCAAAGGGTATGAATATTTGTATATTTTTATTAAATCTGTTATTCAACAAATATTTTCTGAGCACTTGGTACATGGTCTGTATATTTTATATAGCAAGTTCTGAATGCTTGTTGAAAAAAGTGCAGGATGCATAGTTATATGACAGTCCTTGCTCTTACTATCATTTTTGTGTGCACATATCCTGTCTCCAGAAGTAGGTTATTAAAGTGAAAATTGACTTGAAATGAAACCTATTAAGAATCTGTTTTGTGCATTGTACAGTGCTAGGCCTTAAGAGTCACACCAAGGTGATATTAATGTCTACTTATAAGGAGGGGCAGTCCATGAATGATGCCTTCTACCCATCTCCCTCTCCTTCACCACTGTCCTCTTTCCCCCAACACCAAGGGAAGAAGGAAGGAAGGAAGGAAGGAAGGAAGGAAGGAAGGAAGGAAGGAAGGAAGGAAGGAAGGAAGGAAGGAAACATTTATTAAGTAACTACTATGTGCCAGGTACTGTGCTTTGCAAATGTTATTTAATTTAGTCTCACAATAACAATGGGAAGAGGGAGGTATAAAGGTTCAATCAACAACTATGGGCAGCATCAGTAATAAAAGAGCTTGATTTGATTTCAAAAGGTTTGGAATAAATGACTGCTAATATCCCTTCTGATTCTGAGAATCTGTGATTTCAAGACTTGCTTGAAATTTAATGAAGAGAGAGAAATGATGAATGTTTATTCATAAAGATGATTATTTTATTCCAAAGGATTCACCTTAAGTTTTCTTTAAATAATGAACACTCCTTAGTTTATCTATACCATAATTCTTATCCTCTGAATGGTCTCTTGGTCCCCCTATAATCTGCAGGCCAGGAGCTCTGGAAGCAGCCATGTGGCAGCAGCTGCAGTGGCCATGCCTCCGCCACTTCTCCTTCGAGGAACAGAGGCTGGACCACACTCTTCTCCACCAGTTCCAACAGAGTTCCCTACTGACCTTTTACTTTCTTTTGGGCATTATAGGTTGAGAAATCTGGAAACTGCCACAGCTGCTAGTGATTTGCTCTCCTGAAGTCTGCTCTGGCCACTGCTGGTCAGGGCCACCCTGGGGCCAGAACTGCACTGCTCTGGCAGGACTGCGCTCAGCTCCCAGCTCAGTGTGATAGACTCTTCCCATTGGCCTGGCAGGCTTCCTTCAGTGAGAGATTTGTTTCTCTCTGTCACTTTGTGGGTTCTGTAACTCTAAAATCTGTTTAGAGTATAATATTTTTACATGTATTGGAGGTGATGGGAGCTGTGCAGAGGTCCTGTTTTTACACCCTGAGGCTATTTTTTTTGTTTTTCTACTTGTCTGAAGTGCTCCTTCTCAGCCCCCTTTCCTAGGTTTACATCTTGCCAGTAGATGCAAACATATTCCAAGGCTTTGTGGCAGTACCTCTTCTTTTTTGTCTCTATATTCTTTCTCTTAGTGATCTCAGTGACTCCCATTGGTTCAATTATCAACTCAATGAAGCTGACTCCTGTAGTGCCAATGCATTATTACAGCACTGACCATCACTATAAGTATTACCATAGAGTGCTCGATCACAAAATACAGCAGACTCTCCATACATAGGACAAAACCAAAACATTTATTCAGATACCAGAAAACCAAATCCCTAAACCAGTAAGCTGATCCTATCATAGTGGCAAAGAAATTAATAAGCCATAGCAACACAGAGAGCCACAGCATTCTTTAGCCTTCCCAAAAACTAACACAAGATCAATATTTACTCACAAACCTCTCTGTCTCCTTCCCTTAGCATCCTCTCTCTCCCATTGTCTCTGTGGCTCTGACTCCCAGCTTCCTGTGGGCTCTGCTTCCCTTCAGCAAACTCCTCCCTCCACAGGAAGTGGAGCTCAATGATCTTTCTTTCTCTTGTAATTGCTTCCTATATGCCTCATGGGCAGCTAGGTATCACAGTGGATAGAGCACCAGACCTAGGGTCAGGAAGACTTGAGTTCAAATTTGACTTCAGACATTTCCAAGCTATGTGACCCTGGCCAAGTCACTTAACCCTATTTGCCTCAGTTTCTTTGTCTGTAAAATGCAGAGGAAATAACAAACCACTCCAGTATCTTTGCCAAGAAAGTCCCAAATGAGATCAGGGAGAGTCAGGCATGATTAAACAAAATCAATAACAGACAACCTCACTTTCACTTGACTTCATATTTTATTCCCTGAGTAGAATATAAGTTATTTGAAGGCAAAAGTCATTTCATTTTTTCTTTTGTGTCTCTAGCACTGAGCGCATAATCACTTAGTAGATATTTATTTAATTGAAATGAATTGAGATTGATTCAGTTTGTTTAGTTGAACTGAAATGAGACTGAATCAATGAGGAGGTCATAGTTTTTCAGATCTTTGACTGACTTATGCTGAAAATAGGGGGTAGCCCAGAAGGGATAGTGGTGAGAAATGTGTACTCTAACTTCCTGGCTAGGGCAGGCCTCCAGGAGGCACAGAGTCTCAGAGGGAGTCATGGGAAGATCAGGAGGTCAAGCTGATAGTTGGCTAGGATCTAACTCAGTCTCTAGCAAGACCTACCAGTCCTCTAACTCTTCAAATGCTTCAAGAAGGTACCAAGTTAGGTCCTTAACAGGCTGGGATAGTCAATTTGATGTTGTTCCATAGTTCTCAGTCATGTCTAACTCTTCATGACCCCATTTGGGGTTTTCTTGGCAAAGATACTAGAGTGGTTTGTCATTTCCTTCTCCAACCCATTTTACAGGTGAGAAAAATGAGACAAATAGAATTACTTGCCTAGGGTCTCACAGCTTTTAAATATCTGAGCCTAGATTTGAACTCAGTAAGGTGAGTCTTCCTGACTCCAAGCCAGCACTCTATCTATTGTGCCACCTAGCTGTTCTGGTGAATGTAGAAGATACTTAAAGATATGGAAAGGAGAGTAAGTAGGATGGCAATAAATCTTGAGACCATATGAAAGAAATGAGGATGTTTAGGATGACTGGAGAGTCATGGTGGCTACCTTCAAGCATCTGAAGGGCTGTCATGTGGAAGAAGTATGCTATTTATTTTGCTCTGTTTTAGAGGGCAGCACTAGAAATAATGGGGTGCATTTAATTTTAATGGAAAGAAAAACTTCCTAACCATTAATGCTATGGAGAAGTGGAATGAGCTGCCTTCAGAGTCAGTGGTTTCTCCTTTTCCTAAGGCTTTCTTGAGTTCAGAATGATGACTGGGACTATTTTTATCTAGGGCAAAAACAGTTAGTGGGCTGTGGCAGGACCAAATGACTTCCTGAGGTACCTTCCCTGACCATGACACAAATCCCTTCTCCCTCACAAATTGATTGATCACAGTTTCCCTGACACAGCATCCTATTCTGAGGGCAAAAAGGTCCCAATTTTGTTGAAGTCATGACCTCTCAGACTTGATTGGTGCCCAAGACCATGTAAATTGATATAACCCAATGACTGGCTGACCATATATGTTTCCAGATGGAGACAAGGCGGGGGGAAGGGTCACATCAGGAAACTACTGGTGCTACCTCATGGAGGTTGAGCAAAGGTGAAAGACAAGAATGTGGCAGCATCACAGAAAATAGTCTTATACCATTGTGCGGGGAGAAGGGCAATAACACTTTTTCCTCTCCCTACCTCCCTTGAGGTTGATGGAGAAATCCAGCCTGAAAGGAGTAGGGTCCAAGTGGGATGAAGTGAACCTGATTGAGGTGCAGAAGGTATGACCAGGCATAGACTATGGGGTGAAGTTGGAGATGGTAGTGGTCATGAGAAGTCAATGCACCATGGAACAAAAGCACATTGACCTTATACTAGTTATGGTTCTGAGGGTAGACAACCTTTTGCTGGGGATTTTGTAGAAACAATTCATGTATGATTACAGATTGGACTTAATGTCCTCTGATATTTCTTTCAAACATGAATTTTTGAATTTCTAGAGGCAGCTTGATGGCACAGTGGATAGAACACTAGACATGAAGTCAGGAAGACCTGAGTTCAAATTCAGCCTCAGATACTAACTAGTTATATGACTTTGAGCAAGTCTTTTAACTTCTGTTTGCCTCAGTTTCTTCATTTGTAAAATGAGAGTGATAATAGCACCTACCTCTCAGAGTTGTGAGGATAAAATGATATTTGCAAAACACTTTGCAACCATTAAAATGCATTATTAATGTGATGATTCTGAGATTCTTAGCATCTGGGAGAACCTCTAGAAGCAGGTGAGAACTGTTTGCAGACCTGCTTCCATGTCATGAGCGATATAATAGAACTCTGGGCCTTCTTATCAACTTTGCCAAAGAGGTCACCCAATTTCCTGTAACTCACATATGATACTCATTTATTTTGACATAATCAACCCTACCCACTGAATAAATATTTGCCCAGATCTGAAGGTGAGATAGCTGACCCTCTGGAAGCTATTCCCTTGTTTCATACATTCAGAGAATTGAGGTGATTGCACATAGTAGACATGGGTAAGCATGGAGCATAGACGGAGTCCTTATTGGGAAGTGACAATGACAACACCCATGTCAAGGTACGCTAGCACCCCCAGAGCTGGCTCTTACAGCCAGAGACCTGAAATGTGGAAGGGACCTGAAATTCTCAGCTCTGCCACTGTTCCTTTAGGTAGTTATGATATTATTATCCTCATTTTGCAGATGAGGCAAATCAGGCCCAGAGAAATGAAATCACTCTTCCAAGATCACACAACTGGTGAGAGGTGGAGGCAGAAAATCCAGAAAATTACAGGGAAGAAGAAGAAGGAGAAATATTTCAGCAGATAATATCCACAAGAAGAGAGTTGTGCCATTACAAAAGAAGGGAAGGGAAAAGAGAAAAAAAAGAATGAGAAAATTGGTTGTAGAAGAGATAACAAGAGAATAATAGAATCAATAATTTTTGAAATAGCTGGCATTTATATAGAACTTTGAGTTTTTGCAAAGTGCTTTACAAATATTATTTCATTTGATCCCCCAACAACTATAAAAGGAAGGTACTGTTGTTATCCCCATTGTATGGATGAGAAAATTGAAGCAGACAGGTTAAGGGACTTGCTCACGATCGTACAATTAAAAGTCTGAGATTGGATTTGAACTCAGGCCTTCCTGACCATATATACAGACCTGGGAAAGAAAAATAAATATTTTAAGAGAGGGAAATAACAGATGAGTAAGAAAAAGTAGGAGAGGGGTCATTTTCTCAAAGGAAGGCAAAGAGCTGTCAAAGTGTGTTTGGCAGCAACAGCAAGGTAGGTTAATTATTGAGAGAGGGTGGGTAGTTGTAAAGGTTGGAGAAAATAGTGATGGTTAGGAAATAGTGGGACTGTAGGCAATTGTGGAGGGATAGGTTCAAGAAAAGAAAAAATGGTGATTAAAATTCATCACTGAGGACCTACTGCTCAGGGAATTAATACTGAACAAATACCATTTTGGTCTTTTCCTCTGATTTAATGTACTAGTTTAGGGGATTCATGAATTATTAGAGAAGATAGAAAGTGACATGGTTCAAAGATCATATATCTAAGCCTTAATCTTAAAGAAGTAGATAATTATTACTCATTTCTTTCATTTTTTTTTAAGCAATCGGGGTGAAGTAACTTGCTCAAGGTTACACGGCCAGTTATTTCTGGGTGTGGTGCTGAGTGTCTGAGCCTGGGATTCGATCTCCAGGTCATTCTGACACTGGAGCCGGTGCTCTTACTCGCTGTGCTACCTGGCCGCCCCCATTTCTTTCATTTTATTGCCATTACTATTTGTGATTTCAAAAATTTTACAATAATTTCTTAAAATCATCAGGAAACCCACATGAACTTATATTATTCTCTACTCTTATTTTTTGCAAGTATTGCCCTGACTTAATGAAAATCTGTTTTGTTTTCTTGGAGGACAAAGGTTTATGCAGATAAGTTTGATGAAGTGTGAAGGGAATAGTGAAAGAGGGAAGATAGAAAAAGAATTGGAAAAAACAAGAGGGCCTATGGGTCAAAAAAAGTGATAGAAAAAGTTCTGTCTTTGTATCAACTTATTTGATACATATTTATTAAATGGCTCTTGCATTTCAGGCAATTAATAATGTTTTCCAGATTCCTTGAAAGACATAACCATAGAAACAACTCCTTTCAATGATTTCTCTGATCATAAGCATTAAGGGAGACAAAAAATAGGGAGATACATGCTTGCCAAAGTTGTTTGTCACTATGATGGGGGAGACCCAGCACAGAATATACATTGCTGAGGGATTTCCCATAAATGAGGAGGGGGTCTGCTTTTTGTGAATAACATTGTGCTTTTTGCATCAAACCCAACAACATTGTAAAGCCTCCTGGAAGTAAACTGTAACCAGGAAATACTCTGTGGATGAAAAATTTCTATTGCCCACATAACAACATGCATTTAGGTGGACATGTTGTAAAGCTTGTCTATCATTATGCATTTATGGGACAAACAATACATATGGGCAAACTGGAACCAGAAGTGGGGAGAGCTGACTGTATTGCTTTTTGGGAAATTTCAAAGTTCCTATAATGATCTCAAACTTCCTATGGAAACAAAGGCTCATCTTTTTACTACCAAAATTATACAGGTATTACTACATGGCAGGAAAACCTGGGATAGATCATTCTCCAAAGAATTAAAAATGGATATCATACCGTATCACACAGTATCATGCTTCCTTGTAGTTGCTAGCACACATCTCTTTATCTCCCATCTCCAGGCATTTTAACTGGCTGGCCCCTGTGCCTGTAATTCCCATCTTCTTCATCTCTGCATCCTTAGACTATAAATCCCAGATAAAATCTCACCTACAAGAAATCTTTATCCATCCTCCTTAATGCGTGTGCTTTCTTTTCACTATTTCCAATTTATCCCGTATATTTATCTTGTTTGTACACAATTGTTCACATTTTGTTCCCCTCTCTAGACAGGGAGGTCTTTGAGTGTAGGAGTGGGTTTTTTTTACCTTTCTTTATATGTCTAGCACTTATCACATGTGATATCTGATACATAGTAGGCACTTAATAAATCTTATTGACTTGATACAGAAAGCAGTGAAGAGACACATGGTAGGCCTGAGCAAGTTGTAACATATCACCTTCAAAGGACCTTCAAAGAATGGGAATGAGAGATGTCCCCCAGGAAAAGCTTGAGAGAAAGAGAAGATAGGATGGTCATTTGGCAAGGGTAAAGGATGACAGAAGAACAGCCAGAAGTACTCTACTGGTATCCCATAATGAGGGGAAATAAAAAAGGCCTCTAATGTGTTTGGTTTCCCCTTTGCAGTTCATCTATGGGAAGGCATGGATAAGTGTTACATAGGACAGGCAGGCATGGATGGATGGTATTGAGAGCTGGATTATTGGAGAGAACTTCAAAATTGATGAGGTCATAGATCCATCTGAGTCTTGGGCTCATATATTGGATACTATTCTCAGAGCAAGAAAGCAAGATTAAATAGTCCTTCCCTCAAAGAACTTGGGTTTGATTGAAGGGAAACAATGAACATAGATATGTCAGTACAAAATATATGCTAAAATACAAAACAATTTTGGAGGAGATGGTGCTAGTACATAGTAGATATATCTTATATGTCACGTGGAATCAGGAAAGAAGCTAGACATTCTGCAGGGAGATGAGAAGGAAAGCTACTGAGACAGCTAAGTCTTTCACACTTGATGATCATTACAATATTGATGTTTCTGTCTAAGTTGTTTTCCTGGTTTTGTTCACTTTGCATTAGTTCATGTAAGTCTTCCTAGATTTTTCTGAAAATACGCTCTTTATCATTTTTTATAGCATAATAGTATCCCATCACACTCATATCATAACTTGTTCAGCCATTCCCCAGTTGATGGGCACTCCCTCCATTTCCAATTCTTTGCCAGCACAAAAAGAGCTACTATAAATATTTTTGTATATATGAGTCCTTTCCTTTTTTTTTTTTAAATCTCTTTAGGGTATAGACCTGATGGTCTATATTGGATCAAAGGGCATGCACAGTTTTATAGTCCTTAGGGCATGGTTACAAATTGTTTCCCAAAATGATCAGGCTAGTTTATAGCACCACCAATGGTACATTAGTATGCTATTTGCTTACAGTTCCTTCAACATTTGCCATTTTTCTTTTTTGTGATCTTAGCCAATCTGATGGGTATAAGATGGTACCTCAAAGTTGTCTTCATTTGCATTTCTCTAATCAATAGTAATTTAGAGCATTTTTTTCATATGACTGCTGATAACTCTGCTTTCTTCTTCTAAAAACTACCTATTCATATCCTTAACCCATTAACAAATGGGGAATGGTCCTTATAAATTTGGTTCAGTTCCCTATGCATTTGAGTAATAAGACCTTCACAGAGAAACTTGTTATAAAATAGTTTTCTCCATTTCCTTCTTTCCTTCTAATTTTGATTACATGTTGTGTGCAAACTCTTTTTAATTTAGTGTAATCAAAATTATCCATATTACCTTTTGTAATCTTTTCCATTACTTGTTTGGTCATGAACTCTTCCCTTATCCACAGAACTGACAGGTAATTTTCTCCATGCTCCCCTAATTTACTTATGATATCACCCCCTCTGTCTAAACTATGTACCCATTTTGAGCCTATCTTTATATTCGGTGTTAGATGTTGGTCTATGCTTAATTCCTGCCAGATCATGTTCCAGTCTTCTTTGTAGTTTTTGTCAAATAACATTTGCTCTAGTAGTTGAGATCTTTAGTTTTATCAAACGCAGGTAACTGTGCTCATTTGCTTCTATATATGGTGTATTAAGTTGTTGCATTGATCATCCACTCTATTTCTTATCAGTACCAAATTACTTTCCAGTGTGGTTTGTAGTGTGACTCTTTTCTTTCACATTTCTTTCTCTTTTTTTTATTCCCTTAATATTCTTGAGTCAAGAATCTTGACCTTTTGTTCCTCCAGATGAATTGCTATTATTTTTTGTAGTTCTAGAGAGGAATTCTTTGATAGTTTGATAGGGACTGAATAAGTAAATTAATTTAAGTTGTATTGTGATTTTTATTATCCTGGCTTGGTTCACCCGCCAGCAATTAAGATTTCTCCAATGATTAGATCTTTCTTCCTGTGAAGACTGTTTTGTAATTGTGTTCATATGGTTCCCAAGTATTTTATATTGCCTATTGTTATTATAAATGAAATTTCTACCTCTTGGGAGCAGACTGAGAGAAGGGATATTCAGTAGGCTGGCTCTCTTGAGGTGGGGGGGGCAGGGGAAAGACAGGGAGAAAAATTGTAACTCAAAATCTTGTGGAAATGAATGTTGAAAACTAAAAATAAATATTTTTTTAAAAGATAAAAAAGACATTTCTACCTCTTATTGCTGGATTTTGTGGGTAACGTTTAGAAATATTGATGATTTTATAGAAAGTTGATGACATAGGTTTATTTTATATCCTCCGATTTTGCTAATGTTGTTAAATGTTTCAACTAGTTTTTTATTTGATTCTCTAGGGTTCTATAACTATACCATTAGATCATCTGCAAAAAGTGATAGTTTTGCTTCCTCATTGCCCATGTGTTTTTCTTTGATTTCTTTTTCTTGTCTAATTGCTATTACCAGCAATTCTAGTATAATGTTGAGTAATAATGGTGATAATGGACATCCTAGGTTCAGCCTTAATCTTTTGGAAAATATTCTAGTTCATTCCCATTACAGACAGTGCTTGTTTTTGGTTTTAGATAGATTTTACTTACCATTTTAGAAAAGCTTCTTTTATTCCTGTGTTTTCCAGTATTTTTAATAGGAATGGATACTGCATCTTGTCAAAAGCTTTTTCTGGATCTATTAATATAATCACATGATTGTTGTGGGGTTTTTTTGTACTTGTTGTGGTCAATTATGCTTATAATTTTCTTAATATTGAACCAGCCCTGCTAATATAAACCCAACCTGGTCATAGTGATGATCTTTTTGATACATGGCTATAGTCTCTTTGCTAGCAATTTATTAAAAATTTTTGCATCAATATTCAGTAGAGAAAATATTATATAGTTTTCTTTCTCTGTTTTTGCTCTCCCTGGTTTAGCTATCAAAACCATATTTGCATGATAAAAATAATTTGGTAGGATGCATTTTTGGTTTATTTTTTCAAATAGTTTATAGAGAATTGGCATAAATCGCTCTTTAAATGTTTGGCTGAATTTGCTTATAAATCTATCTGGACTTGGAGTTTAGTTTAGTTTTCCCTCACAGAGCTCATTCACAGCTTGTTCAATTTCTTTTTCTATGAAAGTTGTTGATGTATTTTCTCTTATGCTAATCTGGACAATATATATTTTGTAAGTACTCATTCATTTCACTGAGATTGTCAGTTTGATTGGCATATAATAGGCAAAATAGCTCCTAATAATTGCACTCATTACGTCTTCGTTGGTTGTGCATTCACCCTTTTCATTTCTGATATTGGTAATTTGTTTCTCTTCTTTGAAAAAAATTAGTCAATGGTTTATATATTTTATTGCTTTTCACAAAAACCAGTTGCTAGTTTTATTTATTAGTTTAAAGGTATTTTTCCTTTAAATTTATTAATCTTTCCTTTGAGTTTTAGAATTTCTATTTTGGGGTTCAATTGGGGATTTTTAATTTACAATTTTCTAGGTTTTTTTTAGTTGCATGACCATTTCATTGATATGCTTTCTCTCCTTTATTGATGTAAACTTTCAGAGAAACAAAATTTTCTCTTATTACTGCTTTGGCTGCATCTCACAAATTTTGGCATATTGTCTTATTGCTGTCATTATGCTTAATGAAATTATCGATTGTTTCTATGATTTGTTTTTTTGATTCATTCATTATTTCAGATTAGATTATTTCATTTCCAATTACCATTTTCTTCTATTATTTTGACTTTGTCTTATTGCTTCTTTTTTGCATTAAATAGGATTTTATTCTTGAATATACTTTATTAGGAGCATTAAAAGTGTGAGCACAGGACAAAAATTTCTTCACAAATGCCACATTTAACCAGTTTCTCTCATGTGTTCATTCTCTAAACACAAATATCTGAAGACTAAAGTTGTCCTGAATTTCTTATAATTTCTCTAGTGCAAATTTTCTATTGAACAGTGAGGTCAATTCTCTCTCCTGCATGCCTTTGTTGCAAAAACTGCATTTTTATGGTTTCTTCTGTTTATTATCTGAGGTCTATAAAAATGTGAGGACTGCCTCTCACACATTCATTGCACCCATAAAGGGTTCTCTCCTCAACAGGCTTTCTAAGGGGCACTAAGTCTAAAGGATACAAAGTGTTATTTATTCTCTGTATGAACCTTTTGCCACCCTGATCACAAGCACATGGTTTCTTCTGAGTTGACACTGATGTCTGTAAAAGTGTGGCTGTTGGCCGAATCTTCTCCCACATTAATCACGCAGATATGGCTTCTCTCCTGTATGGGATTCTCTGATGGAAATTGAGGTAACCTGAGTAAATGAAGCCTTTACCATATTCATTACACCTATAAAGCTGTTCACTTTAGTGGCTCTTCTGATGAACCCAAGGTATGTGTTCTGAACAAAGCCTTTACTATATTCATCATACTGATAGGGTTTCTCCACTGTGTGGAGAATGATGTCTATAAAAATTTGAGTAATCTTTGAATCTGATTCATTGATCACTTACATATGCTTTCTCACCAGTGTGGATTCTCTGATGGGTATTGAGGCAAATATTCTGAATGAAGCCTTTGCCACGTTCATCACATTTATAGGGTTTTTTCCCCTGTGTAGTGTCTCTGATGAACATTGAAGTATGCTCTTTGAATTAAACCTCTAATATATTAATCACATGTATAGGGTTTCTCTCCTGTGCAGATTTTCTAATGAATTATGAGGCATCTTCTTCCAGTGAAGTATCCTTTTTGAATGAACCCTTTGCTACATTTATCACATTGACAGGGTTTCTCACCTATGTGGAACTTCTGATATCCATGAAAACTTGAGTAACTTTTAAATTCTTTTCCACACTGATCACAATGCAGTTTTTCATACGTGTAGTCTCTCTGATGAGTACTAAGGTAAGTTGTCCAAGTGAAGCTTTTACCACATTCATCACTTTTATAGGGTCGCTCTCCAGTGTGGTCTTTCTTATGACTATTCAGGTATGCTCTCCAAAGTAAGCCTTTGCTGCACTGATCACATGTATATAGTTTCTCACCTGTGTGAACTCTCTGATGAACAAAGGAGGTTTCTCTCCCAGAAAAAAAAATGCTATAGATGGAATATGTATAGCAATTTCCTTCCAAGAGATTTCTCTTATTGGTAATACATAATTTTAAAAATCAATGTTTTCTCATAGTCAGTGTACCCACAGAATTTCTGCTCAAAATAGACTTTCAGTTGATATTTTGGCTACCAAGTCAGACAAAAGTAGAACCAGGGTCTTTTCTGAACTTTTTCCCATGGATGAATTATTTATGATTACTATGTTTATTTCAAAGTTTTCCTGGCTTGCAAACTGGTTTCTGTTTACTTTGCCTCACTCATAAATGTTTCCCTCCCTGAATCTGGAATAGCAAACATTTCCAAATATTACCAAGGTACAAATCCCTGTGATTCCATAATTTTACATCTTTTCCCTTACAGGTTCACCTGTAGCTTTCTCTTGTAAAAATAGAAATGGTCAGCCTTCTACTGGGAAAGATCATGTTGATCTAGGTCTCTAGAATGTAAACCTTGAACATTATTCCTGGGCTTTTGGTTTTTAGTATTTAAGGTATCACCTTTCCCCAGGCTTTCTGGGAGGGTAATATTTTATGTTTTAGGTCCTGCAATTCTTCTGGAAAACTTACTGTGTAGTTCTCACTTTAGTCTCTTCCTGGAGAAATGCCCAAAAGCAGGGCCTACAAATGAAGAATAGGAAGGATCCCCTGAAGTCTGTCCCTTAGGCCCAGGAAATTGCCCTGTCCCAGGTTCCACCGGCTGAGGCTACCTCACACCCATGCAGCTGGGCATCTGGGAAGAGACCTGTGTTTTATTGTTTTTTGATGACTCATGAAGTCATTAGTTTCCACTTGCCGCATTCTACTTTTTAAGAAATTCTTTTATTCAGTGAATCTTCTTCTTCTTCTTCTTCTTTTTTTTAGTGAATCTTCTTTTACAATTAGGTTGATTTTACTTTTTGTGGGTTTTTTTTTATTTTTTGTGCCTCTTTTTACTCTTTTCATAATTTTATTGCATCACTTTCATTTCTTTTCCTAGTATTTCCTTTACCACTCACCTCTTTCTTTAACTCTTCCAAGAATTCTTGTTATGCTTGAATCCAATTAACATTTTTATTTGAGGCTTTTTTTTGGTAGCTGTTTTCACATTATCTTCTGAATTTACACCTTGGTCTTCCCTGCCACTATAGCTGATTGTTTATGGTCAAATTCTCTTTTGTTGTTTGCTCATTTTTCAAGACTACTTTTTTTTAAACTTTGAACTTGATGTTAAAGTTGGGTTCTGTTCACTTGGGAGTGAGGAAACTCTGTCTCAAACTTTTGGCTTTTCATGCTTCTATTTTCATACCCAATTCTATCAGTCTGAAAGTTTTTGGTATTTCTAAGGTAGTGTGGTCTTATGAGAGGTGTGGTCACTGGTCTCCTGGTCTACACTCTGGGCTTTACCCAGAAAGGGTCCCTGGCCCCCAGCAGCCACAAGCGCTAGTATTCCTCTTTGCTTGAAACCAGCCAGTGCCCCTGCTCCCTAGTGACCAACCATCAGTACTTCTTTCCACTCTTGAACTGTGACCCAGAATTATGTATCTGCAATAGAGTTGTCATTCAGCACCAGTTGTACCCAATGCCAGCAAAAGGTCTGCTATAATCTCTTTCTGACCACTTGTCTAAGCCCTTTATCATGTCTGAACTAAGAACTCCCAAAGCGACTGATCTTGCTTAAGCTGCTGGTGCTGCAGCCATGTGTTTGTGCTCTGGACTGCCCCCGACCCTGTTGTCACAGACTTCTGCTGACCTCTTAAGGTTTTTTTTAGGCCAGAAACATGCCTCAGCCTGACCTTTTGTTGTCTCTGCTGCTCCAAAGTTTGATTTGAGATGTTTTCAAGTTGTTTGGAGGATAATGTTGAGAGAGTTTAACTGGGTTGCTGCCTCTAATTTACCATCTTGGCTCTACCTTTCCCCCCATATATCATTTTAAAAGTCTATTATGTCTGTTTTTGCTTTTGCTTTGTCTGAGATCTCTGTGTGTGTGTGTGTGTGTGTGTGTGTATTCTCGCCTATGTGAACCTTTTATGATGACAATGAGGTTCAAGCATTGCCCACTCTCCTCCTCCCTCTCCATTTCCCCCTCCATTGTAAAAACTTTTCCTTATGTTCATTTTATTAAGCTAACTTTCCCTGTTCTTCCTCTCCCTTCTACCTTCTCCCAGGGTGTGTACACACACATATGTATATAAGTATGTATGCAAGCATATACATACATATATACACATGCGTATACATACATAATTCTACATAGTATATCACATGTGTATATATACATATATTATATGCATATGTACCAAATATATTATACCTGTTCAAGTCAATCTTTGAATAAGTAGTTCCAGAGTTTATTACTATAGCAACATATTGAGATTAGTTTGATTTTTGTACAAGGGGAACCAATATTGATTGTGATTTCCCTGTCTAAATTTTAGATTATATACTTTTAAATTTAAAATGTTTGCTTAAGTAATAGAAACATTGACCAAATCTAAGACTTCAACCCATGTTAACTGCACTTAACAGCAGTTTTCACTATGCTAGAAAAGCAAGGGAGTATCGGTGCACCTGTGTGTGTTCTATCAAGTAGGGATTTTTTTCCCTTTTCTCTATTTCCTTAAATATTATGAGAGGAAACCCAGTCCAGGAATGTATTTCTAAGTTAAAGGTAAAGAGAAACTCTGCTCCTTCTCATGAATAGCAGGGAACCTTGTGACATTTCTTAGTTTATTCCAGACAATAGAAATCTTTCCCTTAATGTTCTTTTCCTGCATTTTCCATGAGTAAGTTTGTATGAATTAAAAAGTATAATGTGGTGAAAAGATCCAAAGGTTTTATTGGTCCCAGAAAAGGCACTCTAGTCTTGTTTGCATTCCTATCCCAGGAGACAAAGGCTTGCCAGCTTAACAGAATTCTCTCATGCATGATGAACTTTCTGAACAGTGGACAATGCATGGTGGTTTTGACTTAGATAAAATTGCTCTTCCAATAAAATGTACTTGAGTTCCAAGGTTCTAAAACCACGAATGGACATAGGGAGGAGGAGATTTCTAAGATAGAAAGAGTTCAAATTTTATAATTTAAAGACTTCTAAGATAAATCAAAAGTCTTAAAACAGAATATGGAAATCAGTTTTATGTATTAACAATAACTTGTTTGTATCCTAACAGAGAAGGTTTGGTTGTTGGGCTTTAAATTATGGGAATCTTGACCAGGAGTGATCACTTCCTCCTTGAGAGTATGAAAGAAAAGAAGAAAATCGATCATGGCCTAACATGCCCCTTAGATTTGAGGAAAGCAAATTTCAGAGGTTTCATGGGAAGGATAGGTAGGCTCTCAAGCATAAGAGGAATGGGGAATGTAATTCTGAATACATAATAGAAAACAATTCCAATACAATGGGAAAATGTGAGTTTTCTGAAGAGACTGATGTGAATGCACTGGGAATTCACCAACCATCTTAGACTTCAAATAGAAATGTATAGAAGATAAAAACAAGGACAGGAAACAAGAGAATGAATTTTTTTAAATGTGGCACACCAACAATTGGGGTATGGCTAAACAAGTTGCAGTATATGATTGTGATGGAATACTATTGTTCTATAAGAAAGATGAGCAGGATGACTTCAAAAAATCTAGGAAGACTTATATGAACTGATAGAGTGAAGTGAACAGAACCAGGAGAACACTGCACATTAAGAGCAATATTCTAAGGATGATCAACTGTGAAAGACAAAGAGACTCTGATCAAGACAATGATCCAAAATAATTTCAAAGGAAATCATGATGAAAAATGCTATCCACTTTCAGAGAGAGAGAGAACTGAAGAACTGAATGCAGATTGAAACATACTTCTTAAACTTTAGTTTTCTTGTGTTCTTTTTTTTAAATGTGCATATGCTTTCTTTTGCAATATGGAATTAGCAATATGCTAATATGGAAACATGTTTCACATGACTTCACAATATCATACTACTTACCTTCTTGAGGAGTGGGGGAGGGGTGGAAGGGAGATAGAGAATTTGGAACTCAACTTTTTAAAACATGAATGTTAATTTTTTTACATGTAATGGGGTCATGTCTACCAAAATAAACAAAAATATATTTAAAATAATTCAAATAAGAAAAAATGTGATGCATTTGGAAAAAAAACAACTTATAACCAGTCTTCCAAGCCTATTCTGCCATTTAGGTATAACTCCAGATTGGTGGAGAAAATGGTGATATGAGGAGCAGAGTTAGTTCAAAAGCTCTGGAGAAAACAGACATTCGTTTTTTGTTTTGTTTTTTTGTTTTTTTGAGGGAGGCACACAAGTAATAAGTGACAGAAATAAATGGCAGAACCAAGATTTGACCCCAGTCCTCTATTTTTTTTACTATAGTATTTTATTTTTTCCCAATTGCATATAAAGACAATTTCTAACATCCATTTCTAAAATGTTGAGTTCTAAATTTTCTCCCTCCCTCTTTTATCTACCTCCTCCCTAAAATAGTAAACAATTTTAGATAGGTTGTATATGTGTAATCATATAAAATATATTGAAATATTAGTTATCTTGTAAAAGAAGAAACAGACCAAAAGAAAAAACACAAAAAGTGAAAAATAGTATGCTTCTATATATTCGGAGTCCATTCATTCTTTCTCTGGGTGTTGGTAGCATTTTTCATTATGAAACCTTTGGAATTGTCTTAGATCATTGTATTGCTAAGAATAGCTAAGTCTATCAAAGTTGGTCATCACACAGTGTTGCCGATACTGTGTACAATGTTCTCCTGGTTCTGTTCATTTCCCTCAGCATCTGTTCATGTAAGTCTCTCTGGGTTTTTCTGAAATCTGCCTGCTTGTCATTTCTTATGGCACAATAGTATTCCAATGAATTCATATACTATAACTTGTTCAGCCATTCCTCAATTGATAGACAACCCTTTAATTTCCAATACTTTTCCACCAAAAAAAAAAGGAGCTCCTATAAATATTTTTTGTACAAATAAGCCCTTTTTTCTTTTCTTAAAATCTCTTTGGGATATAGGCCTAGTGGTGGTATTGATAGATCAAAGGGTATACACAATTTGATTGTCTTTTGGGCATAATTCCAAATTATTCACCAGAATGGTTGAATCACTTCACAACTCCACCAACAGTACATTAGTGTTTTGATTTTCTCCCATACTTTCCAACATTTATTATTTCCCTTTTCTGTCATATTAACCAATCCAATAAGTGTGAGGTAGTACCTCCTGGTTTTAATTTACATTTTTCTAATCAGTGGCTAAATAAGTGACTTAGGGAATTTTCACGTGACTGTTGATAGCCAAAATTTATTTCTTCTGAAAACTGCCTGTTTATATCCTTTGAGCATTTATCAATTGGGGAATGAATTGGATTTTTATAAATTTGACTCAGTTCTCATTTAAGAAATGAGGCCCTTGGGGCAGCTAGGTGGCACAGTGAATAGAGCACCAGCCCTGAAGTCCAGAGGACCTGAGTTCAAATCCTGCCTCAGACACTTGACACACTTACTAGCCGTGTGACTTTGGGCAAGTCACTTAACCCCAATTGCCCTCCAAAAAAAAAGCAAAGAAATAATATATTAAAATATATTTTAAAAAAAGAAATGACTCCTTTATCAGAGAAATTTACTGTAAAAACTGTTTCCCAGTTTTCTGCTTTCCTTCTAATCTTGGTTTCATTGGTTTTGTTTGTACAGAAATTTTTATCTTTAATATAATCAAAATTATCCATTTTATATCTAGTTATGCTCTCTATCCCTTATTTGGTCATAAATTCTTCCCTTCTCCATAGATCTGAAAAGGAAACTATTCCTTGCTCTCCTAATTTGTGTATGGTATTGTCTTTTATGTATAAATCAAGTACACATCTTGACCTTATCTGTGTATAAGCTGTAAGATATTAGTCTATACCTAGTTTCTGCCAAACTGCTTTCCAGTTTTCCCAGCAGTTTTTGTCAGATAGTGAGCTCTTTGAGTCAGGTTCTCTGACCCTTAACCTAGCATTCTTTCCACAGTGTCACACTGAAAAAGCAAGATGGCAGTTTGTCTGAAAAACATCTGGGAGTCCTAATGGACTACAAGTTCAGTAAAGTTCAGCAGTATGATGTAGCAGCCAAAAAAGCTAACATGTTCTTGAGCTACATTAATAGAAGTATGGCTTACAGGAATAAAGTGATCATCCTACCATAGCCTGTCCTGGTCAGACAACATCTGGAGTATAGGTTTCAGTTCTGGGCATCACAAATTAGGAAGAATAGTGATAAACTAGAAAGTATTCAGGAGAGGGTGACCTTGAATTCGTGGGGAAGATTAACCTGGAGAAAAGGAGGCCCAGGGGAACCTGATAGTTGTGTTCAAATATCTGAAGGACTGCGATGTAGAAGAGGGCATACATTTGTTCTGCTGTAAGAAAAGGTAGAACTTACCAAGAGACAAATATAAGCTCAATGTCAGGAAAATGTTCTAACAATTATAGCTGCCCATGAGTGGGATGGGCTGCCTTAGGGGTTGATGTATTTTTCACTCTAGTGTGTCTTCAGGATGATCAAAAGTGGATGACCACTTGTCTGGTATATCATAGTGGGGATTCCTTTTCAGGTATAAGTGGGCGTGGTAGCTACTGAGGCCCCTTGAACTTTAAATTTTGCCATTCTGTGATTGTAGCTCAGGGGAAAGGTTGAGGTTGGAGATGAGATTTGGGATTTACCAAGATGATGAAGAAGTTAACCTATTTATTGATTTTGAAAATATGTTTTAAAAATATAGGACCATCACTGTAAATTTGTCAATCTCAGCATCTGATTAAAATGTTCTGTAGTGGGGAAGGCTTTATTTCAAATGACTTTAAAAAAATATTTAAAATAAAAAATATTTATTCACTTCTCCAACAATGCTCATTTATAATCAAGTTTTACTTATCATTATTATTAACATTAATAAGAGGAAGCATGGCATAATTAGATAACTGATCAGTCTTTGAATTAAGAAGACCTGAGTTTGATTCCTGCCTCTGACACATACTGGCTGTGTGATGATGGGGAAGTCATCAGGCAGCCAGCAACCCTATAAGACTATAACTTATGACTGTAAGTTAGAGATGAGTTATTATTTGCATTGATGGAGGGAGTTTACACAACAGAAATTACTCCCACTTTAGTAAAGTCACAGATCAGAACCCTGCCCTTTATCCTTCACTCAATGAAATTAATATTTGTATAATTAAAATCCTTACTTTTTCTTAGTTTAAATTCCTTTAAAAATGTTTAGCAGTTAGCAAATACCCATAACTAGAGAGAAGAAATACTTGAGAATAATAATCAAAATAAAAACAAAATAATGGAACACTTTGTAGGAATATGTGTTTCTCAATATAGAAACCTCTATTTTAATTGTAAACTCTTCTAACAAAATAAAGCACAAATGACAAGACAAGCAGAGATGGGTGGACATAATTAGAATCCAAATCTATCTGAAGACAAAATTAATTCACATCATTCCCAGGGCAGTAGTAATTCACTTTGTCAGTTGGCAACCACAACCCATTCCTGAATAGCAATGAAATCAGACAACAGGGATCCCTAAAATCAGCACACTTTGTTTAATTGAACAAGCTCCTACTATGTCCTAGGGCTCAGCTGCAATGTGATACCCTAAATTTGCAGTGGATCTAGGATGAATAGTTGCCACTTTCTCCATCACCATCTAGCAGCAGGAGAGGAGGGGTGGAGAAGGTATGTCATGGGTGTAATCCAAGGCTGGTGCCTGGAAAGAGATGAGTTACAATAGATAAAAGTACACAGGATTAGATTAGGATAGAAGATGTACAGGTGAACTGGTTAACTGAAAAGTTAGGATTTTGAAAGGAAAAGAGTGAGGGCCGGGCAGAGGGAATAGCTTTGGAAAACAGGGAGTGATCAAGTGATTGAAGATTGTGATGAGGACTGATAGCAAGACTGGGAGGGAAATGGCCCAGGACAAGATGAGAAGATAACAAATTATGATCAGAGTTTAGAAGACTATGGACTTAGGCATAAAAAGTCATCTAGTCCAATCTACTCATTTTAAGGATGGGGAAACTGAGGAAAAGAGTTGTGTGACTTGCCCAAGATAACACAGGCAGAGATTAGATTTGAACCCAGGTCCCCTGACCCAAAATCCAGTGCTCTTTCCACTACTAGTTATGAATTATAGATGTGAACACTTGTGGGTCATGATGACAGCAATAGAGTACTCTATCATGCCATGTTGTGGTACTAGACTAGGAATTGGGAAGCTTAAATTCTGTGTCATTAACCAGCTGTGTGACGTGAGGTAAATCACTCCCCTCTCTGGGCATCAGGCTCCTCATCCTCCAATAAAGGAGTTGGGATAGATGAGCTCACAAGTTTCCTTCAGTTCTAAATTTGTGATGATACAAGTCAATGCATTTGGCAGGTCTCTAGCGAGGGAGAGATTTGTGGCCCCGAGATAATCGATGTTTTTATCAATAATTTGGATGAAGATATAGATGACACAGTTATTAAATTTTACACGAAACTGCCAAAGGCTAATATGTTGGATAACAAAATTAGGATCCAAAAGGCTTCCATGGACTAGAAAAATAAACCAGATCCAGCAAGATTAAATTTAATGGAGATGAATGTACAGCCCTACATTCGGATTTAAATAGCTTCACAAGTACAAGATAGGGAAAGGTGTGATTAGACCATAGTCTGTTAAAATAAAAGGTCTAGGATTTTTGGTAGCTTGCAGCCCCAATGCATGGGTGGGAGGCACCCAGAGAGTGGAGAACACATATGGCCCCAGCCTGGATGTTGGCCCATAGTTGGTAGATTTCTACAGTGAGATTTGAATGAGTTGCTTTTAATTCTCTCCATGGAATGATTTTGAAGAGATTTTGTGGAGATTACGTGTAGGGAGCATGCATGGCCAGGGTACACAAATGTCTAGGGCTACTGGTACTCCCGGTGCTTCAGAGATGCTGATGCCCCCTTGTGGAGTCATCTATGTACTGCATCGGCTGAGTTCTCTGTTGTCATCTGCAGATCCCCAACCCCCGCCACGACTTCTTTGGGGGAGCTGCTGCTTCTCCCTGCTGCCACCAGCCCATCTTTGACCCAGTGTAGATTCTCCCTATTGCCCTGGTGCTGGCTTCACTATCCTCCGTCCTCATTGTCTACACTGTGGTTGGCTAATTCATCTCCATACTATATCATTCAATAGACATTGCTCTCTCCAAAGGAGAATAAGCTTTTATTTAGTACCTACTATGTGCTAGGCAAGAGGCAGCTAAGTGGTGTAGTGCATAAAGCACTGTGCCTAGAGTTAGAAAGACCTGAGTTCAAATCTGATCTCAGACACTTACAAGCTATGTGACCCTGGGCAAGTCACTTAACCTCTGCTTGACTTAATACCCTGGAGAACGAAATGGCAAATTACTCTAGTATCTTTGCCAAGAACACCTCAGGAACAGTATGAGTCCATGGGGTCATGAAGAGAGAGACATGACTGAAAGTGACAACAAATGTGCCAGGCACTGTGCTAAGTGCTTTATAATTATTGCCTTATTTGTTCCTCACAACAACCCTGTGAGGTAGGTGCCAATATCACCCCCATTTTACAGTTGAGGAAACTGAGGTAGACAGAGGTTAAGTGGCTTACCCAGGGTTATGTGACTAGTAAGTGTATGAGGCAGGGATTGAAGTCATTTCTTCCTGACTCCAGGTCCATTGTGCCACTAGCTGCCTCAACTTACCAATGATCTCTTAATTGACAAATCTAATGTCCTATTCTTGCTCCTCACCTTTCTTGACTTCACTGCAGCCCTTTACACTGTCAATGACACTCTTCTGGATGCTCTCTCCTATCTACGTTTTCAAGATACTGCTCTCTCTAGCTCTCTTCCTTCCTGTTGTCTGACCGTTCCTTAGTTTTCTTTTCCGGGTCTTCCCTTGAGTCAAACCCACTAATGAGAGATGTCCCCCAAAAGGCCTGTCTGAAAACTCCTTCTCTCTCTTTACCAAGGGGCCTTTGATCTACCATCCCACCCCCAAAAAATATCCATGCATAGATTTCAGAGGATTAGTAAACTTGGATAGGGAAAAATATATCTTATTTTCATTAACCTCTAACTGAAATGCAGCATTTCTGTCCAAAATGACTCTGGCTTTCACTAATTGGTCAATAATAGGTGCCAGTCCAAGCCTCACTTGCTCATTGTTTGGGTTTTGATGAGTGTAAATAGCAACTGCTTCTGTTGCGGCCAGAAACTCTGAGGGTCTTCCCCTCCCAGGCTGATTCTTTTGTGAAGGCAAAATAGGACATCTTGCCTCAATTCTTCCCATTTAACCACTTCCTCTCTTATCCTAGGTGGATTAATTTTGTCAGTGTAGAAGATTTAGTTTCAGGTAACTAAAGTCATCGATTTTGTCTTTTATAATTGTCTCTATCTCTCATTTGGTTAAGATTACATCACCTAACTCTACTCAAAGGGCTATAAAATGGTACATACCTTTTGATCCAGCAATATACCACTACTAGGTTTATATCCCAAAGAGATCATAAAAAAAGGAGAAAGGGTCCACTTGAAAAAAATATTTATAGCAGCTCATTTTGTGGTGAAAAAGAACTGGAAATTGAGGGGATGCCCATCAATTGGGGAATGGCTAAACAAGTTGTGGTACACGAATGCAATGGAATACTATAGTTCTATAAGAAAGGATGAGCAGGTGGATTTCAGAAAAAACCTACTTACATGAACTGATGCTGAGTGAAGTGAGCAGAACCAGGAGAACATTGTACACAGCAACAACAACATTGTATAATGATTGGCTATGACATCCTTAACTTTTCTCAGCAATACAATGATCCAAGACAATTCCAAAAGACTCATGATGGAAAATGCTAACTACATGCAGAGAAAGAAATAAGGAATCTGAATGCAGATTGAAGCATGCTATTTTCACTTTTTTGTTATTTGCTTTTTTCTTGTGGTTTTCCCCTTTTTTTCTGATTCCACTTTCACAACATGACTAATGTGGAGATATGTTCAACATGATTGTACACTTATAACCTATATCAGATTGCTTGCTGTCTTAAGTGGGGGGGGGAGGAAGGGGAGGGAAAAAGAGAAAAATTCAGAACTCAAAATTTTACCAAAAAAATGTTGAAAAGTATGTACATATAATTGGAAGGAAAAAAATAAAATACTATTAAGGGAAAAATGCATCTTCTACCCGTAACTATGAGAGGCACATGATCTGTCTTCTAATTTGTTTATACGATTATCTTTAATATTAAGGTTGTGTATCCATTTAGAATTTATTGTAGAATATGGTGTAAGGTAATGGTCTAAGCTCATTTTCTGCTAGATTGCTTTCAAGTTTTCCTAGGAATTTGTGGGGTTTTTTTTTAAATCAAATATGGAGTTGTGTTGTTGTTTTTTTAACTAGGTAATTTATGTTTTCCATTTTACCAAACACTGGGTTGTCGAGGTCTGTTGTTTCTGAGTCTCCCTTATTTAGTCTGTTCCATTGATCTATCTATCTCTGTTTTCTAGCCAATCCCAGATGGTTCTGAGGACTGCTACTATATAATATACCGTGTTTCCCCGATAATAAGACCTATCCCAAAAATAAGCCCTCCCCTTACTGTGTAAGATTCCTCTAAAATAAGCCCTCCCCCGAAAATAAGCCCTATTGAGATTGCTACTGTAGTGAAGGTGATCCCCTGCACTACGCGCTACATTACGGTACCCTCTGTATGCACCGTCCCCCCCCCCCGGTGAAACGCACGCTGCACTCCAAGCTGCATCCAATCAGAGCTGTGGCAGTGAGCGCGTCATCCTGTTCTTTATTGAATTCATTATTGAATAAAGGTACATTTTTTTGTTCACATTTACCTGTTTATTAAAATTGCTGTCAATGTTCATTAAAATAAGCCCTCCCCTGAAAATAAGCCCTCTGGTGTTTTTCTGTCCAAAAAATAATAAGACAGTGTCTTATTATCGGGGAAACATGGTAGTTTGAGGTCTGGAAATGCTATTAGCCTTTCTCTACTTCTTTTAATCATATCCCCTAACATTCTAGACCTTTTGTTATTATTTTATCAAGTTCTATAAAGCATCCCTTTGGTAATTTGGTTAGCATAACATTAAAAGTATAAATTAATTTTGGTAATATTGTCATTTTTTATTATATTGGCATGACTTAGTCATGAGAACCAAATGTTTCTCTATTTAAGTTGTTCTTTACTTCTTAAAGGAGCTCTTTGTAATTGAATTAGTACAAATCTTTTGTATACTTTGGTAGGTCAGTTCCCAGATACTTTATGCATTTTATAGATATTTGTTGTGGGATTTCCCTTTCTATTGTTGCTTCTGATGCTTTGTTATTATTATATAGAAATATTAATTTATTTAAGATTTATTTTGTATCCTGAAACTTTGTTGAACCTAATTAATTGTATCAAATGGTCTCTGCTCATTCCCTAAGATTTTCCAAGTAAACCACCATACCATCAACAAATATGGATAGGTTTGTCTACTAATTATCTATCTTTATATGTTTGATTCACTTCTCTTGTTTTTACTGCTATTTCTGGTTCTGCTATAGCAGAACTGCTGTAGCATTTCCAGAACTATATCCAATAATAGTGGGGAGAGTGGCTATCCTTGCTTTGCTCCCATATTTATTGGAAAAGATTCTAGTATTTCCCCATTGAGTATGATACTGGTCTTTCTTTTATATAGATGCTTTTTATGCTATTTAAAAAGTGTGTGTGTGTTTTAACCATAAAAGAGTATTATATTTGGTCAAAGGCTTTTTGCTGCATCTATTGAGTTGATCATATGGTTATGGTTGTTTTGGTTTTTAATGTGAATATTTAATTTCCCCTGTAATTCCCTAATGTTGAGCCATCCTTGCATCCCTCGTATAAATCCCAATTGATCATAATAGATGATTTCTTGGATAAATAGTTGTAGTCTGTTTAAAATTTTTGTGTCAATGTTCATTAATAATATTGGCCTATAGTTTTCTTTCTGTTATTTTCTTTCCCTGATATAGGTAATGAGACTATATTTTCTTATAAAAGGATTCTACATTTTTTTTCTTAATTTTTGCAGATAATTTGGGAAATATGGGTACTAACTTTTCTCTAAAAGTTTGATAGAATTTTATGAATCCATAAGGACCAAGAGTTTCCCCTTCCTCCCCTGGCCCACTTTGGTAGTTCATTTACAACTGGATCTATTTCCTTTGCTGAGATTGAGTTGTTTAAGATGTCTAAAAGGTTTTCTGATAGTTTGGATAATCTGTATTTTTTAGGGTATTCCCTCTATTTCTTTTGTGTTCTCAGTTTTGTTAGCATATAACTATGCATTAATATGTTCTGATTATTCTTTTTATTTCTTCTGGTTTGGCTGTGACTTCATCTTGTTCATTTGTTATTTTATTGATTTGATTTTCTTCCATCTTTTTAAAAATCATAGTAGCTAAAGGTTTATCAATTATTTTAGTCTTTTTGAAGAACTAGTTTTTAGTTTTATCATTTTAGTATTTATTTGTTTCTAACTTATCTCTCTTCTATTTTTAACATCTCATTGTTAGTGCTTTTGTTTATTTGTTGACTTTTTAGTTTTAAATGCCTATTCAGTTCATTAATCTCTTCTTTCTTCTCTTTTTTCTCTATTTGTTAATAATACATGGTTATAAGCTGAATTCCAGAAATTGTGTTATGTTGTTTCATCATTATAATTTACTTTTACGTAATTATTAATTCTATTATTTGTTCTTTGATACATTCATTATTTGGGATTTCAGTGTTCAGTTTCCATTTGGGGCTGTAACTTTTGTGTGTGGTCCCTGAACCAGTTATTATTTTTTATTGTGCTATGGTGTATAAAGGATTCTTAACTATTTCTGCCTTTTAACGTTCCTGCCTTTGTTTGAAATATTTATATGCTCTGATACATGATCAGTTTTGGGGGCGTTTTGTTTTTTGCTTTTTGGAGGGGGGAAGGCAGGGCATTTGGGGTTAAGTGACTTGCCCAAGGTCACATGGCTAGTAAGTGTTAAGTATCTAAGTCTGGATTTGAACTCAGGTCCTCCTGACTCCAGGGCCAGTGCTCTATTTACTGTACCACCTAAATGCCCCACATGATCAATTTTTCAATGATTCAATGATTTCAAATGATTTCAATGATTTTTCATGATCAAGTTCCTTGTGAAGCTAAGACATATGTATATTCTTTTGCTGTTACATTTAGAAGAGAAGAAGACATAAATCTTTTAATTCTAGCTTCTCCAGCAATTTCTTCAGTTCCTTATATTCCCTTTTGTTTATGCTGTTAGACTTATCCAAAATGGATAGAGGGATTCTGAAGTCTGGTCTCACTATTCTGTTACAGTCTATGTCTCCTTGTAGTTCAGATGTTTCCTTGATAAGTCTGGATGCTAAGGCCTTTGGAGTGTATAAATTTATCACGGATATTTATTTTCTATAGTTTCCTTCAGCATACTCCTGTTTTCTTGTTTATCACACACACACACACACACACACACACACACACACACACCTTTTTTTCTTTTTCAGTCAAGTAGATTCTCCCTTCTCTTTTTCTGTTTCAATTAGTCATGTTCATTAAGTTTTTAAATTTTCATTTTTGCACCCCTTTCCAAAAAGAATTTCTCTCATTTTCTTTATTCTTTTTGTCTACTGTAATCCTCATTCTCTGATTCATGACCCCTATAATTATCTGGTCTTTCTCTTTTCTCTGCATACCTCATGTATACTCTCTCCAGGTTATCTTTTTCCTTCCATTTGCCTCAAAATCTACTCCCTGGACACAAGCTCCTTTTGATCTCAAGGTGCCCATTGTCCCCAAGAGTTCCAACTCCTACCCCATTCTAAGGTAGGGCTTTTCAAGTAAATAATTTTGAGTAGACTTTTTAAGCACTAAATCCACCAGGCTATACCCATCACAATGTTGCTATTTCCTTTCACAGACCATCTCTTTTCACCCATAAGAACTTTTATCAGTGAAACCCCTTTGCACCATCAAAATAAGGTGTCCTTTCTTTCTTCTCTTTTTTAATTGTTCCACCACTCCCTGTAGGCCCTTCTCTTTCTGAGACCACAGGGGTTACCTTCCTCTCATTGCTAGCCCTTGATTTGGCCCTGGAATATCCTATATTCTTCTTTATTCCCTTTCTGTCCTTCCCCTGCTTCATGTACCCTCCTATGTTATAATGCAAGAGAGAGAGACAAAGAGAGACACGGGGGGGGGGAGACAGAGAAGAGGGAGAGGGAGAGGGAGAGAGAGAGGGAGAGGGAGAGGGAGAGGGAGACGGAGAGGGAGAGGGAGAGAACATTGTTTCACTAGTAGGGAAACTATCTCCTGTCCATAATGGCCCTTATTCTGCCTCTTCACTGTTACTATTCATTCCTTTCTCCTTGTGTACATTTAGGAAGAAGTATTTTACTGGTCTCTCTGCTGTCACTGTTGTTACTGGTCTTGACTGTTGCATTTATTCAGTCTTCCTACATTCTTATTTTTGGGGGTGTTTGAGAAGCAAATAATATCTTCAGTTCTCGTTTTCTTTCTGAAAATGTTTCAGATGTCTCTTTATTATTAAACATCTACATTTTTTTCAGGTATGGTTAAGCACAAATTTGCAGGGTGGGTCACCCTGGCCTATATCCTGAGCTCCAAATACTTTTCAAAACACATTATTCCATTCCTCCCCCCCCCACCCCACTTTCTTGCATTATTTGCATTTCTTTCCTTTGTATTTAAGTCTCTCCCCTAATAGATTGTAGAACTCATGTGCCCAAATCGAATTGCTAAATGTAACCACTATGTGTCTTGGAGTTTGCAGTCTTGGGTTTTTTGTTTGTTTTTATTTTGCTTTGATTTTTTCCCTGCATGTGATCTGTGAATTCTTTCCATTGGTAGTTTGCTTTCTATGTGCAGAACTTTGGGGCAATTCTCTTCTATTATACCCTGAATTACTGTGTTAAAAGTTTTCTGTTGGGGTGGCTAGGTGGTACAGTGAATAGAGCACCACCCTTGGAGTCAGGAGGACCTGAGTTCAAATTCCGCCTCAGACACTTAACACTTACTCTTAACACTTACTAGCCGTGTGACCGTGGGCAAGTCACTTAACCTTGATTACCCTGCCTTCCCCCCTCCAAAAAGCAAAAAAAAAATTTTTTCCCGTCATATTCTTCTGGAACACTTATAATCCTTAGGTTGTCTCTGCACATCCTGTCTTGGAGATTAGCATGCTTTGCTAACCTAGTGAGCATATTTTCTCTTATTGTTATTGGGTTGCTGTTTTTTCTTTTTTAAATTTTTAAATTTTTAATATTTTAAATAAACTTCTATATGTTTGCATTCCCAATCTATTGCTCTCCTTTTGATTCTTTGGTAAGACTTACCACAGATTACAATTTTTCTATTTTGCTGGTCATTTTTTCTGTGCAAGCCAATAAATTCTGCTCTTTCAATTTTCATTTCTCTTTTGAACCATTCAGAAGCAGTGTTTTATGGTTCCATGTCCTGTACACATTGCAGAGTCCTCTGTCTCATCAAGTGTTGGATCATTTTCCTTTGGATATGGGGGGATGATAGGTAGTGAGGAGTTGAGAATGACTCTTAGGTAATTCCAAGGGATTAGAACAGAAAAAGCAAAGAGATATTGGATGATAGAGGTGAGAGAAGAATCAAGTTAAGGATTTTTTGAGGATGCTACATATATTAGTATGTCTGTAAGCAGTAGGGAAGGAATTAGAATTAGTAGACAGGAAAAGACTGAAGATAAGAGATAAAGTGAGGATAACAAAGGGTACAATTTTTTTTTTTGATGAAATGGGATGGAATGAGATCACTTGTAGGTAGAAGAGTTAGGGTTGTTAAGGAATAAGACCATCTCTTCATGTGAGGCAGGGGTGAAGGAGGAAAAAGAAATTGTGATATGAGATGAGGCAGAGGGAAGAAGAGGAAGCTCATGGTGAATGGCCTCACTTTTTTTCTGTAAAACATGAGGCAAGATCTTCAGCTGAGTAGGTGAAGGTAGGGGGAGCCATGACAGGATGGAAGAGTGATGAAAAGTTTTAGAAGAGCTGCTGTGAAAACTGGGATAGTGAATTGAAAAGGGAGGAGTAGTGGGTTTGCCTATCAACTGTGAGGGAGAAGTTGAGGTTGTGTCACATAAAATTTTAGTTTTCCCAGTCATAATTATGTCATAATTTTCTCTACCTTTGTTCAGCAGCATGTATGTAGGAGAAAAGGCACCGGATGATAGGAGCAATCCAAGTCTGGGGCTTGGCATGGTGCAACTGGTGATATCATAAATGGTCTAGGGACTGAAGATGACAGTATAGAGTACAAATGGTTCACTAAGGAGTCAAGATAGGAAAAATAGGAGAGGTTGGCTAGTGTGGCAGTGATAACTAAGGAGTCAAGGGATTGAAAGCCATGGTGTGTACTAAGAGCAGTGTTTGGTAAGTAAAGGTAGAGGGAGAGGAGGAGAGTCAATAAATTATGGCAAGATGCAAGGAGTTCAGAATTCTTGTATATTTGGAGCCTGTGCATTTATGAGTGATGGCAAGATCAAGGGTATGACCATCTTTTTGCATGGTTGAGGAAGAAAGGGAAAAGAGGTCATGGAAAGTGAGTTGATTGAGCAGCTGAGTGGGTAGGGTGTTTGAGGAAGATTCACTATGGATGTTGAAGTCCCCAATAATGACAGAAGGAGTTAGAGAGGAAAGAAAAATTATGTACTTAACTTATTGAGGAGGGAAGGGGAGTGACTGAGGTCCATAGATAATAGCAAGTAGGATTTTAATTGAGTGGTAAATATGAATTGCATCTATCTAAAAGAAGGAGAGAGGGGTGGCTAGGTGGCACAGTGAGTAAGAGCGCTGACCCCAGAGTCAGGAGGACCCAGGATTGGTTCCGGCCTCAGATATTTAACACCCACACAAAATAACTGGCCATGTAACCTTGGGCAAGTTACTTAACCCCAATTGCTTTAAAAAAAATAAAAGGAGAGACTTCTGAGTGATGGAGATAGAGGGAGAATCTGGAAGTGGCAAAGGGAAGCAAAGAGCAATCCAATTCTCCTGCCTTGATAAGTGAGCTAAGAGGAATGAGGAAGGGAAAAGGTGGCCAGAGAGACTGCCATTGGGAGAGGTAGGTTCAGTGATAGCTAGAAGATGGAAGGAGAGTGAGAGGAAAAAACTTAGGATGAAAAGAAGTTTATTGCCAATGGAGCTGGCATTCTGGAGGACACAGTAGAAGGTGTGGGCATTTGGTTGGAAGTTTGAGGTAGAATGGCTGAGAGAGTTGGGAAAGAAGAATTGGGTAATTGAGGATGGGATATGGGATTTGTGTAATTATCTACATGAGAAAGAATTTACAGTGTGCATGCTCTATAATTTTCAGGGGTTTTCCACCAATGCCACTCCACCAAGACTCAAACTTGATATTTTATGGAAGTTCTTTGAAGAGAATGATGGTGCATAAGCCCACGACTCTGTTCTAGTTAAGTCAGGAGAAGGCCATGTAAGCTCTGTTAAGGACCATCAGCATACACATCAGCTTCCAAAATAAAAGAGACTTCAATTCTAGGGAAGAAGATTGAGTCAACTAAAACAACAATCCCCTAGAGACCGTTATATTTTGACTTCCTGTTATAAGAAGATTTCTTTGACTCAGAATTATCTTATTCTCTATCTAATTTATCTGTTCATTTCATCCCCTTGGATCTCAGAACCCTGGAGACATTCTAATAATGAACCCAGCCTAATTTTTGAAAAATAAGACTTAGCCCCTAAGTAACGGTTCCTCTTCTACCCTAGCCAAAGGTTTCCTTCATTATTGGCAGGAGTGGCATGTGGAACATTCCAGCTGATGGGGTGTGGACCAGTCTGTATGGTGGAGGTCAAACAAGGCAAGAGGAATTCCCTAGCTGACTCCAGTTAAAATGAATTAGGAGAACATGACTGCCCTGAAAATGATCAGGCTTAAAATTTACATGCATTGTTGCAACATTTGACCTTAGCAAATCAGTTCCATGCAATTTGTCTAGCTAGATCTCTTGTCTCTTTCTACATATTGAACTCTGTGTTTGAAAACCTGAATCTTTCCCCTTACAAGATTCTAACACCACTCTCTCTTCCTGCTCCACTCTGCCCTCCCCCACTCTCAGCTTCTGTGACTCTCTAGTTTAGAAGCTGCTTCTTTGGAGTTGCCTAGTGCTGTCAAGGATCCAGCTTTCATAGGCTTTGTGTCCAGATTCATCACAGCCAAGTCTCTTTGTTATACCTTCTTTCTGAGATCTCAGGCAGCTTGGTAGTACATCCCAGCACATGTCACCCCAGGAGGACTCCCACTGCCCAGGGAAAACACATCTACAGACCAATGGGAAGAACACCAAGGAACACAAACCCCTGTAGTCATGCCATTCCATCTCATTAAAGTCTACTCATCTCCTTTCTCCCTCCAATAAGCATTTTTATATTCTGAAGAAGCAATATAATTAGGATCAGTAACTTATATTTCATATGTGAAGACCAGTCATACAAATGTAGCCTTATCCAAGTGTCTTGGCAGCAAGAGAAGGGTCTATCTTGGAAGAATACTCAATAACAATTCATTTCATTGGCTTATGTCCACAACAAGAATCTTATCTGGGAAAATTTGTCACAACCTGGCTCATTTCTAGGCATTCAAGTCACCCCATCTGCTAGCAACCAAGGCAACCAATAAGACTTTTGAATATAAAAGTATTTATTTTAAGTCATAAGAACATAAATGTTACTCAAATCCAATTGTGTCTGTTACCTTTATATATTTTATACCTTTTATACCAAATGTATACCTTTATTGATTTTATAATGAGTTCATTTGTCCTCAACATGCAAAGAATCAACTCACATTAAGCACTGAGCGTCCAAACAGCTGAGTGGCACTGCCATCACCGATCCTGTGACTGGTACACGTCATGTGCACTCTCTGCTGGCTACCCCACCTGTTTGCAGCTGTCACCACTTCCATAGCTGCTATCCATCTCTCAGCTGCTTCTATGAGTCATTGTCTCCACAGCTGCCTCCCCCTGCTGCTGCCATCATCACTGGAAATTCTATAGCTTTACAGCCCAGCCTTCGTGAGGGCTTTTGCCCACCCCATGTTTATGTGAGCTCTTCTTTTTGCTATTCCTAAGGTTCTACTATCTATCTCTTCTTTCTTCCTTCTAGTAGGCCTTCTCCTCTTGTTCAATCAATGCTAGTGATGAGTGCATCTTGCCTTGGACCATTTGCCCACAGCATTCTGGGAAATGTAGCCTTTGCCATCCTCCAATTCATACATGAGCCCTCCTGTCTCAGTGGATGAAGAAAAGGGGAGGAGTAAAATCTTTTGTTTAGGCCTGCTACACAAACACTAGCAGTGAAGGCCCTGTTTTAATCCCCTCTTCTTTTTGCCCTGGCATGAGGCCATATGGCTTATGTGCTCCTCAGGGATACTGCCTGCAGCTGCTTACCTCCGAGACTCAATTCAGTAACAGCACTTCCCTTGCTATAACAATAGTCATGGGACAAAATAGCTTTTGTCTTTTTTAGATAGCCTCTCCTTTACCTTATGGCTATATTAATTGCCTCTCTTATTTGTTCAGAGAAATTGGCTTTCTTTGTATGTCTCACACATTGTATTAATATCCTGTCTCATCCCATCTCTTTGCACTGACCAACCCCCTTGCCTATAATGTACCTTGAGAAACTAAGTGGCACAATGTATAGAATGTTGGACCTAAAGTCAGGAAGACATGACAAGGCTCAGACATTTACTGTGTGACCCTAAGCTAGTCACTTAACCCTGTTTGCCTCAGTTTCTCCTTCTGTAAAATGAGCTGGAGAAGAAAATGGTAAACCACTTCCCCCCAAATGGGGTCACAGAGAGTTGGACACTACTCAACATCAACATCAACCTCACCTCTCTTAGTTACCCTCTTTCCATATCTTGCTTTTATTTACATTGTGTTTGTTCTGTATGTATTTACACATATGTGTATTCTCTCTTTCAATAGAATGTAAGCTTCTTGAGAACATGGACTGTTTCCATTTTTTTTTACTCTGTATATCTAGTACCTAGCAAAGTGGCATACAATAAATAGGTGCTTAAGATAGCCACAGTTGGTTATTTTCAAGGAAAACTAGTAGTAACAGAAAAAGGTAAAATTAATTAGTGAAGCTATCTTGATTACCAATGGTTTTCAGGAGACCTGTTATTTCTTTTTCTTTTTTTGTCTTTTTTGGTGAGGGGAGGGCAGGGCAATTGGGGTTAAGTGGCTAGTCCAAGGTCACACAGCTAGTAAATTTTTAAGATCTTTCCTGCCCCTAGGCTTAAGTGAGCCTGGAGCCTGGGGTGGGAGGCTTGTTTTTTAAGAGATACTTTGTGATTGGGCAGTGGGTCAAGAGGGTTGTTACATTCTCTGAGCCTGGAGAAGGCTATATAATCCCTGATGGGAGGCTATGTTTTGGGGCTCACTTTGAGAAGTGTTGTGTGATTTGACCAGATGAGACTCTGGGCAGCCATTGAGAGACCCTGGCTTTGAAAACCCAGATATTGATGCTTCCCCCTCTGGTAACTGACTAGGTATGGATGTAATGGTCAAGGCAGTTGGAGGCCTGTCTGCTCAATATGTGTTTCTGTTTTCTTGTAACCTCTGTATGCTCTGAAGTTCGGGGTGCTGACTTTTTCCCCTGAACAAGGTAAATGATATGTTTGATTGATTAAAGCAAGATTGTTAACCCATTTTGAGTTGCTTTCCTTTAGAAGAGCAGATCTAAGAACCTGTGTTGGCAGCCACCCTGGGGATTCTGGGGTGCTTGCTGCTACAGTTATGTATCTGATGCCAGATTTAAACTCAGGTCCTCCTGACTCCAGGGTTGGTGCTCTATTCACTGTGCCACCTAGCTGCCCCAAGATCTGTTATTTCTTGAGGATTGAACAAAGAGGAAGGGAAGGAGTCCTACTATGAGCTGGGTGTTGTACTAATTCCTTTCAAATTTATCTCTTTTGTTCCTCACAAAAACCCAGTAAGGTAGGTGCTATTATTATGCCCCATTTTACAGATGGAGAAACTGAGATAAATAGAGGTTTAAGGGGCTTGCCCAAAGTTACACAACTAAGTGTTTGAGATGGATTTGAATTTGGGTCTTTCTGACTCCAGACCCAGTGTTCTATATGTTGCACCACCTACCTGCCTCTTAGGGGAGGTGATTATCTGCCTCAGTTTTGCTAGTGGCTTTTTTTTCTTTTGGGGAACAGAAAGCACGTAGCAGCTTTATGTGAAACTATGGATTAAATCTTCTCTGGGACTATTGCCTAAGTGTTTCAGTAAGGATACTTTGCACTATCCTGGTAAGTAGTTTCATCCGTTATCCATCATCATTAGGCAAAAGTGATATTCAGTCTTTTGAGGTGCCAATTTGTGAGAGCTGGTTCAGGTATGAAAGAATTCACTTAGACATATTTCCTCTTAGTCATTCACTGGGAGCTTTATTATGTGAAGCACATGGGCCTGAGATTTAACAAAGAGCTAAACAAAGGCCCCGATACAGGAAAAAACTCAGACTTACATAGACAGAAAGCTATACAATCTGTAGGATGATGATATAAGTTTAGGGTTTCTTATGGGGGTTGGAGATTTAGGGACAGGATAAGTACAAACAAGGTGAGGAAGGTGGTTTTTTGTAAGATTAGGAAAAATTGTTATTACACAGGATGAGGAAGATGAATGATAGGATAGGGAACAAAGGATAAATCCTTTTGGTATAAGTTGTATGGTATTTCAAGATAAGGGGAAAAGGGCATTAGGACACCCTCAGGTTATAGGATGGGCTACAGAATGAGCCTCAAACTCCCTCAGGGGGCCTGGCAAAGTAACCCTTACCATTCCTTTTAAATTTTAAGGCACTGTTTGTGTCTATATCAAGCCCACAGTAAAATGTGAGTTTCTTGAAAGCAGGGCCATTTACAAATTTTGTAGCTTTACTGCTGTCTAGTGTAGTGCCTTACCCATATGTAATTAGGGAGATTTCACTTCCGACTTCAACGAATGTAATCACAGAGGTCCTAGGATATAATCACAAAGTATAAAGTAAATGTTAAAGAATTTTCCTACAACTTCATAACAAATATGGGAACAAGTTCTTAACAATCTGAGAGGATAATAGAGCCTTGACTTTTGGATGAACTGAACTGATCATTGTACATTTTGTAATATGGCTGAAAGAATCAGGCACATCCCTGGGGCTTATACACAAAAGAAATAATCCCCTCAGCAAGGAAAGATTCCAGGTTCATGAATGCTTTGTGGAGAGAGATACCTTTCAGTGTACCAAACAGAAGGCATCAAGGGGGTGAGGTATTCTGTCTCCTGATCTCCTTTTACTTTTGGTCATGGCATTGGAGCTTCTGAAGCAGTCGGAGATAATACATCTATCTGGGGCACTAAGGTCAGACACAGATGCAGACAGAAAGTGACTGGAGGGATGAAGAAACTTCAGAGACCATCATCCTTTATGGTAGAGAGTAGATTCAAGAAGGAAGAAGGTCCTTAGACTTTAAATTAGCATAATACCCAAGGGGAGCTATAAAGGATTATGAAGAGAGGAAGGATTTCTGGAACCAAGAATTGTGGGTTGCTTTTTGACACATGTGTATTCTACATGGGCGCCTCAGTACAATTGTCCTCTAAGTCTAAGCTTACTCTGCCCATGTTCTTACTTTTTATTAAATAGTTTTGCTAAAATTAGCTAAAAGTCATTTAAGTCTACTTGCTTATCATTAATGTGAAGCACACCAATGGGGGCTCATAAGCTATAGAAGTAAGAATAATCACCCTTAGGGTGAACCTTAGAATATGAGGTGGTAGTTACCCTTCTGGGGACTCAAACTGGCTGATTAAGCTGGAAAAATAAGCTGGAGGAGATATTACATATATTTGGTGCTTGTTGAATTGGTTTGAAAATCTGAAATTCCTGATGGCATACCACTGTCACCACCACTACAATGCCACTCTTACATTTTCTTATTCCTTTCCTAATTGTTCTCATACTTCCCCAACTTTGAACACCAGCAGGATTTCTTCTGGGGCTATTCCAATAAATCCTCTACTATCTATATATCTATATCTATACCTATATCTAATTTGTGCCATGGTTTCATTTAAATATTTTTTATCTAAATAAAGTTTTAAATATTCTTACAAAGGGAAAAATATTTTTGATGCCATCAATGTCCCTAGTGTTCTTGGGTTAAGATAAAACAACTCAGTAAAGCTGAAAAAGACTAATACTTCAAAAAGCTATTAAAAATTAATACATGTTCTTTTTTTCATACCAATGTGTGGTAAAACAAAATTGAGCATTTTCTGCAGTCAAATAAACACTTACTCCATACAGCATTATTTGAAAGCTGATAACCAAATGGTCTAATAATGATAATCACTATTCAACAATGACCTTCTGTGAGATGCAAAGTTAAAAGCCAACAGAATTCCTGCTTTCCATATTAAAACATTTAGAATTCAAAGCTTGTATAACTATCAATTGAAATATTCTCCCTCCTTTCCCTCTTCTGTATCCATTCCATCGCACTCACTCCTTTTCCCTCCATCCCCTTATCTTCTTCCTTGTATATAAGATTTTTATTTCATGGCTTTATTCCTGGAAGCAACACTTCAAATTCTCTGAGAGGGTGAAAACAACACTTAACAAAAGACTTGTCTTTGGCACTAATATCCTAATCAAAGAAGCATTGCATATAATTAACATTTGTCGAATTATAGAGAAAGCAATTTTCCCAAGTTTTAGACTTGTTCTTAGGTAATTACTCAAAAGGTTTAAGTAGCTATATGGCCTAGAGGCCTGTGGAATAAAAGAATGCTTCTTCTTTGGGGAAAGAGCAGAGAACCTGTTCTTGTTTAATCGCACATATGTTGGAGCTTTAGGCAGATATCCTATGTAACATATTGGGGGTATTAGAGAACTCTATGCACAACTGAGAATTTACTCAAAGCTAAAAGAGAGAGCTAAGGTGATGCAATGAGTAAATGGTTTACTACCGTAGATAAGTCTTGCAAAGAATTTTCATAAATTGATTAACCCGAAATATATTCATCTCATAAAATTGGCATCCCCTCTTCTGCCTTCCTTCACAAAACAGGCAGATAATTTAGACAGCTCTCTTTCCTCCCTAACTAGCCCCATGATATGCTAGTACTTCTCAAATCACAAGGGTTTCTACTGGAGCTGAGCCAATGACACCTCCAGAGCCTGCACATTTTTTTTTTGCACTGTGGTTTCATTTAAACATGTCTTAGATGTAAATAAATTTTTAAAAATTCATGCAAAGAAAACTTTTTTTCATGCCACTTTTGTTCATATGTTTCTTGGTTAAGAGTTTGGCAATTTAGTCATGTTAAGAAAGGCTAGTGTTTTGAAATAACAGGCCATAAAAATAACAAGGGAATAGTATAGAAAGATAAAAAAAATATATTAAAATGGTGAGATAAAATACATTTAGTGACTAAATAAAGTTTTTGTTCCCCATTTATACTGATAATAGTGAAAATGAAACTACTGCTTTTAAGCTGCAAGAAACTGCTATTATAAATGGACTTTAACACTATTGCTTTTAAATAATAACTTATATTGATATAATTCTGAACAACTTTCACTTGTTCAGTCATTTTTCAGTCATGTCTGACTCATAGTGATCCCATTTGAGGCTTTCTTGGCAAAGGTACTGGAGTGCTTTACCATTTCCTTCTCCAGCTCATTTTACAAAGGAGGAAACTGAGGCAAACAGGGTTAAGTGATTTGCCAGGGTCACACAGTTAGTAAGTGTCTGTGGCCAGATTTGAACTCAGGAAGAGGAGGCTTCCTGATTCTAGCCCTGGCACTCTATCCTCTGTAGCTGTAACTTCCGCTACTTATATACTCTCAAAGTCTCATTTAATTTGATCAAATTATCTCATTTTCAACATGACAATCAATTGATAAATAAGTCATCACCATAGCCAAATAAACTTTAGATCTCACTTACTGAGTCAGAATTGAGGAGGTAAGTAAAGTGGGTAAGCTTCTGGAATCAGAGAACCTGCATTCAAATCTTGATTCTTGTGCTTATTATTTGTGTAGCCTCAGGCAATCTACCATGACTTCAATTTCCTCATATACTAAAAAGATGAAATTCATGATGTCTCAGGTGCCTTCTAGCTTTAGATCCATGGTCCCATGATTCTAACTTCCTGGACCACTAAGAATTAAGCACCATGAACGCTAGTGTAGGTATACAAAAATGCCATTATAACACCAAGTGACATTGTGGTCTACATAGTTGGCTCATGCCAATACCATCATTTTTTGTTGCAATTGGGAGAAATGGTATATAGAGAAATAACATTTCTTGACCTTAACCAAGAAATTAAGATGCAATGAGGAATGATTCCAAGGGAGAAAAATAGAGTTGGGTGAACTCTACTTATTTCATCTCTTTGCTCTTTCCAACTTCCTTTCCTACCTGGAAGGAATGGGGAGGATTCTTTTTTCCCCACATTAGGACTGATCTTGCAGATAGGGAGTCATCTCTGTGGTTTAATTTGAGAGATCTATAGAAAGTCCCACCATTTACTTCTTCAACAAAGAATTCTTTAACCTATGCCCTAAATTCCACAAATAATCACTCCTTTAAATAAAGCACTGCTCACTTCCTATAGTTGTTTTAACATGTAGTTACCTGGGAAGATAAATCAGTAAGCTTAAGTATAAATATGTTTATCCAATGTCTTCTTCCTAGGTAAAGTAGTAGAGAAAAATGTGGGGATCCTTTCACACACACTAGGAGAAGAGTGATGAATGAGCTGAAGCAGAAGGGGTGCTGGAAAAGGGAGAAAGCCAAAAATGGGAAGGCCATATAACTCAGGGACTAAGGTTCCAAGGGCAAATGTTGCCAATTTCACAATTTGGTTCCTTTTCAAAATTAGAAACACCATTAGTACTGGATTTGGGAGAGAGTGTGGCAAGGGATTAGGAGAGTCCACCACACATCTGCCCTGGGGAAAGGACCATTGGGAAGCCTCATTGTCCCATAGGGAAGAATCACAGATTACTTAATAGAACAAACTGCCCCTCTCTTGAAAATGATGAAAAAGTTATGTAAGAATAGGATCAGCCTTATAAAGTATGGTGTAGTGAGTAGAAAGAGCACTGAATTTAAAGTCCTAGCTTCAAATTCTGCCTAAAACACTAAGACAAATGAAAAATCCAAGAGACAGAAAAATCCAAGACAGTTTCTGGGTTATTAATACTGAATTTATTAATTAGGCTAGCTGGAAATCAATAAATTGATGGTCAGTGGTTTCTCTTAGTAACCAAAGATACCAAGGAAGACCCTTAAATCACTTCTGAAAGGGAACCTCTTTGACAAGTGAAAATCAACCCTGATTGGTGGACAGTTAACAAGGAGGTGGGCTAAAAATCTTTAGTTCCTCCTTCTGAGAGCTGACTTGATCAAGAGACTTAGCAGCCTCAAGGCATCTGGACAGAGGGACCCATTTCCATATGGACCTCTTCAACTAATTTTCTCTTTCATGAATTAGATTGCCCTAATCTCCAATAGAGGGGATCAAGGACAGGGGTTTCTTCCCCCAGGCAAAGGCTCACACAGACTGGTTTCTGATCATACTCTAAACAGAAATTAGGTCTCCCAGTTGAGTAAGATCATGCCCAAAGTTAATAAGCATGTGCCTTGGGGACTAGAAGCAAATCTTACTGCTCAGCCATGCCCTTCAGAGACCTCTTCAAGAGTTGGGTTTTAAAAGAAATGAAAGGAAAGGGGTTGATGACAAATTAATTATTAGTTATTAATATAATAACATATTAATTTTTCTTAACACTTATTGTTGTGGCTCCCGAGACCTCACTCAATCTTTCTGAGACTCAGTTTCATCATCTTTACAATGGGAATAATTATTGACTATAGACCTCAGAGGATTGTTGTGAGGAAAACTTCAGCTTTGTTAATTTTAAAGTCCTTTAGACATGTGAGTGGTTGTTACTTATAACAGAGGTGATGATGGTAGGCAGCAAAGAATCATTTGCAGAGGCACATCTGTGTAGTAAACTCCATAAGCCTGATATCCTATCACTAAGGGGGGTTAAATTGTATTAAGTACATTGCTAAAATTCAATTCTATCAATAGGGGAAGGAAAGAAGGAAGGAAGGAAGGAAGGAAGGAAGGAAGGAAGGAAGGAAGGAAGGAAGGAAGGAAGGAAGGAAGGAAGGAAGGAAGGAAGGAAGGAAGGAAGGAAAGAAGGAAGGATACCTTGCCCAGGCTGGAAGTGTAATGGCCACTCACAGAACAGTCCCAATACTGATCAACATGGAAGTTTTAACCTATTCCAATAAGGCAGCTAAATATCACAGTAGATAAAGCACCAGGCCTGGAGTCAGTAAGATTCATTTTTCTGAGCTCAAATCTAGTCTCAGATACTTACTAGTTATGTGATCCTGGGCAAGTCACTTCACCTTGTTTGCCTCAGTTTCCTCATCTGTAAAATGAACTAGAGAAGGAAATGGACAGCCACATCAGTATCTTTGCCAAGAAAACTCCAAATGGTGTCACAAAGATGATTCACAAAAATGAATGAACTATTGACTGGTTTAACCTTTTTTAGTCAGCCTGATAACCCCTCATCTCCAGGGGCTCGCCATATTAATGGAGACAGTGGATTAGCATTAGCTCTACTTCAACTCAGAACTCCTAAACTCAAGGATCCACTAGCCCTAGCCCTACTGAAACTCAGAACTCTCGAACTCAAGCAACCCACCAGCCTCAACTTCCCCAGGTAGCTGTAATAGGGATTATAGGCATCTGCCACCATGTCCAGCTTAATTAATTATTCTTGATGACTAAGTAATAAGCTCCGCTGTTTCTGTACTACTAAAGGCCTTATTTTGGAAAGGACAAGGTCATTCACTGCATCCTGGGTCATCACCAGTCATCTTGGCCTTTGTCTTGCCACTGGACTTCCATAACTTTGGAGGTGAGGGTGAGGCTGATGACCATGCAGCTCTGCCTCACTTAAATCCAATTCACCCACAAGTCAAGACATCACCTTGAAGATGTCATTGGTCCTCTTCGAGAAAGAAGGACCAAGAGCAACTACAAAACACCTAAAGTGTTTTTAACTTTTGTGCCTCAGAAAATAGTTTTAGTCATTCCACCCAGCTGTTAACATGAAGAGGGGTCTGGGATCTGTGTCTGAGAACCAGCTTACCTACATTCAGATGAGGTCATCATCAACTGACTTCAGGGTAATCAGTTTTTCAATTGTGGCAAATCTTGAAAGCCATACCAGATTAGACTATAAGCTCTTTGAGAACAGGAACTGTTTTTGCCATTCTTTGTATTCCCAGGGCTCAGTACAGTGCCCGTCATATAGTAGACACTTAATAAATGCTTCTTGCCTTGCCTTACCTTGCCTCATTCTAACAGTGCTAAGGTTGCTCAAAATCTTTTAGGAATAAGTGCCTTCCTAACAGAGATGCTATGTGGGAGATAGGGTGAATTATTATCACAGTTTTAGAGATAAGGAAGTTAATACTTAACTCATTTGCTCAAGAACACCAAGACTAAATATCCAAGACAGGGTTTTTAATTCAGTTATTTTCTGTCCCAAAGGTCCAATGCTCTTTATATTACACAGCATTGCTCCCTACTAGATCAAGATGACTCAGTGGAATTAATTGTTCTTTTTCACTTGTCTTCATGGATGCAACCCTTCTCTTTTTAGATGCTCAGTGGTGGAAGATCTTCATCCTTAAAACACACAAAATATTTTTGGAAACAGACAAATGTTATTTGGGTCAAAGCCTGGTAAGTAACACTTTTTTAATAATTAAAAAATATGTTTGAGTGTAAAGCGTCGAAACTGCTTTTCTTGGATGAGTCTGGAGTAACTTTTAAAGAAGGAATTAGTGCCAAAATGCTTTAAGCAAAAGGAATAAGCATATCGCTTCCCAAAGCGGTGACTTGGAACAGTGTGGTCAAGCTCAAATAGAAATGCATCCCCATGGAACATATTGATTTAGAAAACCACATATAAATATTTTCAAATACTTGAAAATAGTATCATTCGCCAATCCCACTCAAGTCTTTTATTTCTCAAGCTAAATATCAGTTGAATGAATGGTTTAATGAGCCAAGCACTATACTAAGAGATGGTGGTTTATTACTCTCTTCCTACTATTATGCTTCCCTTGATATTTATTTTAACCAGATTTCACCTGCATAAGCATGATGGGAGGTGGAGGGAGAAAAAGTAGCATCATTTGTCCTGGTCCTGTTTGGTCCCATTCCCTAGCTATGACCAAGATTAAAAGTAGGGTGAGTGATATCATGAAAATATTAGTCCGCTGGTGAATCGAAGCGACTGTAACTATCTTTACTAGTCCTAGTCCTTTACAGCCACCTATTCCTTAAGCCAAAAGAACAGATTGACTTCTCCTTCATTTTTGTTTTAATCAATGCTAGAGTATGCTCCAACAGGATCTTTCCTTTGTTGACCTTCTCAATACTTGTGTTTTCTACTGGATTTAGCAATCCTCATAGATTGTATAGCATCTCCAAAGGGTTAATATTAAAGAATGGTGACATTATTGCTCGTAGTTTTCCCTTTGGAGAACTATAGTTCTGATGAAACTGTGCAAGAGTGACATCTCACCCACCACAACTGTAGGAGTCACATGGAAGAAGAGTGAAAAGCTGAAGAGAAAAACTGGGAGAAAGTGGTTATTATGGCTGCATTTGTGGTATGGGGGCCTTAAGCCTTCTAGCATCGGTGAAGAATGACACATAGCTGTTGGTAATCCTCAATTCCTGCCTTGTTTAGCTAAGTGATCAGTAACGGACAAAGAACCAGCATATGTCGTGCTCAGTGTTTCTTTAGCCATCTAAACCTGTGGAAAATCTCACACTCACTACCTGTGTAAGCACACCCAATGAGTAACTGAAATGGCTTCTTCTTTCTCTATTGGAAAAGAGACATTTTGTTGCATTTTCCCTCTTTTTTATAACAAGAAACTAACTTAGGTAACAAAGTAATTCGACTATCAACTTAAGAAGTCTGAGGGATTAGAGGAGACAAGGATATTTTCTTGGGGTAATAGTTGTTAGGAGTGTTACTGCTGCTACTGTCTGAGTATTTGTTATTTTAAGATAATATACCGGGGTGACTAGGTGGCACAGTGAATAGAGCACTGGCCCTGGAGTCAGGAGGACCTGAGTTCAAATTCAGCTTCAGACGCTTAACACAAAAGCTAGCTGTGTGACCTTGGGCAAGTCACTTAACCCCAATTGCCCCCCAAAAAGCAAAAAAAAAAAAGATAATAGATCAAGCACTGAATTGGGTGTTAAAAACATGATTCCAATCCCAGCTCTACCAGTCATCATCAGTGTCAGTCATGTCAGCTGTTGTTCGCAAAGAGGACCAGGGATATCACAAGGGTGATATCCTGACTTTTGAGTGACTTGGATTTAAGTGAGGCAGAGGTGTACAAAGCCATCAGCCTCACCCTCTCTTCCAGTCCTCTAAGTCCAGTGGCAGGACAAAAACCTTCTTTGGACATGAGTTTTCTTACTTGCAGCATGAGGGGGCTGGAAAAGATGACTGCTAAAGTCCCTTCCAGATCTCATTTTAGGATCTTGTGATCCTATTTTTTAATATTACATGATGTTTAAGTGATTTCTTAACTGCTGGCTGCAAACAATAGAAAGTTGCTAAGTGAGCAGGCAACCAAATAAACCAATGCAAGTATATAGTATCTGGAGAATAGCAGTGATGGCAGGGGCTGGGTAAAGGGCAGGGGGACTATACATTCCTTCTATGGTATTTTCTCAAATCCTAGGCATGAGGACCTGTTATATCTGTTCATTATGCAGCTGCTGTACAAGGAAGGTAGTTACCTTTGCAACTTCTGAAGACCTTTACACTATCCACTCCCTAAACAAAAGAACTAATCGATTTAGTCCAGGATTTTATTTTGTGGTCAGAGTGACCCTTAATATGTCACTTTTTCAAAGTGGGATGTCATGTGCCCTGAATACTTCATGAGATTTTGTGAGAAGCAGTAGGACAAGCAAACTCAGGGAAAGTAAAAATGTCCTACAAATTAAAACCATTTCAGTTCTTGAGAGTTCTATGCAGAGAAGCCTAGTTGCATCGCTAACATAGATCAATGTTTGCTAATGTGCTTTCTGCCAGGATTCCTTCAAACCCCACCCCTCAGTTTTGTGATTAGAATTCTGCTTGCTCATTGCTCGGCAAAATAAAGACGGATGAATCAGTGCATTTAAATTTAACCCGACTTTGGGCAAAACAGTTTGGGATGCCTTATGGCTCTATCCTACTACCCTCCTTGAAATTACTTCTGAACTCCTCACAAGTGAGCAAGAGAGCTAGACTGATAAGCATTTTACAAGGGCAATGATTTCTCTTCCTATTTAGGAGTAACTCAGAAATGTGACATCATGGTTGGTGGGAAAGCCTTGAAGTCAAGAAGACCACAGTTCAAATCCCGTCTCTACCATATACCTCCTGTTTGACCTAGGCAAGTGTCAACCTTTCATTGCCCAGGCAACTCATGAAGACTATAAGTTAGAGGTGAAAATCTTTTCTGGCATAGGGCATTTCTTCCTCAGGAGTTAATCATAATCATAATAGCAACAACATTTACATAGTATATATGATGGGCCAAGCACTGTCCTAAGTGCTTTGTGAACATTATTTCATTTGATCCTCACAAAAACTCTGGGAAATTGGTGCTATTATTATCTCCATTTTACAATTGAGGAAACTGAGGCAAACAGAGGTTAACTGACTTGCTCAGGGTCACACAGCTAGTAAGTGTCCAAGACCTTATTTGAATTTGGGTGTTCCTGACTCCAGGTCCACTGCTCTACCCAATGTGCCCCCTAACTGCACGGGGAGTCCCCTCCATCAGTGAAATCATGAAAACCAATCCAAAAGAAAATGAAGATAAGGACTTGATTTTGAATTATCACCAAAGCCATTCTATTTCCTCTTCTTCTTCAGTGCATGCCCCGCAGGGAACAATGATTCCCTTGAGACATCACTGCCACTTTAAAATCCCACATACTAATTTCTATTGGTTCATAAGGGGTGTTTCTTTAGGAAACATATACAGAATCGTACAATTTTAGTACTGTTTAGAGATGATGCATTCTAACCCACCCATTACATAGAAGAGGGCACTAAGGCTGGTCCCAATGGGTCATGTGGCTGGTTAGTGGCAGAACTGATACAAGAATCCAGAACTTTTGGCTCCCAATCTATCACTCTTCCCATACTACTTTTCTGACTCCTGAAGGATTCTTAGGACCTTTTGCTTAAACTGGTCTTTTCATCTTTCTTTATGTGTTTGTGTCTGTGTGTGTGTGTTGTCTTCTCTGTTTCTCTCTCTCTCTCTCTGTAAATATATGTATATATATATATATATATCATATTTTCTATCTATATTTTTCTTCCAACAGGACTATAGAGATCCTTGCTTCTTCTCCTGACCTGCTACAATGTCATTCTGAGGAACCTTTGTCTTCCTTTGCTCATTGATGATTCTTACCCTAGAATCATCATTTTAGGAGGGAACTTAGCCATGTTTCTTGTCACTTTCACCTAGACACTCTGCAGTCCTCCTTCTTGCCTGCTGTGTTGTCCTCCAGGTAGGTATCCTTCCTTTTGTCTCCTTCATTTCTAGCACCCCTATATGTGTTATATATTCATTAGAATCCAAGTTCTTCTATGCCCAAAGGGCTATAAAAAAGTGCATACCCTTTGACCCAGTAATACCACTTCTAGGGCTATATCCCAAAAGATCATAAAAATGGGAAAAGGATCCATATGTACAAAAATATTTATAGTAGCTCTTTTTGTGGTGGCAAAGAATTGGAAACAAGGGGATCCCTGTCAACTGGGGAATGGCTAAACAAGATGTGCTATATGAATGTAATGGAATACTACTGTGCTACAAGAAATGAGGAGCAGAAGGACTTCAAAATAACCTGGAGAGACTTAGATAAACTGATGCTGAGTGAGGGGAGCAGAACCAGAACATTGTACACAATTACAGACACAGTGTATCTGTGATAACTAACTTTGATGGACTTGGCTCTTCTCAGCAATGCAAGGTTTTAAGACAACTCCAAAAGACTCATGATGGAAAAGGCTCTCCACATCCAGAGAAAGATTTATGGAGTCTGAATGTATATTGAAGCCAACTATTTGCCCTCTTTTTTTCTGTTTTACTTTGTTTTGTTTCTTCTTTCTCGTGGTTCATTCCATTGGTTATAATTCTTCTTTACAACTTGGCTATTTTGAAAATATGTTTAATGTGAAGGAATATGTAGAACCTATATCATATTGCATGCCATCTTGGGAGGAGAGGGAGCAGGAGAAAATTTGGAATTCAAAAGCTTGTGGAACTGAATGTTGTAGTCTAAAAATAAATTTAAAAGGGGGAAAAAAAAGAATGCAAGTTCCTTGAGGGTAGGGACTGTCTTACCTGCTTATATTTGTATTCCTAGCACAGTGCCTGGTATATAGGAAGCATTTAATAAATGCTCTATTTATCTATCCATCCATCCATCTCTCTACCTATGCAATACTGTCTACCATTCATCCATCAAATCTTATCTTACCTCCCTTTCATGGCCAGACTCCTAGAGCCTTTCATTCACTTCTCAATACCTTTTAAACTACTGAATTCACAACTCATCTAAAATTTCTCTCTCAGGGTATCAAAAACTTCTTAATTACTCAATCCAATGGATTTACACAGGACTCATCCTTTGATATTGCTATAGTAATTGGCACTTTCAACCATCACCCTTCTTCCTAAAAATTCTCCTCTTCCTCAGTTTCTATGACATGGTTCTTACTTCTCCTACTTCTACAATTCTCAGTTTCCTTTTCAAGATCATATGTCCCTCCTAAGTTTAGTAACCTGCTACTGTCCTGTCTCTGATCTGGACCTCTTCTCTCTCCTATGCAAGTATGACTCCCTTAGTAAGAGTAGATTTGTTCTTTTTGACCCCAGAAGGGAAAAAAAGGAAAAATGGGTAGAAATTGCAAAAAAGCAAATTTAGTTTTAATGTCAAGAAAATCTTTCTAATCATTAGTGGTCTCCAAAAGCAGAATGGGTTACCACTAAGAGGTGGTGGGCTTCCTCTCATTGGAGGGTTTCATGCACAGGTTGATGGCCCCACTTGTTAGATATGGTGTAGTATAGATTCCTCTTCAGGTATGGGTTGGAGCTGATGACCACTGAGACCTCTTACAGCTGCACAATTTTGTCAATCTGACTGAAGCTCAAGAGAGAGACTGAGAAATTATCCCATTTGTTCTCATAGGTTCAATTATCATCTCTATGAAGATGACTCCCTAAGCTGTAACTCCATCTACACAATGCTAGCTGCCTACTAGGCAAGTACATCTAAAATTCAACATTTCGAAGGGAACTGATTGCTTTCTTTCCATTTTTCAAAAAGGGCCCATTTTACAAACTCATATTTTGGGGGTAAGATCAGTTGGTTGGTTAGTTGTTGTCTTTCATTCTTGAAGGGGGCCAAAATGACATCACAGTGGTAGAGTCAAGTTTCAGTGTGTCTGTGACTGATCAGACCAATATGAGCCCAGAATGCTTTGCCACAGGTGGGGTACAAACAGTCCATGTGAACATTTGGGGTGGATTCTGCAAAATTGCACATCCTGTGTTTCCTTTGAGCTGCTTCAATTCTGCTTTGCTCATAGAGCACAGTACCTTTTCTGATGTGGGCATGCCATGATGAGCAGTCCTGTGCCAGTGTCTCCCATGTCATACAATCAGTCGCAAAGTTCTTAAAAGACCTTGAGAGTGTCCTTGTATTGCTTCTTCTGACCACCATGTAAACGCTTGCTCTATGTGAGTTCTACATAAAAATAGTCTTTTTGGCAAGCATGCATTTTGCATTTGCACAACAAGGCCAGCCCATCAGAGTCACACTCTCTGAAGTAGAGTTTGAATGCTGGCCACCCAGATCGGCCAGCAATCCTTGACTTCTCCCTCTCCTTTAGTTTGCCAAATCTAATCAACTGCCAATTCCTGAAAATTATTCTTCCACAAAATGGCTTCTAATCTTTTTCCAATCCATACTCACAGTCATTACCCTACTCATCTCTAGCCTATACTATAATATTAAGACTCCCACTTGGTCTCACTGTTTCCAGGATCACACCCTCAAATCCATCCTCCACACAGCTACCAAATGAATCATCCTAAGCTACAATCGTGATCATGTCATACCCACATGCCCCCATTAAAAACCTTCAGTGACTCTCTATTGCCTCCAGGATAAAATACAAATCCCTCAGACCAAAAATCAACAAGCATTTATTCAATCAATAAGCAAGTCAACACATATTTATTTAGCACCTACTCTGTGCTAGGCACTATTCTAGGTGGAGGGGACACAAAGACAAAGTTGAGACTGTCTTGCCAGTCAGGATGCTTACATTCTACTAGATGGAAATATGTGTATAGATAAATACATGCAGGCTATATGTCCCTCTCCATAAAAGTTATTACAGAGTATCAGCTGAGGGAATCTTGGAGCTGGTTCTTTAGCTGAACCTTGAAGGGAGCTAGAGATTCCCGACAGTGGAGATGAGGAGGGAGTACATTGTGGGTGTAGGGAGCAGCTTGTGTAAGGCACAGAGATAGGGAGATGGAATATCCTTTACAGAGAATAGCCTTGAAGCCGTACGTAATTGGACTACTTTCCATTTCATATTACTCCCCTTAACACACTAAATACCCCAGGCATGTTAGATTAAGAACTATTTCTCGAACTGATGACATCACTTGGAAAATCACTTAATATCTGTGCCTCAGTTTCCTTATCTTCAAAATTAAGAGGCTTTTCTCAATTGCCTCTAAAAAGTCCTTTTAGCTGGAGCTCTATGACCTTAGGATCATCCTGGCTGCCTTTCCTCTGGATATTCTGCAGCTTATTAAGGTTTTCAGTGTCCTTCCTAAACTTTATAGGGTTAAACATAATATACCAGATGAGGTTTGATTAAGACAGAGTAAAGTAGGTTAATCGTCTCTCTATTCTGGGAGACTATGACTCTCCTAAGAAGCCCAAGGTTCCATTAGGGTTGACTGTTTGCCTAGCCTTGGCAGAAATGTGTTTGTAGCAACATAGAATTAAGGACATTTAGGATTAAGAAGTGTGCAGGATGAATTTCCTCTGTGTCATATATGGAGGGTTGGACTATGCCTACCAAAGGGGAACTGGACAGTTGCTGTGGTCTGCTTTCCCTTGGAACAGTGCAAAAATTGCAGGTTTACTCAATAGGCCAAATACATAATATTGTGTGATATTGTTTCCTCAGAGGGAATATCTTACAATCATTGTGACCCCCACAATGACAACCATTAGCCCCTGAGAAGTAAATCAGGCAGTAGATCCTGCCAGAAAATGCTAAGCAAGGCAGGATTTTTCCAAACAAAAGGTTAGGGTGTCTGGACCATGAGACATGGGTGTGTCTTGGTCTTGAGCAATTGTGTTCTTGGCTGCCTTTTCCTCAAGACATTGCAAAATGACTTTGTTCATGGGCTAGAGCTTCCTGTCACCTTTACTTAGAGAGGCAAGCTGTAATGTGATGAAAAGAATATTGGCCCTAGAGTCAGTAAGACCTGGGTTTGAATTTCACCTATGTGACTGACTACCCTTGATTATGGATAAGTCACATTACCTCTAAGTTTTAGTTTCCACATCCCTAAAATCAGACAGTAATCTCTGTATTATTACCTAACTCACTTGGTTGTTGGGAGAAATAAATGCGATATGTACATAAAACACTTGGAAAACTTTGAAGCAATTTCTTCTCCTCCTCCTCCTCCTCCTCCTCCTCCTCCTCCTCCTTCTTCTTCTTCTTCTTCTTCTTCTTCTTCTTCTTCTTCTTCTTCTTCTTCTTCTTCTTCTTCTTCTTCTTCTCCCTCTTATTTCAGATTAAGAGTATTCTTGATAAGAGAACTTCTGTGATCATGTAGATGGGCACATTCTTTGTGACACTTTGTAGTCTTAATTCCCTAGGGGACCCTAAAAGATTAAGTGACTTGCCCAGGGTCACACAGTTTGTATGGCCCAGAGAGGGGACAGTTGTTCATGACCATGGGAAAAGCTCTCTTTCCATTATGCCATTCTGCCTCTCATTAGTCACTAAATCAACCATTAGGTCATTACTGAGGACTTTGTAGTTCTCATGGTGCTAGATACAGGGAGGCAGAAAAAATGGAAACGCTTTCTGCCCTCAAAAAACTCATAGTACAGTGGCAAACATAAGGGTCATATATCAAATAACAGTAAATAATGGAGAGCCATATATTTGCTCTGAAAATCAAGTAAAATGATGGAATTTGTACACACACACAATATTTTGTTGTTATGTATATATGCGTATGGAGCAGCTAGGTGGTATAGTAGATAAAAGGGTCAGACCTGGAGTCAGGAAAACTCCTGAGTTCATATCTGACCTCAGACATTAGCTGTGTGACCCCGGACAAGGTACTGTTTGCCTCAGTCCCTCATCTGCAAAAGGAGCTAGAATGGCAAACCATTCCAGTATCTTTGCCAAGAACACCACAGATGGAGTCATGAAAAGTAGGACATGGCTGAAGCTACTGAACAACATTACATATGTTGTTATATGTATATGTGTGTGTATATATATAGGTATGTATATATAAGTATATGTGTGTGTATGTGTCTTAGCCATTAGATCCTGCAGCCCCTTCTTTTTAATATCCTCAAAGGAAGCAGATCATTGTCTTTTTAGGGGTTAATTTGATTTTTGGTAATAGCCAAAAGTCATTTGGAGTAAAAACCTTTTGAATTAGATGACTAACAAAGTTGGGAATACTACTTTGGGCAAAAGCAGATTGTAATAAAGTAACAACTCTGATTTTTGCATGTGGACTTAAAAATTGGTTCCAAAGTCAATTCCCAAAGAGGTGTTAGTTCCAGCAAAGGGATCAGCATAATTTAGGTCATTGGCCAGCATACTAAAGCAATGGTGTTGAAGGGAATAGCACACATTTGAATCTATATGTTCTGGTACATTTAGGCTTTCTTTTCTTTTTTTTAATTTATTTTTAGTTTTCAACATTCATTTCCACAAGATTTCGAGTTACAAATTTTCTCCCCATCTTTCCCCTACCCCCCAGGGCTTTGTTTTCTAGAGGAGGAGTTACAGCCTCATACATTCCAACTCTTAAAACAGTATCCTGAATGTTAAATATGTGCTTAATTTTTAAAAACTGGATTGAATTGAATTTATTAAGTACCTGTTATATGGGGAAAAAGTGGTGCCAGGTGATGGAGAAAAAGATAATTAAGACAAGGTTCAAATTTTTATTTTATTTTATTACCAAGTGATAAATTATGTGATTGAGACTCAAAGTCCTATAGGACTTCAGACAGGACAAGAAGAGTTAGAGAAGGAAGGCTTCATGGAGGAGATGGGGTGTGAAAGATGGCCCAAAATTCCAAGGAAACTTTAGAGAGGCTGAAAAGGATGTTATGTCAGGTACAGGGGCAGCCTGGTGTTAAAACGGTTGCTCCCAGCTGACAATGATAAGGATATTTTCTATCAAGCAAAGGTGTGTAGTTTAGTTCTATGACCAGGGAGACTGACCCTATCTCTGACTTTAGCTCAAGGGTTCTTGATCAAGGATATAGAAATGTTTGTTTGTTTAATTTGATAACTGTATTTCAATCTAATTGATTTCCTTTGTAACTCTGCATTTTGCCTTATACATTTAAAAGCATTTTTCTGAGGAGCGATCCATCATCTTCAGGAGTCTGCCAAAAGAATCCATGATACAAGAAATATTAAGAATACTTGCTCTAGGTACTTTCATTCCTTCCCTTCTGGCATTCCTCTTGGCCAGGGTAATGGAAACATTATGTGACTTGGTTATATCATTAACAGTGCAGAGAAGAATGTCCTTTGCTTGGCTCTTTTTATAAGAATTCCTCTCTTACGGAGGCAGTTTGATGTAGTAAAATAGTGTTGGCACAGGAGTCAGGAGAAAGCCTGAGTTCAAATACCAGCTCCAACACTTAATGACTGTGTAACTGTGGACAAGTCATCAACCTCTCTATTAGTTATACATTATAAGGCTGGTGGGAGGATGGTGCTTTGTCAACTTCATATCTGCATCTGTTATCACTATCCATATCTCTCCCATGTAGTTTCCCATAATTCTACCTCTTTTTCTCCATGCTGGTGCTTAGAAAAATTCAGTAGTCTGAGATTGTGTTCAGATGGTAATTAAGGGTCTCAAGATTAAAATTTCCTCATCATGAAGAAGAGAGTTAGTCTCATTGATGACTCTCATTTATAAACCTATGATCCTACGATTTATAAAATGAGTTAGACTAGAGGACCTCTAGGGTCCCCTCCATGCCCAAGTGTCAGCCAGTCCCCCGGATAAGACATCCAGTAACAGGAAACCCACAAATTTCCCCAGACAGTCTACATTTGTAGGCAGTCTTAATCATTAGGAAATGCTTTCTTCTGTTAAGCTTAAATTTTCTTCCTTACTAATTCTACCTATCTCCCTGTTGCACTATTTTTATATCTGTCATTAAAATACAGTTGAAGGGAGAATCAATTACCATATACAGTCCTTCCAGAAAAGTACTTATTTGATTTTAATATAGAGCTATTCATAGAACTAAATATTTCTATGTGCCCATATTGTCTCTCTATTGACCCATATGCAAAATAATCAGAATGGTCAAGTTTGGAAAGTCCTTAAATCCATCAGAGTTCTAAGATTTTTGAACAGCAAGATTATTCTGTTTAGATAACTCATTAAAAGTCCTAGGACTGAACCATCTGCATTTTACAATTAGAAATTAGTGGTCTGGCATGATACAAGGTCTACTTGTACTTGCCTCCCACTCCAACCACTGGAGCTAGCCCCAACTCACTAATAACTGAGGCTCATTACCCTCTGCCCTCTTACCCGACTCTTTCTCCCTAGTGTCTCTTGTAGTCACAACACTAGATTTGGGAAAGCACTTCATACAATTGATGTATTTGTCATTATCATAGTTTCAATGGCCCTTGTATACTTAGAGAGTTTGAGCATGGGGAGTCAACCACTATCAGATAGAAATCAAGCTTTTTGTATTTCCACTTGTTGTAAGGAGCTGAAATCCTCACCCACTTTTTTGTTCAGTCATCTTACAGTTGTGTCTGACACTTTGTGACCCCATTTGGGGTTTTCTTGGCCAAAGTACTGGAGTAGTTTGCTATTCCCTTCTCCAGATCATCTTAAAGATAAATAAACTGATGTAAACAGGGTTAGGAAGCTTACTCAGGGTCACATAGCTAATAAAAGTCTAAGACTGGATTTGAATACAGGAAGAT
>NW_027187378.1:33615692-33710264 GCF_028583685.1 Petaurus breviceps papuanus
TCACATAGCTAATAAAAGTCTAAGACTGGATTTGAATACAGGAAGATGAGCCTTCCTGACTCTAGACCTTGTGTTCTATCCCTTGCACCACCTAACTGCACCCACTTTAGCTAGCACCAAGTAAGAACAGTGTTGTTGATATATTTACTTGACCTCTTAGAGACAAAGACATAAGCCCTTGAGTGCAGTACATCTAGAGTATTGGTTTCAGTTTGGGGTTCCACATTTGAGGAACAACACTGACAAACTTGAATGTATCCAATGGAGCAATAACACAATATTAAAAGGTTTGGAAACCATGCCATTTGGGGAACCTTTGAAAAACTGAAGGTGCTCAACCTGGAGAAGATGAACAGAAGTGGGATGGGGGAGGGGTTAGGATCACTGTCTTCAAACATGCAAAGAATTGTCTTGTGACAGCAGGATTTAGCCATCTTCTGCCTCACCCCAGAGGGAAGAACAAGGAACGTTGGAAGGAAGACACAGACAGCCAGATTTTAGCTTGATACGACAGAAGTCTTTCTAAATATTAGAGTTGTCCCAAAGTGGAATGGGCTATGCTGGAGCCAGCTTGACAAAATCTATTGTTAAATTTTTAGTGTGAGTATTTACACCCTGGAAATCAGCAAACTCTAAAAATCAGGGCTTGATTTATTGTTTTGTTGATTGTTTATACTTATGAATGTGATGGAGAAGATGTTAATAATGCAGATTAAACATTAAAGTGTATCTTTTTTGAAAGCCAATTTGTACCAGCAAACCCCTACTTGGAGTAGTGACTTATCTTGTTACTGAAGGTTTACAAGTAGAAGCTAAGGAAATAAATTTGGGGGATGCTATGGAGGGAATTGCTGTTGAGGTATGAGTTGTACTCTTAGTCTTCTGGGGTATCTTCCAACTCTGATGCTGTAATTCTGTGAGTTTAAAACATTCCCACTGATGACTTATCTCTATCCTCTGACGGTAGGTTTGATTTTTGGAAACAGCCAAAAGACACATGAATCAGATTAGTATTCAATCTGTGGAATATAATTTTAGGGTAAAAAGTGATAATGATTCTATATTGTGCCTATTTTTGAGAAGATCCTCAGAGAAAAATTCATAAAGGTTTTGAGCCATGGCAGCCTCTCAATAATAAGTGTTCAGCCCCTCAAGGCAACTACTCTAAAAGCAATAGTAATTTGGAAGTATGAGCCCTGGGATGCTCTGGAATTGCCAACCAATGTCATGACTTCATAGTGACTCCTGTTTCTTTGTATTCCTTATAGCAACTAGCACAATGTAATGTGCATATTATCTCATCAAAACATCTTTATTGAATGAATGAATTTAACTAGATAAGGATGCACAATAATTACTATTTCTTATAGGAAGATAAGGTGAGTTAAGATAAGCAAAGAACAGCAATGAGTATTGCCATCTGATCTTATCTATGGCTATAAAATCATAGACCTAGAACTGAAAGGATTTCAAAGATCATGCAGTACAAGCCCCTTCTTTATAGATGATGAAATAGGCCCAGAGAGGTTAAATGACTGGCCTAGAGTCATACAGGTTAGTAGGAATTCAAAGATGAGATTTGAACTTAGAGTCCTCTGACTCCAGATCCAGATTTTTTTTTAAAGCCACATGAGCCTTTCTCCATGATCATTCAGAGGCATGAGAGAACAAATGTGGATTCACCAAGATAAGGAAAGTTTTCCATAATAATTGAAGTGAGGCAGCAAGAACAGAAAGGAATAGGAAGAAATGAAGACATGCAATGTGACAGAGAAGATGGTGAAATCCATTGATGAGACTTGGTGTTGACTCTGTCCAAGTGGGATGAGACCCATAGAATGGTGGCCTGGATATCAGAGGTAGGTCAGACAAACAAGGAGCTTTAAATCAAACAGGAATGGATGATGTCTTAGGGAAACAAGGGATACTTTGACCATGACTGATTTAGGTTGGTGAGTCATATTCAGTGAGAAGAGAATCTGGCAGTAGTCTAGCATGTAGTGGAGCAAGGGAAATCAATAGGGGAAGTGTTAGTGTGAATCTTTATCGATGATATAGCTTTAATGTCATCAGTTATTATTATTGCTGGCATTCCTATAAAGCTTAAACACATTAATAGGAAATGTGGCAAGGTTATTTGGAAGCTGGGTGATTAAAAACTCACTGTGGAGTTGAATGCTCTACATGGTATATATACACACATTCTACAATATAGACAATATCTGGATTTTTTTCTTGCTTGATTATACATATTATTCAGTAGATAGAATATAGGATTTGAAATCAGGAAAACACAAGCACAATTTCTGCCTTAGACATTTACTAGCTATGACCCTAAGCAAGTCACTAATCTCTCTGTGCCTTGTTTTCCATGATGTTAATGGAATAGGAAGATCTTTCCTGTCCATTAATAGGCTTATATGATCATGTGTCCCTTTTCCCTTGGACCAGGAAACATGTTCCCAGGTAAAGGTACAAAGATATTTCAATCACATCCTGAGTCACATAGATTCCATTGGGGGAGGAACTTGTCTAAGGAGGAGCTTGCTTAGAGGGAGGCTTGCTTACAGAGAGGCTTGTTTGTAGGATGGCTTTCACACCTTTTAGTACTAAGCTAATTAGGTACTGAGTCAGGAGGGTTGTGATGCCTTCTGGCTCTGAGCCTGTTATTTGAAAACTATATATATTCTGGGAGGTTAGTATTTTGCTTTGGAAGTTTGCTTATGAGAAGGATCTTTTGATTCCCTGGACAGGACTGAGTAGTCATTTGTTAAGAACCCCCTGACTACTCAAAGGTTTGTGCTCTCCCAACCCAGTGGTGTATGTAGGTGGTTATATTACTTTGTTCAGATAGTAGGAGTCCTGTCTGTTGAATCTCTGTGCTAATTTCTCTGCTTGTATTTCCTACTTATATGTAATTAAAGTAAGATTGTTGACCCCTTTAAAAGTGTCTTTCATTTAGCAAAGCAGATCAAAGAACGTGTGTAACAGTCTATCCTGGGTATGCTAGGGTGCTTGCTATAATATACTTTCTTTAAGTACAAAATGAGGATAATGATACTATCTACCAAGGATTGATGATGGAAAATGCTATTCATATGCAGAGAAAGAACTGATAAGGGTCTGAAGACAGATCAAAGCATACTATTTTTCCTTTTGGTCTGTTTTTTCTTTTACAACATGACTAATATGGTAATACATTTTACGTGGTTGCACATATTTAACCTATATAAAATTGCTTATTGTTTTAGGGAAGGGGGAGGTGATAAAGAGAGGGAAAAAATTTGGAACTCAAAATTTTAAAAAATTAATATTAAAAATTATCTTTACATGTAATTGGGAATGAAATAAAATATTATTTAAAAAATAATATTATCAACATTCCAGGATTGTTCTGAGGATCAAATGAGTTAATATATGTAAAAAGCTTTATAAACTTTTAAGTGCTATATGAATGTTAGCTATCATCATCATTATCATTATTATATTTGTCATGAGGGATGATTTTTTTACCTGGGAAAAGTAAAAGGGGTGTTGATGGTCAGTGACAGATAAGAAAAAGAACATCAATAAAATATTTTATTGTTTTTATATTTTGTTTTGTTTTTGGAGGCAATTGGAGTTAAGTGACTTGCCCAGGGTCACATAGCTAGTAAGTGTCTGAGGCCAGATTGGGACTCAGGTCCTCCTAACACTAGGGCTGGTGCTCTATCCACTGCATCACCTAGCTGCTACCAATAAAAAGTTCTTTGTTGCTTGTTTTGTTTTGTTTCTTAAGAATTCACTAAGTGCAGAACTGGTAAAACCAAAGGGCAGTTTGCTCCCACTCCAATGCTGGGGACATTTCTACCAGGCATGATGTTATATTCAAGGACTATCTAGCTATTTAGCTAAGGCTAAAAAAAAGAGTTTCGAAGGCAGTGTGTTCATTCCAATTTGCTAACATTTTAATTACTGGGATAGAAAATGTCCCACTTGCTATCTCAGGCTATTACATCCTCCTACTCTTCTGATTTAAGGACATTGTTTAGGGAGATGGCAAAAGTTATTTTTTGAAAGATGTTGAGTAAATAGCACTTAAGAACATCTATGCCTTCTTGTTTTTACAAATATAACTCCAGTTCCTGATTTCAAGTTTCCAAATTTGGTTGTACCACACAATTAAACAACTTCTCTCCCCCATTTGCTATTGAATACTCGCAGCTATATATGTTTCATCTTTATGATTGATGATGAGCCCTTGTTAAACTCTCCAGATCATTCCCGTCTTTGATTATCTGTAGCTGCCAATGGGAACAAGCAATGGCAAAATGGAAGTGAACAGATTTTGCCTCATCTTCACCATGCTTTCCTCAAATTGGAGCACCCTGCCTGTCTCCTCCTCCTTGCTCATTCCCCTTTCCTAACTCCAAATACAGCAACATAATCCCCCATTACTACCTCCCCAAGAATATTTGTATTTATATAGGAAAGGAACCCAAAGGAGTGACTCCCTAATGTTGATTTGAGATGCTACAGGGGAGAAGGAATGGAGGAGCTGGGAGGAGCCTTTCTGGCACCCCTCACATCACACCACGTGGGTGACTTCCTCTTCCTCCTCCATATACTCAAAAAGTCAGCCAGGTGCTAATAGTGATGTTTGTTGTCTCTATACAGTCCTTCCTTCTCATCTGGTCCTTTGACTTTAAAGCTACTGCTTCCACAGATGACTCCCAAATCTCTATCACCAGTCCTGACCATCATTATTAAACTGACTTTATATATTTTCTGAGTTCCATACTTGTATCATTATCTAGAGGATCTTCTCATACCTCAAACTTAATTGCCAAAACCTGAAGTTTTTATCTCCCTCATTATCCTGACTATTCCTTGTGACTTGACTTTTTCTGTCAGTGGCATCACCATTCATTCGATCTTCCACTTTCAAAACTTATACATTATATTTAACTCTTCCCTCTCCTTCACCTCTTAAATTCAAATAATTATAAATTCCTGTCAATTGCATCTAGATAACATACCTCACACCCACTTTCTTCCTCCCTACTCCCACTATCTCTAACACCATCATTAATACCTTCCTGCACCACAGAAAGAAGAAAAACGATACAATGGTAATTGGGAGTCAGAGGCCCTGGGTTAAAATTGTGACTTTCTCCCTTCTATTTCTTCAACCTTAGTCTAGTTACTTTGTCTTTCTAAGCTTTAGCTCCTTATTTATAAAATAAAATGTCCCTTCAGATCTAAATATTTCATTCTATTGATAGCTAAGTGGTATAGTGACTAGAGCACTGGTCCTTCAGCCAAAAAGAACTTGAGTTCAAATCCATCCTTAGACACTGACTGTGTGACCCTGGGTAAGTCACTTAATCTCTCTCAGCTTCAGTTTCCTAATCTGTAAAATGGGAATACTAATAGCACCCACCTCACAAAGGTCAAAAGAGGTAGTGTTAGGATCAAAGGAGACAACATATACAAAGCGCTTTGCAAACCTTAAAACAATCTATATAAGTGCTAGGTGCTATTATAGAATGCTCCAGATAAAACACTTCTTAATTGCTTTGTGTTAGAAATATTCTTCAAAGAGTTTAAAGGATTTTTTTTAAAGAAAGAAAACATTTTTTCAGATAAACAAAAAGTTTGATTTTTTTCTTCCATGTTTTTAATGGCTATAAACAGGGTAGGGGAGTGAAGACTAAGTTCAAATACTCTTAGCATAAGGGTTCTTAACTCCTTTGTGTGTCATGGAGTCTTTTGACAATGAGGTTAAAGCCTATGGACCCCTTCATAGAATCACATTGTTAAATGCATAAAATAAAATACACAGGGTTACAAAAGATAGCAATTACATTGAAAAATAGTTATCAAAATATTTTTTTAAAAATTATCCTGGAACGTATAGCCAAGATGGTGGAGTAAAAGCAGGAATTTGCTTGAGCCCCTGCTCCAACCACCTCTAGTACCTGTAAAAAAAGTGACTCTGAACAAATTTTAGAGATACAGAACCCGCAAAGTGACAGAGAGAAACAAATCTCCCCCTGACGGCAGCCTGACAGGCCAATAGGAAGGGTCCATTGCACCAGCTGGGAGCCAAGCACAGTACTGTGTGAGCCGTGTGGACCCAGACCCGGGGAGGCTCTGACCATTGGCAAAGACTAGCTGGAGAAGACTTCAGGAGAGTGAATCACTGGCAGCTGTGGCAGTTTCCAAACTTCTCAACCCATAAATGCCAAAGAGAAAGTAAAAGGTCAGCAGGGAACTTTGTTGGAACTAAGTGAGAGAAGAATGCAGTCTGGCCTGTGCCTCCAGGGCAAGAGGTGGAAGTGGAATGGGGCGACTGTAGCTGCTGCAGCATGGCTGCCTCCAGAGCTCTTGGCTTGCAGATTGTAGGGGGACCAAGCAACCGTTCAGAGGGTAATCACTCTTGTTTTGACCTGCTTGGATCTGGGTTGTAGTCTTGGGTGGTGGTCCCAGGGTGAGGAAGGCTAGTGTGCCAGAGCTTGTGGTGCCTATAGAGAGGACACTCTCCTTATAGCTAGGACAACAGCTTTGACACCAATTGAGAAAACCCCAGTGATTTGGGATACAGCTCTCTCCACTCTGGAAGCAGAGTTCTACCATGGCAAAGAGCTCAAAAGTCAAGTAATTGGCTGACAAGATTGCCAATCAGAGGAAATGCAGTGATACCATAGAGTCTTTTTGGGGGGACAAAAGGGATCAAAACATGGAACCAGAAGACAACAAAGTCAAAATTCCTGAATCAAAAGCTTCCAAGAAAAATATGAATTGATTGCAGGCCATGGAGGAGCTCAAGAAGGATTTTGAAAATCAAGTAAGAGAAGTGGAGAAAAATTTGGGAAGAGAAATGAGAATGATGTAAGAAAATCATGAAAAGTGAGTCAACAGCCTGCCTGAAGAAAATAACACCTTAAAAAATAGACTTACTCAAATGGCAAAAGAGGTCCAAAAAGTCAATGAGGAGAAGAATGCCTTAAAAAGCCAAATTGGCCAGATGGAAAATGAATTTCAAAAACTCACTGAAGAGAATAATTCCTTCAAAATTAGATTGGAGCAAATGGATGCTAATGACTTTATGAGAAATCAAGATACTACTAAACAGATCCAAAAAAATGAAAAAAATAGAAGGCAATGTGAAATATCTCATTGGAAAAAAACACTGACCTGAAAAATAGATCCAGGAGAGATAATTTAAAAATTATCGCACTACCTGAAAGCCATGATCAAAAAAGAGCCTAGATATCATCTTTCAAGAGATTATCAAGGAAAATTGCCTGGATACTCAGAAGGCAAAATAGAAATTGAAAAAAAAATCTCCTCTTTAAAAGATTCCAAAAAGAAAACTCCTAGGAATATTATAACCAAATTCCAGAATTCCCAGGTCAAGGAGAAAATATCATAAGCAGTCTGGAAGAAACAATTTGAGTACTGTGGAAACACCATCAGTATAACACAAGATCTAGCAGCTTCTACACTAAGGGATTGAAGGACTTGAAATATGATATTCTGGAGGTCAAAGGATTAAAACCAAGAATCACCTACCCAGAAAAATTGAGTATAATGCTTTAGGGGAAAATATGGATATTCAATGAAATAGAGGACTTTCAAGCATTCTTAATGAAAAAAAAAACAGAGCTGAACAGAAAATTGAACCTATGTCTCTTCATTAACATGTGGATTGTATTTTTCATGATGAAATTGTCTTCGCTCATTGTATTGCTGAGAAAAGCTAAGTCAATCACAGTTAATCATCATTCAATGTTGCTGCTGTTGTGTACAAGGCTCTCCTGATTCTGTTCACTTCACTTTGCATTAGTTCATGTAAGTCTTTCCAGGTTTTTCTGAAATCAGCCTGCTTGTCATTTCTTATAGCACAATAGTATTCCAATGAATTCATATACCACAATTTGTTTAGCCATTTCCCAATTAATGGGTATCCTCTTAATTTTCAGTTCATTACCACCACAAAAAGAGCTGCTTTAAATGTTTTTGAACAAATAGGTCTTTTCCCCTTTTTTTCATTTTTTGGGATACAGACCACTAGTGGATATGTACAGTTTTATAACCCTTCGGGTACAGTTCCAAATTATTTTCCAGAAAGGTTGGATCAGTTCACAATTCTACCAATAGTGCATTAGTGTCCTAGTTTTCCCATATCCCCTCCAACATTTATCATTTTACTTTTATATCATATTAGCCAATCTGATAGGTGTTACATTAGAGTTGTTTTAATGTGTATTTCACTAATCAGTAGCAATTCAGAATATTTTTTTCCATGACTATAAATAACTGATTTCTTTCTCTGCAAACTGCCTGTTCATATCCTTTAGTCATTTATCAAATAGGGATTCTTTGTATTCTTATAAATTTGCCTCAGTTCTCTACATAGTTAAGAAATGATGCCTTGCGGTGGCTAGGTGGTGCAGTGGATAGAGCACCAGCCCTAGAGTCAGGAGGATCTGAGTTCAAATCCAGCCTCAGACACTTAACACACACACGCACACACACAAAACTAGCCGTGTGACCGTGCATGAGTCATTTAACTCCAATTGTCCTACCTTACCCCCTCCAAAAAGCAAAAAAAAAAAAAAAAGAGGCCATTATCAGATATACTTGCTTTAAAATTTGTTTCCCAGCTTTCTGCTTTCCTTGTAATCTTGGTTGCATTGGTTTTGTTTGTGCAAAAACTTTTAAAGTTCAATATAATCAGAATTATCCATTTTACATCTAGTAATGCTCTCTATCTCTTGTTTAGTCATAAATTCTTCTTTTCTCCATAGATTTGACAGGTAAACTATTCCTTGCAATTTTAATTTGTTTATGCTATCACCCTTTATGTCTAAATCATGAGTCCATTTTGACCTTATTTTGGAATACAGTATAAGATGTCAGTCTATATCCTAGTTTCTGCCATACTGTTTTTCAGTTTTCCTAGCAGTTTCTGTCAAACAGTGAGTTCTTTGGGTTAATCAAACACTGGATCACTATGGTTATGCACTACTGTGTCTTTTGTACCTTATCTATTCCACTGATCCACTACTCTATTTCTTAGCCAGTACTAGATGGTTTTGATGATTGCTGCTTTATAACAGTTTGAGATCTGGTAAGGGTATGCTGTCTTCCTTCACATTGGTTTTCATTAATTCCTTTGATATTTTTGATTTTTAATTCTTCCAGATGAATTTTGTTACTATTTTTTCTAACTCTATAAAATAATTTTTGGTAGCTTGACTATGGCACTGAATAAGTAAATCAGTTTAGGTAGAAATGTCATTTTTATTATATTTTCTCAATCTGCTCATAAGCAATTAAAATTTTTCCAGGTGTTTGCAAAGGCTATTTTTTTTAAAGCTTTGTTGGAGATGAAAAAACAAAATCAAAGTAGGAATTGAATCATTGCTCGGGATGGATAGGACAAGGATGATGGATAATAGAAAGAAGGTAGAACTACTCAACTCTTACTGTGCTCTTGTCGTCTGCTGAGAACAATCTTCAAAGTGGAAAATCCAGAGCAAAAAAATATTGAGAAGGTTGAAACCCTTTCAAAATAGGATTAACTTGGGTTAAACCCAAGGTTAGTAAGTAGATAATAAGAGATTGTTTTAAAAAATTCAGATTACCAGGGTTGGATAAAAACTCTCCTCCTAACTTCAGCTCCTGAATGCAGAAATAATTGATGGAGATAATTGCTAAGCATATGATTTCTGCAAAAGCACAGAGAATGAGAGAGGCTCTGTAGCTCTGCTGAATAATGAATGACCCAATTTTCAAAAAGATTCTTAAAACTAAAAAGATTCTTATGAGCTTGATTTGAATTCCTGGCAAAATTATTATAAGGGCAGCTTGTGAGTATTTTATGCAGGGAAACGGGTGACCACCTTCTGAAAATATAGACTCAAAGGAAAAAAGATCAGAATTGCCAGACTAAGCTAATTTTGGTTTTGGATAGAATCATTAGACAGATAAATGAGGAAAATACCATCAAAATAGCATACCTGAATTTCAGCAAAGCTTTTGGCAACATTTCTTACTATGTCCTTGTATGCAATATGGAAGAAAGGTTGGATATAGCACAAGCAGCTAGATGGGTTAATGGCAACTCTAAAATGTGGGGCTGCTAGGTGGTGCAGTGGCTATAGCACTGGGTCTGGAGTCAGAAAGACCTGAGTTCAAATACCAGCTTAGATACTCACTAACTGTATAACTCTGAGCAAGTCACTTGACATCTGTTTGCCTCAGTTTACTCAAGTGTAAAATGGGAAAAGTAATAGAACCTCCCTCCCAGGGTTGTTGTGAGGATCAAATGATATGATATTTATAAAGATTTTGTAAAGCCTGACACATAGTAAACACTATAGAAAAGCTTGATTCCTTCCTAGGCTAAAATGAAGGGTCAAATATAATAAGATTAAACAATTGGAAAAAAAAAAACCATGAAGTTATATGTTGAAAAAGAAACTACAGAAAATTTTTAAAAGTCTGACTACAGAAGTATAGGTATGGGGAAGCATAGCTGAACAATAGCTCAAGGGAAAAATGATCTGCAGCTTTTAGATGCCTGCAAATTTAATAGTAGTCAATAGTGTGATATGGCTTCAAAAACAAAAACAAAAAACAAACCTAAAATGAACTTAGGCTTGAACCAAAAGCAGCTTCTGGCTTAACCACATTTCAGGACCTGACAAGTGTTGGGGAAGAGAAGCGGGTCCTAGTAGATGTTGGGCCTATAACAGGACATTGACAAGCTAGACTAAAGAAGGGGCACAAGACTAGTGTTTGGAGTCGAAGTCATGTCATTCGATTGAATTGGAACTGTGGATGTGCAGTCTAGAGAAGAGATGACTTAGGAGAATATACAGTTGCCTTCAAGTATTTTGAAAAACTCTTTTTTGGAAGAGTTACCTGACTTGTTTTGTCCAGTCCTACAGGGCAAAATAGGAGTATTGAATTGATTTTCTAGAGAGAAATATTCTGGCTAGGCACAAAAACTCCTGGACTATGAGAATTATCCCATAAGTGAATTGCCTACCTTCAGAGGAAGTGGCTCCCATCACCAGACATGTCCAAGCAAAGGGAAGATGACCAGTTGTCAGGCTTCTTGGAGAAGTGATTCTAATTGGACTTAATAACCTCTGAGGTCTATTCCAACTCCGTGTTTCCAAAATGGCATAAGAGGGGTAAATCATGAGGATTCAATAAAAGGCCAGTGTGTCCTCCACAGGTTTCCTATGATATTCCCCCAAATTAAATGCGAGCAGAACTAAAGTAAGCCACCCGCACTCCATTACTCATTCCACACACATCTGACATGCTGTCTGGCAACACCCGGCACAGTCAGTCTGAAGGATCCTTTTCTTCCATCGTGTAGCTAAAGGGCTCAGACTACAAAAAGGATTAAACTCTCCTCTGTCTAATTGCACTAATGAGAACAAATTGGTTCCCTACTTCAGAATCCATTCCAACTCAAACCTGAGCCAATCCCCAGGTTTCTTGGAAACAAAAATGCAAAATGTTATGTGAAATCACTTTACAGGAGGTATGCAAATTACCTCCTGTACCTGCATATGGGATGCAAACTGATATTTTTAAATGTACCCCAAAATAACACTCCTGACTAAATCTTGGCTAGTCTAAATGAGAAATCTTAAACTAGTAGGGATGGACTGGGGAAGGGTTGGCATGCTGCCACCTGCCTCTTCTGTGGCACCTTTCTCCTTGTTCTTGGGTCCAAGTGTTCAAGGCCCAAAAATGAGAGGGGAATCATCAGGAACTGGGACAAGTGGAAGAGATTTGGGGCAAAGGGCCTGCCTGTTCTCAAGTCATATTGCCCTATTTCTAAAGTCAGGACCAACAGACACAAAATGGTAAAACTGAACTTTCATTCCTCTGTCTCCCTTTTGGCAGGTCTTTTTCCTTTGAGCACAGGTGTTCCCTTCCCTCCTAGAATAAGGACCCAGGATCTTAGAAATTAACAGAGAAGGATATAGGTAAAAGGCACTGTGCAAAGTGCTAGGGGTATAAAAACAAAATTAAAAGTTCCTACCCTTAAGGAGCGTCAGGTGAGAAAGCACGTACCTATATAAGTGTATGAAAAATAAGTGCACAGTAATTTGTGGGAGGAGGCACTAGCAGTTGATAATATCAGAAAAGTCCTCAGGAAGGGGGTAGCATTTAAGCCAAGAAACGGGATAGTGAAGAAAGGTAGTGGGGTGTGATACTAATGTGTTTCCATGTTTGGGAGCTGACTTTAAAAGGATATTGTACAAATCCCATACATGTCAAAAATAACTTTGGGAGACCTGCTTATGCATGTGATTCTCTTCGATCGAAACAAGCTTTGTGCTAACAGTAAGCCAATTGTACATAGTACCTTAAGTATTTAAAACTTGTTTTAAGGTTTATAAAGCACTTTGCTTACACAGTGATGTAGCTATTATCACCCCCATTTTACAGGTAAGGAAACAAAGGGTCATAGAGGTTAAGAGACTTGCCTATAGTCACATAGCTAATACAAGTGTTGTAGCAGGGATTTCAGCCTTCCTCTCTCTACTCCAATTTAAGTATTCTTTCCATTTCAATATGGATCCCCCAACCTAAAGGATTCTCCATACTTGGGCCTTGGAGGAGACTCCCTGGTCTGGAGGAGGATGAGTACCCTGTGGAGGAATTCCAAAGAACCTGCTAGCTTCTGGTTGTGTGGAACATCCCATAAGACTTGTTATTCATTTTATATAGTCTGTGAAAAATTTCAAATGCAGAAACTGTCTCTCGATCATTATTTCACTTTTCTCTTTGTATTCCTGGTGTTTAGTACAATGTCTGGTGGCTAGATGAAAGATAGATAGATAGATAGATAGATAGATAGATAGATAGATAGATAGATAGATAGATAGATAGATAGATAGATAGATAGATAGATACATGCATACATACATACATACATAGATACATAGATAGATACATAGATAGATGGATGGATGGATAGATATAGACAGAGGTAAGGAATAGATTGATAGAGGTAATGAATAGATAGATGATTGATACAGATAAAGAATAGATGAAAGAGGTAAAGAATAGATAAATGGATAGATGGATGATAGATAAATATAAAGGATAGAAAGATAGTTGATAGATGATAAAGTTAAAGAATGGATGGGCGGATGATAGATTAAATAGATAGATGATTTATTAAATGCTTATTATGTGCCAAGCACTGTACTAAATACTAGGGATACAAAAACAAGAAAATGTAAGCTCTCTAGGAGCTTACATTCTTAAAAAAGGAAGGAAAATAAAGCAGAGTTGGGAGAAGGCATTTCAGTGAGGGCTAGGCAGCTGGCACAGAGGAGGAGCAAATAGAATGAGAAGGAAATGAGGTGACACATAGCAAAAGTTTAATGAGTACTTATTGACTGATTAACTTGCTGCCCCACAGGGCATCCATGACTGAACCCAAAGGAGATCAGTGGTCTCTGATTTGGGAGTCATCTGGCTGAGTCCATCATAAAACCCCAAATTCTGAGGCTTTGAGCAAATACAACCATACTAAATTTGGAAGAGTCAGTATGGCAAAGTGGAAAGAACATTAGGCTAAGACTTAGCTAAGATTATGAGAAAGTCACTTAATTTATAAGTTGTAAAATTAAGGTATTAATCCTTTTTACTATCCACCTCCCAGGATTATTGGTAGTCTTTGAAAATCTGCACCAGTTGCCCCATCTCCCATCCCACCCTGTGTGTTCTCTCCTCATCTTTGTCTTTCAGCATCCTTTAAGACTTCTGCATGAGGCCTTTCTTGATGCCATTACAGATTTCTGCCCTGCAAAACTGCCTTGTCTCTATTTTGCATGCCTATCTCTGTACATATTGTCTCTCCTGATTAGACTATAACCTCCTTGAGGTCAGGGTCTGTTTCAGTTTTGTCCTTGTGTCTCTAATGCCTGGAACATTGTAGGCATTTAATAAATGTTTGTGGATTGATGAGTCTTAAGTGAGTTATTGTTATTCTTAAATTTGCAAGTATATTCACTATCACAGAACACAATCAAGCTACAAGAGTCTTCCGAATAATTAACTTTTCAACTAATTTAAAATGAGGGGACTAGACTAAATGACCTCTAATGTCCTTTTCAGCTCTACATGAGAAAGTAAATTTCCTTTGATGCTCCTAGAGAGATACTACCTCATCACTGGATACTTGGGTCTGGTTGTGTGAACTCTCTGGATATAGACAAAGGAAAAAATTAGCCTGCCAAGGTGGAGGCAAACATGGACTTTATAGACAATGAAAAATGAGAAGTTTGTGAAGGTTTGCTTTTGCTGGACAGGACATTAAGACTTGGGACACGTTATATTTTTTAAAATTAAAAGATCAAAGCTACCTCCCTCTTCTTTCCATCTGTTAATAACAAAAGGCAAGTCAAGCTAATCAATACAGTGTTTAAACATCTATAAGCTAGGCATCTTGGTTGAAAACCAAAAAATTCATGCTCCAAAGGAGCTTACAATCTGCAGGGATTTCCTTTGATACTCCTGAAGAAGACATCAATTGTGGTCACTTGGATCAGGCTTTCTGGCTATAAGCAAAAAACAAACATTTCAGGTTCAAAATAAGCTTTTTGAGATTGAGAAGAGGGGAGGGCAAGTCTTCACCTTCAATCCATCTTTGTCTTTCCCCATCCTTCAAGAATCAAAGTAAGCATCACCTTCTGCATAGTCATTGTAGAACACCATCAAGCATTTGTTGAGCATCTACTATTTTCCAGGGACTGTGCTTAGTGCTGGGGATACAAATACAAACAAGATGTCCATTGTCCTCAAGTAGCTTACGTTTTATTGGGGATATACAATATGTGCACAAATCAAGAAATATAAAGTAAACTGGACTCTCTCTTCATCCAGAATCCTCAAGCTCTCGGTTTACATGGTCTGGGTTCAACCCTAGGGTCTTCTACCAAAAAATAGCATCTCTTTGGTTCATTATTGCCCCCATACAAAGTTAACTCTAAAAAATTCTCAAACTATTGACCTAGGTCTCCAAAGAAGTGGGACCTAAATTTATATTCCCATGTAAGCTCTCAAGGTAACAATGTATATATAGAATATAGGACATAGATTTATTTCACCACCCAGAAAATTCAGAAAAAAGAAAAGACTCAAAGGAGCTAATGAATTATGCAAAAAAAGCACATAAAAGGACTCCCAGTCACCCACAAACTATCAATGTAATTCTCCTTTTCCCGTTTGTACCACTTTCCACAGGGCAGCTAGGTAGTGCAGTAGATATAGCAGTCAAGAAAAGTAGAAGTCAGAAAAACTCATCCTTCTGAGTTCAAATCTGGCCTAAGACATTTACTAGCTGTATGACTCTGGGCAAGTCACTTAACCCTGTTTGCCTCAGTTTCTTCATCTGTAAAATTAGTTGGAGAAGGAAATGGCAAACCACTCTAGTACCTTTGCCAAGAAGACTCCAAATGGAGTCATGAAGAGTTGGGCATGATTGAAAAACATCTAAACACCACTCTCCACATGGGTCTTAACATCCTCCCCCATCAGAAACACCATACAGTTTGTACTCCCCTAAAAAGGGAAATACACTTGTACCACCAGAGAGAATAATCATAGGAGTTTTATGTATGTACAACACTAGTGGTATGAATGGAAGGTTTGGGCCCTGATTCCTGACAGTCCTCTCACTTTATACATAAGATTTCCATTGAAGGTAATATTTTTCAAGGTTATTGTATGTGTAAAGATTAGGTCAAAATTAGTTTAAGTAGGTACTTTGCTTCAGTGCAAAACTTTTTAATAAGAAGAGAGGAAATGAGAGACCCCATGTGAACTCCAAGTACCAGATCATTGCCTGGAAAGAACTTTTAAGTCGCTAAAAATAGCTGGATAATGTCAAATTGAAATCTGAACTTAAATCCTTGTCATGAGGTATCTGGACACATAGTTAAAGATTTTGGAATAAAAACATATTATGTTGAAAGCACTCAAGATTAGGAAACATAATTTAGCACCCTGACAGTAAAGAGCTAAATGCCTCTAACTGGCTTATTTCTAGATGACTGTATTCGTTCTTGATTTAGAATTGTGTCAGAGTCCCATGTTTGATAGTAATTGCTTGAGAAGCAGTAAAGAGCTAAATTATATTAAGTTAAATTAATATCAGTTCTATCAAAGGTCATTAAAGATGCTGAAATTAGAGGCAAACCCCAAAATCAATCCATCAAAATGATGTATTGGGTTCCTACATTGTTTGTTGGACAAAACATTAAGGGGCTCACAAAACAAATATAAAGTATGTTTCCTGTCTTCATGGAGCTTAAAGTTTAGATGGGGAAATAAGATATATGAAGCAATCACCTGCAAAATAAGGTATCACATAACTAAAGAAACAAACAATAGGTGCAATATAAGTTAAGAAATCACAATGGGTTGGAGGGTTAGGGAAGAAAAAGATTCATGAAGGAGGTAGATCTTTAAGGATCAATAGGATTTGGTCAGAAGGAGAAGAGGGCATTTCAAGTGAGGACTATAAGAAAAAAGCCATAAAAGCACGAGAGTACAAAACAATCAGACAATTCTATCTAGAACTGAGAGTTCATGTGGGAGAAGAGTGGGAAACAACCCTGGAAAGGGGGAAGACCATCCTCAAATGCCAGAAGAAGGGCTTTGGACCTTGAACAATGAGAAATCCCATTTTGAAAATGAGGAAGGGATATGACAACAGTATTGCTTTAGGAAACTAACTCTGGCACCAAATGAGTATGAATGGAGGAAGAGGAGAGTGAAGGATAGTCAAGCCCAGGTAGTCAGTTTCACCTTTATTACAACGAATATAGGGTTTGACATTTACTATGGACCTTCATGATGCAAGGTATAAGGGATGTATGGGGAGGACCAGTACTTCTGGTGTGCAGGCTTGCTGAGACCTTTTCAGGGTTGCTCATCCACCTTTGGTGTCCGCCTGATACACTCAACTCTCACCTGTAGCTCCAAGAAGCTGTAGCATGCACAGTGGTCACACCCCAGTAAAACCATCTCAGCAGATGGGCTAAACCAAGTTAATGGTAACTGACAGGCCTCAAACCCCTCAATGAGTTAAGGTGATGTCTATCCTAAGCATGTGAAGACTTCTCCATGAAGAATAGGTAGATGGGGACAATTTGTTCCAATGGCCACAAAGGCAGCTGAAGCAGGAGCATGGGGCACTTAGAGCTTGGTCAGCCATCCAGGTCTTCCACTGCATCCTGAGCCATCATCAATCATCTTGACTTTTCACTTGCCCCTGGGCTCAGATGACTCTGGAAGAGAGAGAGGCTGACGACTTTGCACAACTCTGCCTTACTTAAATCTAATTCACTCACAAGTCAAGACATCATATGTGAGGTCATTGATCAAAAGGACAAGCAAACTTGCTGCAGAGTCAGGTAAATGCGGTGCCATATCTAGGTGTGAGTAACAGCAAATTATGAATTTGTCAGGCAAGAGTCAAGACCAGGATTCTGGGGAGTCTAGCAAAATCTAAATGGTCAGAGAGCTATTGGAAGTCAGAGTTGCAATGCGTAGTGTTTAGGAAATTAGACGAGTTTAAAAGGCTGAGAAAGAGAATGGTTCAGTGTCCAACAGGCCAGGGAGGTCAATTCAAAGAGACAAAGTGAGTTCCATTTGCCTTTTATACTTTCTAAAGACACTACAGATAGATAAGCTAAGGGCCCAGAACTGAGATTGGGCTGTATTTTATTTCATATTCAGTGTTTTCAATGATACTAAACTGTGAACTTCTGCCAAAGTTCATCCTATTTTGTTCTATTCTCCACATTAATCCTTCCCAGAAGACCCATCCAATATGCTGGAGGTCTTACTCTGACTTTTCAGTATCTCAAGAGTGCCAAAGAAGCACTTGGGCCTTCCATTTAATATTACTCATTGCTGATGCATGCCTGACATTTCCAGACATTTTATGAAATTTTGAACATATAGTTCCTCATTGGTTCTAGGTTACAGCCTACCAAACTCCATATCCATATCTATATCCATATCTAACAATGAGGGGAAGAATAGAGATTGTCAGTATGATTAGAGTAATAGGTCTCTAAAATATTTCCCTTTCTCCAGGAAGAAGGGTGCCTCCAGCACCCTTCCAGATTCAGAGACAAGCAGTACACAAGAAAGTCCTTCCTAAGGAGGAAATTGAATATAGAGGGTATAGTTTTGGACTGCAGAAGACGCCTACTATTGACTTCCTTTAAGTCTCAGCTAAAACCTTTCCTTCTGTCAGAAGCTTTTCCCTGCCCTCTCCCCACCCCACCCCATGGTAGCGTCTTTCTTCTGTCATTATGTCTGTCCAGTTCACTCCTCATATACCAGATGTGTATGTAGCCGTTTGCATGCTGTTCCCTGCCCCCTCCCCACCTTAAATTGAGGGCAGGGACTGCTTTTGCCTGTCCTTGTATCCCTAGCACTCAGTACAGTGCCTGGCATACAGTAGGTGCTTAATAAGTCAACCTCTCTGAATTTTAGTTTCCTCTTCTATAAACAGGAGATAATAGCTGCTCCATTGTTGAGAGGATTAAATGAAATCACAAACGTAAAGTTCTTTGTAAATTTTCAAGTGCTATTTAAATGTTAACTATTATTATTATTAATCAATAAAGTGGATGGGAGATGAAGATGATGATGATGGTAATTCCTGACTGGATTTAATTTTTTTCATGTAACCTCAGGTCACATGATTTACGTAAGCAAAAGCATGAAAATGTAATCCTTTTTGTCAAATCAATACATTTATTGATAGGATGGTGGAAATGATCATTTTGTTGAAGTCTGTCCATATTTCTGTGTTTCTTTCTAGGAGTCATATTTTAGAAAAGATATTGACAAACTAAAGCTTGACCACAGGAGGGTGACCAGGAGAGGCCTTTTTGTATCCCACACAGTGTCTCATGAACTATCTAAGGATCGTAGGGTTAGACCTAGAAACAGGATCATATGGGTCATTTGGTCTAATTTTTTACATTTTACATTTGAGGAAACTGAGGCCCAGAGAGATGACATGTCTTTCTTAAGGTCACACATATAATCCATAGCAAAAGCCAAGATTCAGAGGTAGGTAGTGGCTCAGGAGATAGAGTACTGGAATTAGGAAGACCTGAGTTCAAATATAGCCTCAGGCACCTCTTAGCTGTGTGGCCCTGGGTAAGTCACTTAACCTCTGATTGCCTGACAAAATAGATCTGCTGGATTCATTGGAGAAGAAATTGGCAAACCACTCTGACATCTTTGACAAGAACACTCCAAAGGGGTTCACGAAGACTTGGAAAGAACTGAACAACATAACAAGATTCAAACCCATCTCTTCTATCTGCCCAGTTACATTCTGTAGTTAGAGCTCATAGTGGCTGTATTCATAATAAAAAGATAGACAGGGGAAGGGAACAAACATTTAATAAGTACTTACTATGTGTCAGGCATTGTTCTAATAGTTTTCCATATATTATCTCATTTGATTTTCACAACCCTCCCTGGGAGTTAGGCATTATCATTATCTTCAGGAAACTGAGGCAAACAAAAGTTGAGTGACTTGCCCAGGGTCACACAGTTAGTGAGTATCTGAGTCTGGATTTAAACTTGGGTCTTCTTCACTTCAGGTACAGCATTATATCCACCATGCCACCCAACTGCTTGCCTAATGAATGACAACAATTTTAGCTACAGGAGTTTAGGAAAGAGAAAACTCACTATGAGCCCATTATGGTAAAGTCAGGAAAAGCTTTGTGGAGGAGGCGGGACTCGTGTAGAGGCCTGAAGAAATGATAGGGCTTTGATGAGTCAGAATGGAGTGGGGAGAAGGAAGGACAAAGAACATTTCAAGGAGGGGGTAAATGAGCAAATATTTTTCTTGTCTATTTGATTTAGTGAACAGATTAGCCCTGCCAAAGTGGACCAAGATTGCAAAGGTAGGTTGGGACCTGATTATGTAGAATTCCAGTCATTTTGTAGCCGATATAAAATGAAACACTGAGTCCAATGGGCTTCAGACTTGGTATTTTCAGATTTAATTTAATTTTCTTGGGGGTGGGGGGTCAGGATAAAGTCATGGATGATGAAGGTCACCACAGATACTTTAGAATCCACAATGATCTGGCTTAGGGTTCCCCAACCCTGATGGATCTGATAAGGCTAAAGCTCTTCTTTCTCCCCAAGTTTGGTGCTTGGTGCATGTTTCTTAAATTGCCAGCCTTCCAAATATGTTCTAGCTCTGTAATCATTTTTTGGCAGGAGAGAGCTGTCCAACTCAGGGCTTATCCTTGTTCAGACTTGTGGGGATTGCACATCGTATTTAGAAATCATATTTCATAACATAGGTAGTTCTAACTTGATATGCTAGTCCTAACTTGATATGTATTCTTTCGTCATTGTCGTTTTACTATGAAATTCAGAGGAAAGTAGCAAATTATGCATCAGCATTTGGTAGTGCCAGCAGAATACTAGTTTCTTCTTTTCTGGGGTCAGAGACAAACTTCAGCTGTTTTCAGCTCCCTTAGAGACTCAGTTTAGAAGCTACCTGCTAAAGGAGGTCCTTCCTGAACAGGCACCAAATCCTGACCCCCACACCCACTTGTATGTGCTCTCTCCCACTGAACTAACTTTTCTGCATACATAGGAGGCAATGTGATTCACAGTCTAATGGTGTGTGTGCGTGTGCGTGTGTGTGTGAAATGTAAGTAATTATGTACAACCATGGTCTATATGGGACAAATTGAACATAATCACAAAAGGAATACATTAAGGGGGACTAGGGAGGCTTTTAACAGAAAGGGAGATTTATTATTTTTTGGAGGGCAATTGGGGTTAAGTGACTTGCCCAAGGTCACACAGCTATTTTTTTGTGTGTGTTAAGTGTCTGAGGCTGGATCCGAACCCAGGTCCTCCTGACTTCAGGGCCAGTGCTCTATTCACTGCACCACCTAGCCACCCCAAGAAAGGGAGATTTTAGCTGAGATTTAAAGGACATGGGTAGCAAGTATCTGTTAGAATATTTGAATCCAGGTTTAATCTCAGAGAAAAATTTGGGATAGTCAAGGCAATTCTATCCATTGTCACCCTAAGTTAGACAGCAATTGGACATGACATGGTCAGGAGTAGAGATAGTCAGGAAGTGGAACTGAGAAGTACCCTAAGTTAGGTGGGCCATTGACCAAATCCAAGACAATTAAGTTAGGGAGGGGCAGGAAGTAGTGTGATTCTAAGTAGGTAAAAGATACAGGGAACACAGGGTGCAAAGGCCTGGACTTAGAATCCTGGGGACTTCCATAGAGCCTCAGTCACAGGAGCTTAGGATATAAACAAGAGATCTGAGTTAAGACATATTGAGAATGAAGGAGGAAAAAGTCAGTCAATTTTTACAGTTTCTTTTCATCAGGTTCTTTGAATCTCATGTGCCTTTGGCCTTATCAGAATATAGACTCTAGAACTATCCTTAGTGAAGTATGCCTGGGAAAAATCCTTTATGACCCTATCAAATTAAATGACTATAGCATTGTATCCTCTGCACTCTGCCCCAAGCCCACCCATCCACCCATGTACACACACACACACACACACACACACACACACACACACATTTCCCCTAATATGTTTATTCAGTTTAAACATCAAGAACAATTATGAAAGGGAAAAATGTAAAAAAAAAAAAAAAAAGGTCATTAGCATATGAGAAGCATATATATGAATGGAGAAAGAAAGTTAACTTACTTTTTCTTTGGTGACTTGGGATCCAAGGTAAAGGGAATAGAGAAAGGGAAGGGAGATTGCAGAAAGAATACTGACCTTGGACTCCTAATATTGGATCCTAGACCTGGTTCTGCTACTCATTATCTACCTATGTGACCTTGGGAGAGTCTTCTCCTCTCTGGGGACCAATTTTTCTACTTGAACGAGGAAGATGATGGATCAGATGATTTCTATGGTTCCTTTCAGTTTATTAATCTGCTTATGGACTATTGGTGTTACCTTCCTTCCTCCTCTCTTCCCATCCCACCCCCAAGTCACAACAGGTGGGAAAGTGTGTGTGTGTGTGTGTGTGTGTGTGTGTGTGTGTGTGTATGTGTGAAGGATACCCAAAGAATAGGTAGCAGGCACTTTCATGGCTCTGACCATCCCAAGGAGAAGGAGATTCTAGATCCTTATGCCCTAAAGCTTTTCTAAAAAGTCACAGTGTAGAGAGGATCACCCACATTTGTGGGATTTTGTGTGTTCTTAAAACAGTGCTGCATTTCTTTGGCAGGTCCATGAAGGAATGAGAAGGATGCATTCTGTTGCCTAGCAACCAGTCCTTCCAGAGCAGAATGCCTTCTTCACTCTTATAGAAGGAGGGTAGAATGTTTAATTTTGCAATTGGCAGTTGGATTCGAATTCCCTAAAGGTTGCCATGATGAATTAAGGTCTGTGAAGTGCTTTTCCATGTAAATTTCCCTCCCAATCTTTTCTTTAGTAGCCCAGAGATCTCTCTGAGCAATTTTCATCCAATATATTCTGTGCAAAGACTCCTCCTCACATGTCATTCTCTCTTCCCCCACCCCCATTCACACTCCACATATGCACAGACCCAAGGAAAACTGGTATTTATTAAAAACTCACTATGGTTATCACGTCACATAACCACATGACAAAGGTTAGGGGTATGGCACTCCCATGGTATAGAAAATCTGTGTAAAACTTTTTAGCCCTCCTTTTCATTCCAGAGAAGAAATCTGAATTTTTTTTTCTTTTTCTTTTATGGGGTATTTACAATACCTTATTGTAAAATTTGAGTTGATATCATAAAATATTATACATATATTTTTTGCATTTCTGAGTTTCTAAACTTTTTCTGTGCTATCTGCTGGCCTTCGTGTGCCATCTGTGGTTTTCACAAAACTCCCCCAAAATTTCTATTTAATTTCTTTTGTCAACCCACGATATATCGAAACCACAATGAGATGAGTTGTGGAAGAGATAATTATATTCCTGGAAAGAAAACAGCAACAGGTCCAGGAGATAAAGGCTCTATTCATTTGCCAAAGGACAGACTACTGTCCACTCATTGAAGCAAAGACCGCCAAATATGAGTTATGATGTGAAGTTGTAAGACCAAGAAAACATTACTTTGTTTTGTGTTACTTTCACTGGGAAGGTCAGGTTCACAGGTAAATTGGGAAGGCCACTTATGATTTCAATGGATCTGGAGAGTTAACCTTGCATCCCCAAAATAGAGAATCACCAAATTTTAGAATTGCAGAAGATTTTCATGAAGAGCTTTCCATAACATCCCCAACCAGTAGTGATTCAACTCCCTTGGAAGATCTCCCTTGAGGGAGAGCCCTTCACCTCCTGAGATAACCACTTATGGATCATTCTCATTATTGGGATGTATTTTCTTACATCTAGTCAAAAGAAGCTTTTCCAAAAATGTATCCCTTGTTGCCCTTAGTTCTACTTTCTGGAGCCAGCTAGAATAAGTCTAATCTCTCTTCCACATCAAAATGCCTCAAATATTTGAAGAGAGCCATCATGTTTCCCTAAGTCTTCAGTTTTTCTAACAAGGGGTCAACCTTAGTCCTACAATCTGAGACATTATCTAAAATCAAAGTTCCCTAAACATTGGTTTAAAGTCACATAAATGTGAAAAAAAAAAGGCAAATATTGGATCCTTTCTAACAAGAAAGCTTGCTGGGGGGAGATAGGAATGAGGATTATAGCATACAGTGGACCTGATATGGTAGGGAATGGCGAAAAAGACTCTAGAAGGGGATGACTGAGGAAGGTGGGGATGAAGGAAACAATCTTTATAATAGGCAGCAAAATCTCTTTTATCCAGAATTAAAACAAGTTGAAAATTCAATTCGTCTGAACTGGTTTGGAGAATTTTCTTTCATACTTCAGTAAATAGTTTTTATGAAAAGGGACAAATGACAGGGAAAGAAGCTGATGTCAGGTGGTTATTGGGAGGAAAATAAGTAAAGGTATCTGATGTGTGTCTGCCCATTTGTAGGATGTAAGATAAATAATAATAACACCTATGTAATGATGACCCAACACACAGTCAAAGGATAAAGGTGGTCTCCTGCAACATCTAGGAAAAGTTAAGAATAACAATAAAAATAGCTAGCACTTATAAAATGCCTACTATGTGCTAGACACTATACTAAGCACTTATGACCATCACAACAAACCTAGGAGATAAATATTGCTATTATCCCCATTTTATAGTTGAGGAAACTGAGGCACAGGTTAAGTGACTTGCCCAAGGTCACACAACTAATAAGTGTCTGAAGTTGGATTTGAACTTAGTTCTTCCTTACCCCAGGCCCGGCACTCCGTCACTGTGCTGCCTACCTAAATGAAATGAGGCCTAGCACAGGTTGAATGTTAAATGTACTTAACTGAGCAGTAAGTCTTTCATAATAGATGATCTGGCTACCACATGTGTGGAAACTCAGTCAACCAAATGCATCATTGTTGTAGAGTGGGAAGAAAAGAACAGGCTGGATTTGAATCTTGCCTCTGACATTTTCTGACTATGTGACCAACAAGTCATTTACTGCTCCAAGCTCTCTCGTGTCAAATGAAGCTGTTAGTACCTACCTCACAGGGCAGTTGGAAGGACCAAATGAGGTAATGTATATAAATCATCACTTCACAGACTTTAAATGACCATATAAATATTATTATTGTTATAAATGCAAGATAATGTCACTATGCCATCAATCGGAATAGTCAATTCCCCAAACACCATGAACAAGTGGGAGATTACTACGATGCATAGGCATTTGGGAACATGCTGTAGGGGGAAAAGGGCTAGATTGGGAGTGAGAGGCCTTGGTTCTGCTAATCATTTCCTGTGTGATTTTGGACAAATCTCTTAATGTCTCTGGGTCATAATTTCATGCTCTATGAAATGGAGATATTAAACTCAGTGACTTCTGGTGCCCAGTCTAGCCCTGAATCTATTGTCTCAGAATGAAGGGGAAGAAGAGAGAGGTTGGACTAAATGACCTATGAACTCCCTTCCAGCTCTAATTTATATATACAAGTGGTATAGTATCAATTGCTAAGAAATAAAAGGGACAGTCATTTCCACAGTTCTTCTCAGTCAAGTTCCCTTCCCAGAAATATCATCTTCTTCAGAATATTTTTTTAATTCCAAGAGGTTTTTTTAAAAATTCATTTCTTTTAAGTAGTAGAGAGTAACTGCCACCTAGTGACCTGTTGCCTAGCAATCTCACTGCTTGTGTCTCTGTAAGGCAAACAACAAACCCTTCCCTTCCTTAGTATTCTGGCATTTACATTTTTTTTCCTGAAAAGTCATTTTCTTAACTTTCTACCTTTTTCTGCTCCAAGTCTGTCACTTGAATGGACAGCTTAATTAACAGACATAACTTTTTCGTTAACAGAGGCAGCTTTTCAGCCTCCAAATGGAGGTTTGGAGGCTAAAAGGCTAGAGCTGCAGGAAAAGTAACCAGCTAGCTCTATATGGAAGCTAGAAAGGGTGTAATAATATGTCATTTGCTCCAGTAGTAGAGAGGGGGAAAAATAAGAATACAAGCATTGGTTCCTGACAGAGTTCAGGATCTGCTTTGGCAGAGGGAAAGATGCCCAGAAACAGAAATAAAATCTGGCCACACAGCAGGACTGGGTCAGCATCTTTTGGCAGCAAGTAGGGAACACCATTCTGTCACCAGCAACTAGCCAGGGAAGGACAAGGAAGGGAAAAATTGCCAAAAGTTTCTACAGGTGATAAGACAGAAGAAAAGCTTAACTGTTAGCTAATCAGGAGTGTTAAATGCCTTCAGGAGACTTCCACAGATAAGCTCAAAAATACTGACTTAGCCTTTTGGGAAAAATGCAAATAGTCACTGATTGGAAATAAATCACTTCATCAGCAGTCATAAAGGCATTGTAAACAGCTTCCAGCCCACCTGGGTTTGTACAGATGCTAAAAGGGAAAATGGGTTCTATTTGGTCCATTATTATCCCAAATTCATCTTGCCTTTTAAAAGACAGATGGGCTTTTTTATTATTCACTGTTAGGAAGGAGGGCAGTGTGGTGTAGGGTGGATACCAGATTAGAAATCAGGAGCCCTGGGATATTTGAGCTAGCAAGGTATTGTCCTTTGAAAAGGAGGGGGAAAGTCCCAGAAATAGCTAGAAAATTCCACCAAAGATAAAGTTTCCTATAGGTCCCACATAACTAAACACCCCCCCCCTCCATTTCCAGCAAATTGCTAGAGCAGTTACCCCCAAGAGCTGGTCACTTGAGACAAAGAGGCCTGATAATCTTAGCTCTATCAACTATGGAAAGCAAGGAAAATTTTCCAGTGACCTGCCAGGTCACATTTGAATTTATCATTGCTAAGTATTTGTGGACTTAAACCGGTCTTCCAGCTAGAAGAAAAAGTGGAAGAATAAGAGGAAACCTTTTCTTCTCTCTAGTTGATCAGTGAATTAAAAAGTTCCTTGAAAAAAATGAAAGAATTCCTCAATTGATGGGTACTGTTCTCTGCCCAGGATAAAGATTAAGATGCCAAGAGGATTGAAGACTATGCCACAAGGAATCAATAGATGCAAATGATGACACTTAGCCTAGAGAAGAGAATACTTAATGAGAGTGGGACATGATAACTATTGACAAGGATATGAAATATGAAGGGCTATTATTTGGAAATGGACTTGAACTTGTTTTGCTTAGTCTGACATAAAAACTAATAACAATAGAAGGTGCAAAGATACAGATTTTTAACTTGATATGAATAAAATTCTCCCAAATTATGAGTTCCCCAAAAGTTGAAGAACTATTTGCCATCACCATAGCTCTTCAGATAGAGGATGGATGACAGTTTGCTGGGGGTACTATAGGTGAAGCTCGGACTAGATTTTAAGAAAAAAACAAAAGCATGAGCTCCTTTCCAACTCATCTTCTATCAATCTATGATTTCTCCCTTTTTTTCAAACTGGCTTGGAAAAATTATAAGCTGGCCCCAAGTGTCAGTACCCTTTGGTGGTATCTGGGAAACATAGAGACACCTGACCTGATTTAAATGATCCCCAAACAATTATGAAGAGTAAATTGGCATTGGTGAATGTTGTACTGTCTAATCTATTCGAGTTATCATTGTGATAAAATATAATTACCAAATTTTTTATAGTTCTTTAAGGTTTATAAAAGGAAGCATGACATAGTGAATAGAGGAGTGGACTTGGAATTAGTTTAAATTGGGTCCAAGTCTTGTTTCTGACACATATTGGCTACGTAACTCTGGGCAAGTCATTTCAACTCAGTGTCCTTGTCAACTCTCAAGACTAAATTTCAGGATACTTACTGATCTGCATGCTTAGAAGGAGTTTTCCTCATCAAAAATTCCCTATCTGGAAGCCCCTTCCCCTTCCCCCAAAAAGAAAAAGGTTAACAAGATTTATAAAACATGTCCTTGTACCAATCCTATCAGATAGTTATTGCAATTACTATTATTTCCATTTTTTTCACCTAGAACAAATGAGATCAGAGAGCTTAAGTCACAAAACTAATAGGGTCCCTTGGGGAAAGGATACCCAACCTTCATATCAAGGATAGATTGAAACAAAGGATTTCAGGGTTGATATTAGCTTTCCACCATGTTATAAGTAAATAGAGCTCTAGATTTTCATGTAATTGATAGAATAGAGTTTGCTTTCTGATGGGTGTACCTGGCACAGTCCCTTGACCTCAGGCGATGCTTAAAAATGTTTACAATCACTGAGTAAGTCATGACAGAGTAGATAGAGTTATGATAGAGTTCATTGATAGAGTTATGAACTCTACAAGGGAATTAAATCTTAACAAACAAATATTAAGAATCTACTATATTCAAAGTACTATGTTACATGCTAGAAATATAAAGACAAAAAAATGGAAAAAGTTCCTGTCCTCAAGGAGCTTTCAGTCTATCCAGGAGATGCAACATGTACATAGAAAAGTAAATATATACTAATCTGAGCAGGAGAGAGCAAACTAAGGACTGATATAATCAGGAAAGACTTCATATAGGAGATAACACTTAACCTGAACCTTGAATTAAGTAGAAGATTCTTCTGTGGTTGTGTATGCATTCCATGCATATGGGGGCATCCTATGTGAAAGTTCAGATGTAATAGTAAGTTCAGAATATTATAGAAATGGAGGTTTGACTGGAGTATAATACATAATGGGAGTTATGTGAATCAAACCTGGAAAGATAGACTGCAGCCAGGTTGGGAAAGGTGTTTTTATGTGCTGATATGATGCAGTTATATTTTATCCTAGATAAAATAGGGATTCAGTGAAAGTCCTTGAGCAGAGGCATGATGATTTCTACATTCATGCATTATTTTGGAAGCTGTGTGGAGGATGGATTGGAGAGAGTAGAGATTTGAGCTTGAGAGTTGAATCAGAAGGCTGTTGCAATAGTCTAGGCAAGAGATAATGTGGACTTGAACAAGCATGGTAGGTCTGTGTGTGTGTGTGTAAAAGAAGGCAAGAGGGACAGATGTGAAAAATGTATAAGAATTGCCAAGACTTTCTCACTTATTATAACTTACTGTCTTTAATATGAATTGGATCTCTCATATACAACTTTCTTTTGCTATTTTATAGCCACCAAGTTTGTAGGAACAAAGTTAGTGCCAGCCCACTGAGCTATCTCCTGAAAATATTTTTCCAAGTTTCTGTAGAGGAACTCAAGTCAACAGAAGTGGGACAACCTTCCACCCTTCCCTTCCCTTCCCATTCCACTCTCCAATGGTAATTCAGGTCCTTGATGGCACTGTTTCTGAACCAAAAGTGTTCTACTCCTTGATGATGTGAGAAAATTGGGAAACTAAGGCACTGTTGGGGAAGTTGTGAACTGAGCCAACTATCCTGGAGAGCAATTTGGAACTATGCCCAAGGGGTAATCAAATTATCCATCCCTTTTGATCCTTCAATACCACTACTAGGTCAGTATCCCAAAGAGATCATAAAAAAGGGAAAGGACCTACAAGTACAAAAATATTTGTAGCAGCTCTTTTTGTAGTGGCAAAGCTTTGGAAATTGAGGGGATGTCTATCAATTGGGGAATGGCTGAACAAGTTATATGGTATATGAATATAATGGAATACTACTGTTCTATAAGAAATGACAAGCAGGATGATTTCAGAAAAACCTAGAAAGATTTACATGGTCTAATGCAAAGTGAACTGAGCAGAACCAGGAGAACATTGTATACAGTAACAACAACACTGCCATGATCAACTATGAATAACATAGCTATTCTCAGCCATGCAATAATCCAAGATGATTCCAAAGTACTCATGATGAAAAATGATATCCATATCCAGAGAAAAAACTGATGGAGTATAAATGCAAATTAAAGCATACCATTTCTACTTTGTGTGTGTGTGTGTGTGTGTGTGTGTGTGTGTGTGTGTGTGTTTTTCCCTTCTGGTCAGTTTCTTCTATCAACACATGACTAATAAGGAAATATGTTTTATATGATTGCAGATACATAATCTATATCAAATTACCTACCATTTTGGAGGGAGGAGAGGAAAGGAAGAAGAAAATTTGGAACTGAAAATTTTTTAAAAGAATATTTGAAATTGTCTTTATATGTAATTAGGGGAAAATACTCATTAAAAAAAGGGAGAGTTGAACTCTTCCTCCTGCTTTGATCTAAAATTTCATTTATGTGGGGAACTTTCCATATGGAAACTCCCCTCAACTGATGCAATTCAGCTACTAGGCTATAGTTTATAGTCTTAGAGAGTTACCAAAGAAGTTAGATGACTTGCCTAGGGCCAAAAGCCAGTACATAACAAGAGCTGAATGTGAACCTAGGTTTTCCTGAATCAAAAGTCAGACCACCCCTCTCCATTGCATTTTCTTAGAAAGAACCAATGAAACAGGGGGAAAGCCCTCTCTATCACCCAGGAAAACAATGGAAAAGTTTCTTTTGGAATCAGCAGAGTTGGAAGTGGTGTATAGAAAGATGTAACTCAACACCTGAAGTCGTCAAATTCTGAAGAAAAGAGCTATAAAGGCGTTCAGAGGGAAGTTTTCATAAGGAAAGCAAAACTACCAAAGAAAGTCCAATTCTTCCTCCTCTGAGGGATGATTTCCAACAGATGTCACTTTCAAAACCATGAAAGGGAAAAAAGAACAATGACGCTTTTCTTCTTGTGTGAACATTTATTTGGAAATTTGAAGAAAGAAAACAGTACTTCAAAAGCATCTTCATAGATCAATAGGCCATGGGCAACAGCTTCTAGTGAGACTCCTGGAGAATCTTGTACTTGGTTGCAACTAACTTGGTGAGCCACTAGATGTCAGTAAATGAAGCTGAGAACAGGTATGCTATTTACTAGTCTGAAAAAAAGAAGAAATCTCAATCTCTGACTCATTTCCTTATCATAATGACTGATCCAAACACCGTCATTTTCCTCAAGCTCACAACTCTACCCCTACACTCTCTCCAAAGTTCCAGATTACTGAGAATATTGAGGCCATGGGAGAACTCAAATTCTTTGCCTGAACTTCCAAATCTTCTACCCTTGGGTCTTAGAGAACAAAGGGACTCTCCTTTTAGCCAAGGCTAAATCCTCTATTTGAACATCTGTACCCAAATTATTGAACACCTACTGCGGACAAATCTCTGTTATATTATTCATTCCCAATCTCTCTCTCTCCCTTTTTCTTCTAGCTCTTTTCTTTCTGTCTACAAATATATTCAAGTCTCCCCTATCCTAAACCAGACCTTACCTTGATCTTGCTGTCCTGATTCCTTTCCCAGCTGTGGGCTCTCATTTCCTAAGATGGTCCTCATTCTTTTTTCTCTATCTGACTTTCTCTGCCTTCTGGCCTAGGAACACCTATGCAAGCTTGATGGAGGAAGGAGAAATGGCAGAAGGGCTGACGCCTTCCTTGCATGCTCCTTCCACCTTCTGTTGAGCAGTAAAGTCTAGTTTTCTCCCTAAGTACCCCATATTTCTTTGTATCTTCTTCAAATCTGGCTGCTCCTCTTCTCACACCCCCTTAAACAAAAGGTTAGAAGTAAAAGTTATACCCTTCCCTCCCTACTGCTAATTTCAGACCTTCTATTCATCACCATAATTCAGCAGCTCCCTCTCCTCCTTTAAAGCTCCTTCTATCCCATTCACATCCCTCTTGCTGTCATTTGTGAACCTGCAGACCACTCTCCCTCTGCTTCAGTATGCTTAGTTCTTGGTTCATAGGCTTCTTTTCCACCCTATCACCCTTTTGAATCATCTGGATTCTCATGTCCTTCTCCTTAATTCTCTTGAACTCAGTCTACATTCTACCTGAATCACAATCAGGAGTGGTCATACTTTAGACATTCCCCACCCTGGCCCAAACTGAGTTGATCTAAGGTAGAGGACTTCCAAATTATAGCTCTGTATCATCCTTTCTCTTTCCTGCTCCTAATTGACAAACTTCTGAAAAAGAGAGGTCTGTATTCATTATTCACTTTCTACTCATCACCTTATTTCTTAGTCCCATGTAATCTAGCTCCTGTTGCCACCAATGAAATTGTTTTCTTAAAGGCAGAGAGGAAAGAGCTGAGGACCTTTAATAAGGGTTTATTGATTCCACACATTCCCAGATGTGCAGGGATTTGTCACCCTAAATCGATGGAACTATAAAATGTGCCCCCATCCTTCACCAAATATTTTGGCCAATAATACATGGCAGCAGCAATGAGAATTGAAAAGAGGATCTCTATATGGGAGATACAGCACTGGAAATGACAGGATCTGGTAACAGATTGATCATAAAAAATAAAAAAGAAAATTTAAAACAGATTTAAAGTTGGAAGGGACCTTACAGCTCATCTAATCTAACCCCTTTGTGGTTTAAATGACTAAAACTGAAGCCTACATATGTTAAATGACTTGCCTAGAGTTAACCGGATAGCAAATAGAGAAGAGGAAGGAAAAGGGAATAAACATTTATATTGTTCCTGGTTTAGCCATGTTCATCATGTCTGACTCTTCTTGATTTATTTGGGGGTTTTCTTGGCAAAGATACTGGAATAGTTTGCCATTTTCTTCTCTAGCTCATTTTACAGATGAGGAAACTAAGACAAACAGGGTTAAGTGACTTGTCCAGGGTCACACACCTAGGAAATATCTGAAGCCAGCTTTGAACTCAGGGCTTCCTGTCTTCAGGCCCAGCACTCTATCTACTGCACCACCTAGCTACCCAAGCATTTATATAGCACCCACTGTATACCAAGTACTATTCTAAGCACTTTATAAATATTGTCTCATTTGACACCTCACAACTACCCTGTGAGGTAGATATTATTATTCCCGTTTTATAGTTAAGGAAACTGAGGCAAACAGAGGTTAAGTGCCTTGCATAAGGTCACACAGCTAGTCAATGTCTGAGGCTGGATTTGAACTTGGTACTTCCTGACTCCAGGCCCAGACCTTTATCTACTGTTCCATCTAGCTGACTAACAGAATCAAGATTTGACCCCAAGTCTTCCTGCTCTAATGGAGATACATTTCCCACCATACTAAGCCATCTCTGTCAAGTATCAAAGATGATGTCAAATATTCAAACAGGAGGATTCTGATGGACAAATGGCAATTTTACTAATACAATTAATAAAATAAGAAGGAGGAACAGATTTGGGAGGTGGTATAAATAAGTACAATTTTGGATACATTGACTTGGAGGTGTTAGTGGATAGAACTGTCTGGTAGCCTGCTGGAGATTAGGGCCTGCAGCTAGGGGGAAAGGAAGGACTAGAGATAAAGATTTCTGTCACTCAAGAGTTGAAAATGTGGGAGCTTAAGATCACCAAGTATGCAGAAAAAGAAGTGTTTAGAGCAATGGACCTTAGGCAAGGTCCACCTTAAGGCATCTGGAGGATGGAGCAAAGGGGACACTGAAGAGTCAGCATGCAGAGGGAGAGGTAACCAGGAGAATCACAACTATGTAGCATCTATGAGCCAAGTGGAAAAAGATTAGTCAAGAGGAAATGAGGGTGATCAACAGTGTCGAATGCTGTAGAAACATCCAGGAGGGCAAGCACTGTGAACAAATCAGCGGTTTTGGTTGTGAGGAGGTCATCGATGATCTCGGAGAGAGAAGTTTCATTAAAGTGATAATGATATCAGCCACACTCCAAAGAGATGTTTGAAGGAAAAGAAAATGGAAAACAGCATCTACATCTCAACAACCTTTTCCCTAAAGGTCACAGCAGCATAGAGGTAGGGCTGAAAGGGACCTCCAAGGCCATCAAGTCCAGACCTTCTTGTTCTATAGAGGAGGAAACAGAGGTACAGGGAGGTTAAGAGACTTATCAAAGGTCAGAAGTAAGTTATAGAGGGAAGATTGTAATTCAGGGCTTCCTGACTCTCAATCCAGGTGTGCTCTCCACTACAATAGACTTCCTCCTGTGATGGGTGATGGATAAGAATGTAGCTAAGTGAAAGAAGAGAGACATGAAAAAAGCCTTATTAGGATTAGAAAGACCCAAGCATGTTTACTAGCACATGGGAAGGAAACTTTTCAGAGGGAGAGATGAAAATGCATGAGAGACAAGAAATGACTACATTGTCTTGGAGAAAGTAGTAAGGGATAGTGATAATTTACATATTTATACAGTGATTTAAGGATGGGATCACCTCTATTTCTCAATGTATCTCTCCCCCTGCCTCTCAGAGAGTCATCTTTTATAACAACGAAGAAAAAAAAGAATGGAAAAAATTGTTCAGCAAAACTAACCAATATTTTTAAAAATCCGACATTATATGTAGAGAAGTAGGCACCACATTCTAAAAGGCATATTGACAAAATGAGGAGCCTCCAGAGGAACGCAACTAAGATAACTAAGGCCATGGTAACCATGGAGAAATGGTTAAATGTAGTGGGGTTATTTAACCTGGAAAAAAATAAAACTTTGTTGGGGGTAGGGGAGAAGGAAACATGGTCATGATCTTTAAATATCTGAAGGGCTGTTATATGACTAGAAGCCCTCTGCTTTAAAACCATGAATTTCATTTAAACCTACACATTGTTAAAAAGGAGAGAAAAAGGCAGATGGAATTTGTCAGTTGTGTTTGAATAGAGATCCTGACCCCAACTCACCTACTCTGAATGATGAATAATATGACAGCTTCTCTGGGGTGATGTAAGCTCTAAAAGAACAACCAAACTGAATGGCTCCCCACTCCCACAGCATCCAGGGAAGGCAGGAGCTACATATGCCCTCAGGGGGATTCTTTTGGTAAGTAAATGGCAGCCCCTTATCCTCCCTCCCATGAGCACCTGGCAACGATGATCACAGACAGATGTGCTGCTCACACGTGTCCATCAGTCATCCATTCCCTGCTCTGACCAGGCAGTAAGCTAAGCAGGAAGCTTTGGATTGGAGAATCAGGGATCATAGATCCAGACCTGGGAGATCTTAGAAGTCATATAGTCTTAATCATTTTACATATGAGAAAACTGAGATCCAAGGAAATTAAGGGACTTACTCAAGGTCACCTAACAGAACTGTGTAACTGTGAGCAGCTGAGATTTCAATGAGTATCTTCTAGAGGCAGCTGGTAGTTCACTGGGTAGAGCACTGGGCCTAGGGTTAGGAAGACCTGAATTAAAATTCAGCTTCAGACACTTACTAGCTGTGGACCCTGGATAAGTCATTTAACCATTACCTGCCTGTTTCCTCAACTATAATAATAGCACCCATCTCCCAGGATTGTTATGAGGTTTAAGTGAGATAATATCTGGAAAGTGCTTAGCAGAGCCTGGCACATACTAGGCACTATATAAATGCTTCTTTCCTTCCTTCCTTCCTTCCTTCCTTCCTTCCTTCCTTCCTTCCTTCCTTCCTTCCTTCCTTCCTTCCTTTCTTCCTTCCCTCATTCTCTCCTTCCTTCCTTCCTTTCTCTCTCCCTCCATTCCTTCTTTCCTTCCTCCCTTCCTTCCTTCCCTCCTTCTCCCCTTCCCTCCTTCCTTTCTCTCTATCTCCTTTCCTTCCTTCCTTCCTTCCTCCCTCCCTCCCTCCCTTCCTTCCCTCCTTCCTCCCTCCCTCCCTTTCTTCCTTCTTTCCTTCCATCCTTCCTCCTTCTAATTCCAATCCCATTTCTCTTTCCAATACAACCACACTCAAATGTGTCTTTCCTCCCACAGCTCACAGTTTTATTGCATATAAGGAAAACTGCCCAGGGCATTTCCCAATCAAAAATGAGAAGGTAGATTCCAAGGCCCCTGGGGGTTCCTGTGGTACCCTTCCCAGCAAGCCTACCTCCCACATAGTACATGAACAAGAGGAATTCTGGAATAGTAGAAGGAACTCCTAAACTTAGTCCAGGAAGATAATCTTTATAAAGTGCTTTGCAAATCTTAAAGTCTATATATAAATATAAATGTTAGCTATCATTATTATTTCATTAAGTATAATTTTTTAAAAGTATGCATATACATAAATACAGATACAACACACACATATACATACATGCAGAGAGATACATATATATTTGTACATATACAATTTAACAAGTTAATATAGCTTGCTGCTCCAAGGACAGCTGTGTGGCACAGTGGGCCTGTAGTCTGGAAGACCTGAGTTCAAATCCAGTCTCAGACACTTACTAGCTATGTGACCCTGGGCAAGTCACTTAACAGTCTTTGCCTTAGTTTTCTCATTTGTAAATGAGTTGGAGAAGGAAATGACAACCCAATCCAGTATCTCTGCCAAGAAAATTCCAAATGGAGTCATGAAGAATTGGACATGATAGAATAACAACAATAAAACTCCTATATTGATTTTACCTTCTGCATTTTTCATTTTATTATGTACATTTTAAAATGTTTTATTGATGTTTTTCTGCAACTCTATCACTACTACTAACCTTTCAGCCTTGCTCCCCAAGTACATGCTTTTCCTTGAAACAAAGATACATAGTCTAGTAAAACAAACCAACCCAGGTACCATGTCTGAAAGTGTGGACCTCATGCTATATCTCTAGTCTGTTAGATCTCTGTCAAGAGGTATATGCTTCAGGAAAAGGAAGTTTAAATTTCACTTGACAATGTAATTCGGTTTCTTCTGGCTCATCTAGGTTAACTTCCCAAAACACCAGCTTGGCTCAGCTCCATCTGAGACAGGTCCTCATGCTGTGACTTCCTTGGTCCTTCCTCACTCCATCACTCTCACTTCCTGGCCAGTCTGAGACCAGAGCCATTCCTCTGGTCCACAAGAAAACAAAGGCCTTTCTGTCTGGGCCCCAGCCTTCTGTCTTTGGCTTAAAGTTAAAAACTGCTCTCTTCAGAACTACCTGAATCCCAACTCATCAGGACCCCTGAACTCTGCCTATGATGTTTCCCTGAATCAGCCTCTCCTTTCTTCTGAACTTAATGTCAGGCCTATGCTTCATTCTTCCTCTCTCCACTATTATGCCAAGTGTCCGGATTTCTAAGTTTTCTCTTCTTTTTCTGACTTCTCAGAAACTTTCCAAGCTTAAAGCTACATAGACTAATCCTCCCAGTCATAGAAGCACCTAACCAGGCTAGAATCTCTTCTCAGTCAAACATTAGCAAACCCACTAAAAACTATAAAACTTGGTTACAATTCATTAATACCAGACCCAAAGGAGTTAGTTTCACATTCACAGGACTTTTAAAAATTATTTATTTATTTTTAATTTATGAAATGAAGCAAGCATTTTCATAATGCAGTAGAATTTTTTTAAAAAGATGATTGCACATGAAATTACAAATCTATTATGTACAACTTGTTATTCCTTTTAAATATATAATAAAGTTATCGTGTAAATTTTTTCCCTTTTTTTCTTCTCTTCCCCTGTCTTAGAGATGACTCCCATTAGACACAAATTTGTGTGTGTGTGTGTGTGTGTGTGTGTGTGTGTGTGTGTGTAAAACCATTCTATAAATCTATTTATTAAATCTTTCTCTGGATCAGATAGTGTCTTCCTTCATATGTCCTTTCTAGTTAATTTGGGTATTTATAATAGTCAAAATGACTTAGTCACTCAAAGTCATTCTTAAGACAATATTGGTTCTTGTTGGGGTTTTTTTTGCTTTATTGGGGGGTGGTGGTGAAAGGCAAGGCAGTTGAGGTTAAGTGACTTGCCCAAGGTCTCACAGCTAGTAAGTGTTAAGTATCTGAGGCTGGATTTGAACTCAGGTCCTGTTGACTCCAGGGCTGGTGCTCTATTCACTGTGCCACCTAGCTACCCCCTTAAAACAATATTGTTAATGTTGACAACTATCTTTACATGTAATTGGAAAAAAATAAAATACTATTAAACACAAAACAAAACAAACCAATATTGTTGTTACTGTATACAACCTTCTCTTGGTTCTGCTCATTTCACTCTTCATTATTTCATGCAAGTCCTTCCATGTTTTTCTAAAATCAGCATGAGAGGATCACAGTCTTTGAAGACCAGTAAGATCACAGATTTATAGTGGAAATCTTAGAAATCTGAAATCCTTAAAAATCTAAATACTCATCTAAACCCTCCATCATTTTACAGATGGAGAAACTGAGGCCAGAGTGGTTGAGATACTTACCAAGCTCTTACAGCAAGCTGGGGCAGAGGCAGCATTTGGACCCATGTTCTCTGATTTCATATCCAACACTATTTCCATAGTATCCTGCTGTCTCCTACTGAAGACAGATACAGAAGAAACCCTAGAGAATAACCAAGGGGGAAGGAAAGTTTTTACTACACCCTTTTAGAGTCAGGAGGTCAGAATGGAGGTGAAAGAATTAAAATAATTGTACGTGTTAAGATGTAGTTCAGAGGTATTTTGTACCTTAAAATAATGACTTTCAAATGGTATTGGTATAATAACAATGATTATCACCAAATTGCTGGCATCTATACAGCACTTTAAATTTCTTTACTAATATAATGAATTATGATTATAATTTTTATATACATATATATTTACAAATATAACCTCATTTGATCCCCTTGATAATTCTGAAAGGCCAGTGCTATTATTATCCCCATTTTAAAGATGAGGAGAGTGAGACTTAAGAGTTTAAGAGTCCTGTCCAAGGTCACTTAGCTAGCAAATGCCAGAGGCTGGATTTGAACTCAGGTTTTCCTACCACAGCCAGTGCTTTATTCACTACACAACCTAGCTGCCCTGGAGTAGTAGAAAGGGAAATGCATTCAGAGACAGAGGACTTAGGTTCAAATAGGCAAGGAAAGGGTAAGGAAACAAGCATTTTTATCTAGCACCTACTCCATGCCAAACATGCACAGATGGTTGGTTTTTGTCCTTTGTTCTCAGAGAGGACCAAAATAACATCACTACAGAGTGACAGTTCTGGAGTCAGGAAGACTCATTTTCCTGAGTTCAAATCCAGCCTCAGACACTTTACTAGCTATGTGACCCTGGGCAAGTCACGTGACCGAGTGTGCTCAGTTTTCTCATTTGTAAAATGAGCTAGAGAAGGAAATGGCAAATCACTCCAGTATCTTTGCCAAGAAAACTCCAAACGGGGTCACAAAGAGTCAAACACAACTCAACAGCATTGCACTACCTGAGAGTTGAGTGAGAAAATTATATGAAAAGCATTTTATAAATGGCAAAGCACTGAGAAAGGGTGAACCGCTAACATTAGTGCTTCCATTTGTGACGTGAAATGCCTATAATCTTGTTTGCTTCCTCATTGGTGTCTCATCGAATGCAATGCCATTCTCCCCAGGAATTCCCCTGATTTTTATTTGTTTATTTACTGGTTTGTGTTTATTTGTGCAGTAGAGTAGGTGATTCAGTGTTGGTAACAAAACAAGCTTCTACACAAGTCAAAGTGAGCCTTTGCATGAGAATAATCCACCCATGCAGGTTAGGAACCAACACCACTCTATGGGATCCTCAGACTGGAAATGGGATCTTATTCCATGAGACAGAGAATCCTGCTCAGTGATGGGGACTAAGGCTGCAAATATTAAGCTGGAATAAAGCATATGGGCCAAGAAATAATCAAGACCTAATTACATGTAGTGTTCCCCACCCATAACTCAGAAATCTCTGCACCATGGAAGTTCACTCAGTCCCTGAACTCACAAGGGAAGTACCCTCTATCTCTATGTCTTCTTCCTCTGCTTGGTTCCTCCCAGAACTTCAATTTTAAAGAGGATACCCTGGACCATCTTGTCTTAATTCCTGGTTTTCCAGACTTTCACTTCCACTTGTGTAAACCTTTCTATGCCAACACCTTTTCATCTTCCTTTTAAGCCTTCTCTTCCCTCATTAGAATGTAAGCTCCTTGAGGTCAGGGATGATCTTTCTCTCTGTGTTTCTATCATCTGCATTTAGCACAGTGCCTGGAACATACACAGTAAGTGCTTAATAAATGTTTGCTGATTTAATTTGGCCTGATGATAATGGGGATGGGTTTATGTGGACTTCTCTTTCCAAAGAGCTCCTATTACTTTAGCTCCAAAATTGCTATTGTGGATGGCGGTACCCTTGTCTACCAGGACTATAATAGGGGTCAACATCCATGACCTGATTTCTCATTGGCAAAACACAGATTAGCCAGCCTCATAGATAATATCCATCTCTTACTTTCTATGCCTCTGACTACTCTGCAAACATGGATACATTAGGACTAGGCTGATTGCCACACTTTAGCAAAATTACTGTGGAACCCCAATAGTTAGAGCATCCAGGAATCATTCAGCTCCAGAAAAACATGAGGACTGACACAAGCTTGGTTCATAAATTAGACATTCGTACTGGCCTACTTCCTACTCTCCAAACTTGACATTCTATATAATAATGGTGATAATAACAAAAATAATAATAGTTAACATTTATATATCATTCACTGTGTGCCAGGCACTCGGTTAAACACTTTACATTTATTATCTCATTTGATCCTCACAGTAACCCTGGGAGGTAGGTACTGATACTATTGCCCCCATTTTACAGTTGGAGAAACTGAGGCAAACAGATGCTAAATGACTTGCACAGAGTTATACAGCTAATAAATGTCTGAGGCAGCTGTGAACTCAGGCCTTTCTGAATCCAGACTCAGTTTTCTGTCTCCTGTACCACCTAGAGGTATTTATCTCCTGCTTCCATGTCTTTGCCTAGGCTGTCGCCTGTGCCCGGAATATTCTTCTGTCCTCTTTCTCCTTTCCCGAATCCCTAGCTCTCTTTAAAAATTCAAATCAGATACCCCCTGATTCTTTCATTTATTTCCCCAAACCAAGATTGCTTTGTATTTATAGGATCGTAGATTTTAAAAACCACTGAATCCAATCTCCTAACCTTACAGATAGGGAAACTGAAGCCCAGAGGTTAAATTACTTTCCCAAGGTCACAGAGCTATTATTATGTGTCTGAAGTGGGATCAGAACACAAATCTTCCAGGCTGCAAGGCCAGCTCTCTATCCACTACAGCAGTGGAAGCAAACTAAAACTAGAAGTAGATCACAACTGGCAGCATATTGACTTAGAAAACCACAAATCAACATTATCTATGTTATTGCATTTTTATTTATTTTGTTAAACATTTCCCATTAGATTTTAATCTGTTTTTTGAGACCTGTGGACTGAGAGTTTGACACTTCTGTACTATACTGCCTCTCATTTTTTAATTCCTATATACTTTTGTATTTACTTATCTCTGTACAGGTTGTATTCCCACCCAACATATAAGTCTTTTGAGGGAAGAACATGTTTCATTTATGTCTTTGTATCCCCAGGACCTGAAAGACTGCCTTGTATTCTTTGAATTTACTGTGATTTCTCTTCTATAGGGAGCTCCCAATAAGGACCAATACAGATCAGGGCATTCTCCTCAATTTACAGTCTTAGCTATCTTGGGCAGTGAAAGGTTAAGGAACCTGCTCAGGATCACACATCCAGAATGGGTCAGAGGTAGGAGTTGAAAACTGGTCTTCCTGAGTCCAAGGTCAACTCTTTATCCAGGATGCCTCTGGCATTGCTTTGCTCATAGTGGATGCTTAATAAGTATATGTTGACTTGATTGAATCAAAGGAGTTAAGCTGATTAAGACAGTGGGAGCAATGAAGTGTGGGAATGGAGTCAGAAAGACTCATCTTCCTGGGCTCTAATATGGCTCCAGACACTTACTAACTGTGTGACCCTGGGCAAGTCACTTAACCCACTTTGCCTCAGTTTCCTCATTTGTAAAAATGAGCTGGAAAAGATAATGGCAAACCACTCCAATATCTTTGCCAAGAAAATCCCGAATGGCATCATGAAGAGTTGGACACAAATGAACAATAACAAGAAGTAATGAAATAATGTTGAAAAATATCCCTGAATTCCGTTAATGGAATACATATTGTTGAAGCTCACCAGTGGAGATTACACACTGAGAAAAGTAAGAGTTTCCTTCAGAGATTAGACAGTCTTGTTTCTGTTTTCTGAGGCACCTTTCCTAAATTTGAAGGGCTTGGGGAAATGAATGAATTCTAGAATTATGGAGGAAGCAAATTAGTTGAACACTAAAAAAATGCTGTTACCATTCATTGTCAAACCTGGCAACTTTTATTCCTATCTGCTTTATAATAGTTTTCTAATGATACAATCTCTATCCCTTTGATGGTGCTGGAGAAATACCAGCAAACTCTTACCATACAAATGTTTTTTAGATTTCAAAATAGTTCCATGGTCTCCATTTTTTACATTTCAAAAGCTTCCCCAAAACAATACAATAATAATTTTGCCATTCTGTTTTACATTTGGTATGTTTTTAATAGATTCTTTTCCTGACTGCTTTCTATAACTAGCTAAACTATTGTAATTCATGTCAATTTCACGAAAGGGTGATTTTTGATCTTGTCTGTTTCAATGATTTCTTCATTTTTTTCAAATCTATTGTTTATCTGAGCCCACAGCCTATTGAAAGTCTAAAGAAGCATCCAATGTAGGTAAGGAGTAAAAAATATACTTCTCTTCATTTTATTGATTATGAAATCAAGGTTCTACTGTTAAACAGAATGGCCATTTTAGAAAGCAAGTTAGAATTATGCAAATAAAATGACTAAGTTGTACATATTTTTTAAGTTAGAGATTTCACTATTAGGAATATATTCCAAGAAGGTCATTTGCAAAAAGAAAGGTCACATATACACCAAAAATATGCAGCAGCACCTTTTGTGGTAGCAAAAAACTAAAAACAAAGCGAATGGCCAACAACCAGGCAGTGGCTAAACAAATTGTGGTATATGAATATAATGAAATATCACTGGGTTGTAAGAAATGATGATCATGAAGAATATAGAGAAGTATGGAAAGATTTAGATGAAATGATGCCAAGTAAAGTTAGGACAGCCAAGAAAACAACACATACAATGTTTATAAAAATTTAGATAGAAGGGACAAGAATCACTAAGCAAATGAAAATCAATGATGCAAAATTTTAAAGAACAAGTTTGTTCCCAGAGAACAGATATAAGAAGAAAGTTCCTTCAATCCCTTTGCAGTGGTGGGGGGCAGACAAATGAAGGAGGACCCATAAATGTGGAACAGCACATATAGCATCAGGTTTTCATCCTCCTCCATCCAGGTGAGGACTCTTTTTTCCCCCTTTTGTATCAATGTGTAGCACATAGGAGGCATTGAATAAATGTTTACTGAATTGAAATACCACTTTTTGAAGCACTGTTGTTGATCTGATCTGACTTCTTTTATAGATGGGAATGTGAATGCATCTGAGATTTATATCTATCCATTAATCAACACTTATTAAGCCCCTACTACTGCTAAAAGCTAAGGATTAAATAAGAGACAACTGCTACCTCAAGGAGTTTACAATCTGATTCACTTGTGAATGAGTAGAACAAGACACTCAATTTAAATCTCAATCCTTTATTTTCCTGAATCCCCTTTCAATGAGTGTTATAAATACCAATTCTAAAGAGTGCTGCAGTCTCAACTCAGTCCAGGGGTAGGAATAAGTTTGCATCTGAGGCTTTTCTAATCTGGAATATAACATATGTCCATTATGGAGATCAAGTTCTTGGATCTGTCAATGATGCATAAGGTGGTGGTGGTGGTGGTCAAATGAATTTCAGTCTTGTCAGACTCTTCATGACCCCATTTGGGGTTTTCTTGGCAAAGATACTGGAATGGTCTGGCGTTTGCTTCTCCAGCTCATTTTACAGATGGGGAAACTGAGATAAACAGGGCTAAGTGATTTGTCAGTGTCACATAATTACTAAGTGTCTGAGACCAGAGTTGAATTCAGGAAGATGAGTCTTCCTGACTCCAGGCCTGGCACTCTGTACACTGAGGCACCTACCTGCCCCTCCATAAGGACAACAGGCCAAATGTACATTAGTCCATGGAGTGAGCCAGGGGTCAAATTGATTCACAATTGGTCAACCCTCTATGGGGTTAAAGAGGAAGGTATGGCCTTAGATATATTAGAGAGTTCAGGCAAGAAGGAAATTACAGAAGGAAACTATGTTATAGAAGGATTTAGGTTAAATCAGAGTTCAGGCTCAGAGAATCAGGTCCACATGAAGGAGAAAAACAAAGACCAAGATCAATGTGTAGAGATTCCTAAGTACAGGAGTTCCTGTTACCTGCAGGAGATGGTCCTAATCACACTTCTTTCCAGATGACAGACCTATAGCTACTTTTATAAATCAAAGTGTACATTATGCTTAGTCAGAGAGCACACAATTATAGGATCATGGGATTATTGCTTAAAGGGACCTTCAGGATTACCTAGTCTAACCTTTCCATGAAACAGATAAGGAAAATGATGGTGTGAGACAGGACATAACAGATCCAAGATAATACATGTAGTAAGTAGCAGAGCTGAGACTTGAACCCAGGTTCCCTCCCTCCAAATCCAATTGTCTTTCCACTCTATGATGAATGTTGCCTCTATTCTCCCAGATCTTTTTTTGAGTCTCCATCAAAACACAAACACTCATGAAGAATGTTAGAAAGAAATACAGAGTGTTTATTCCTTTAGAAAAATGAGGGTTGCAGTATAGCTGTAATGCAATCAGTATAAAGCTTTAACCTCCCATGGGGTTTTCTTCTTCTCAAAATCTATCTCTTATAATAGAGCAGGCTCCCTCACTCTCCTTTTCTATCTTCTTCAGTATAGACAATTGGGGATTCCTGCTTATTAAAAATTTCCAACAAGTATTACAGAGCAGGAGAAGAGAACAAAGGAGGCCTTGACTAACTGTGGTGCCCAAGCACAGCTTAGTGACATGAATACAGTCTGCCTCCCAACACATGTAAAATTTAGATGTGTTTTATAGAGAAATTCTCTGCAGAAACTAATCGGGCATAATTTTCTAAACAAGTTTCTTAAATATTTGAAAAGTAAATCCATTATTTGACATTGTATTTTATTCAACAAATTCAATTGAGTGTATTCAATTCAACAAATTCAAATGTGTGTGTGTGTGTGCGTCCATGTATGTATAATATAAACCATCTACTACTATAGCACCCACTTCCCAGGGTTGTTGTGAGAATCAAAAAGCTCTTAGCACAGTACCTGGCACATAGCAAGTGCTATGTAAATGCTAGCTATAATAATAATAATAAATAATGAATTTAATAATAAAAATAATAGAATACTCAAATGTATTTAGAATAAAAAGAGGTTTTGAATCTCAAGACAAATAATTGGGGCGAGAGGAGTAGGAATGAAGAGATTAAAGCATTGCCAAACTTCTACTTATATTATAAAACAGTAATGACCCGAAATATTGAGTACTGGTTAACAATAGAGAAGCAAATGAGTGGTACCTACAAGATGTGCAAGAATCAGAAACAATTGAATTCAATAACCCAGTAGCCTCTTCTAGAAGAACTCCATGTTTGTTAGCAACAAACAAAAACATTTATGAATACTGGGAAGTGGTTTGGCAAAAAAATTAAAAATAACAATAGTAATTAATGTTGTTTTGCTAGCATCTTACCTGATGTATAACAAGAAGTCTTAAATGGATAAACAGCCAAAATATAAAAGGCTACATAAAAATTTGAGTAAAATGGAAGGCATTGCCTTTCACACTTCGGCTAAGAGAGAATTTTTAACCAAATGAGTAATGATGTTGGTAAAAAAAAAATAGAAAATAGACAACTTTGATTACCTGAAATTGGAATTTTTGCCTAAATAAATCAATGGAGCTAGAATGAGAGAAATTTTCTATTGTGAAAAAAATGTACCAATTATTTCTGATAAAGGTCTGGTATCCGAGATATAGAGAGAATAGAAACAAGTAAGACTAACAGCTATTCCCTAACATATAAGTGGCCAAAGAATATGAATACATAATTCCCAGAAGAACTGCCAACTATTAACAACCAGGCAAGATTGCTCCAACTCATTAACTCATTAGAGAAAATCTAACCAAAAAAATTCTGAGGTTTAACCCTACAACCAGCAAACTGGCAAAATGACAAAAGGTGGGAATAATCAGTGCTGAAGGAACTGTGAGGAAACACTAAAGATAGTCAGGTGGTCCAGTGGATGTAGTCCTGGATCTGGAGTAAGGAAGAGGAATTCAAATATAGCCTCAGGCATTATATGACCAGGGGCAATTCATTCAATGTATTCTCACCTCATTTTCATAATCTGAAAAAGAATAGAATAGTAGTATCCACTTTGCCTAAAATGACTTTGCAAGGACAAAATGAGTTAAAATTTGGAAAGTACTATGCAAAACCTTAAAACACTAAGTGAATTCTAGCTAGCTGAGTAGTAGTAACAGTAGTATCCATAGTAGTAGTAGTAGTAGTAGTATGATAGATATGCTAATACACTGTTGGTAGAGATGTGAATTGGCCCAAGTACTCTGGAAAACAGTTTGGAAGCATATGAGAAAAGTGACTTAACTATTTGTTCTCTTTGACCCAGAGATTCTACTATGGGCTTATTTCCTGGTGAAGTCAAAGACACAAACAAAAGTCCCATGCATATCAAACTATTCATAAAGGTAATTTTGTGGAAACAAACAACTGAAAACAAATTGGGGGTCCATTAATTAGGGAATGGCTAAACGAATTGTGTCAATGAAATATTATTATGTCATAAATAACGAATGTTGGCAGCTAGATGGTGCCATGGTGGTGCATAGAGTGCCAGACCTAAAGTCAGAAAGACTCATTTTCCCGAGTTCAAATCTGGCTCTAGATATTTACTAGCTGTGTAACCCTGGGCAAGTCATTTAACCCTATCTGCCTCAGTTTCCTTATCTGTAAAATGAGGTGGAGAAGAAAATGGCAAACCATTTCTGTATCTGCCAACAAAACCCCAAATGGAGCCATGAAGAGTCAGACACAACTGAAAAACAACTGCACAAGAAAAATCAGTGAATGTCAGGGATTCAGAAAAAACATGGTTAGAATGCATGAACTGATGAAGCAAAGTACACAGAACCAAGAAAACAATATACACAATTACCACAATGCTTATTAAAAAGAACAGCATATAAGATGACAAAACAGGGGGCGGCTAGGTGGCACAGTGAATAGAGCACTGGCCCTGGAATCAGGAGGGCCTGAGTTCAAATCCATTCTCAGATACTGTGTGACCTTGGGCAAATCACTTAACCCCAATTGCCTTGCCTTCCCCCCTCCAAGAAAGAAAAAAAAAAAAGACAAAACAGGAAAAATGATAAATGCTGGAGAGGATGTGGAAAAACTGGAACATTAATGCATTGTTGGTGGAGTTGAGAAATGATTCAACCATTCTGGAGAGCAATTTAGAACAATATATAATATTGGAACTATAAAAATGTGCATACCCTTTGACCCAACAATACCACTTCTAGGGCTGTATCCCAAAGAGATCATACAAATGGGAGGAAGACCCATATGTACAAAAATATTTGTAGGTGGCAAAGAATTGGAAATCAAGAGGATGCCCTTCAATTGGGGAATGACTAAACAAGTTGTGCTATATGAATATAATGGAATACTATTGTGCTATAAGAAATGAGGAGCAGACAGACTTCATAATAACCTGGAGAGACTTACATAAACTGATGCTGAGTTAGGAGAACAGAACCAGGAGAACTTTGTACACAATTACAGACACATTGTATGTGTGATGACTAACTTTGATAGACTGGGCTCCTCTCAGCAATGCAAGGTTAGAAGACAAGTCCAAAAACTTCATGATGGAAAGGGATGTTCATATCCAGAAAAAAGAACTGCAGAGTCTGAATGCAGATTGAAGAAAACTACTTACTCTCTCTCTCTTTCATGTTTTGTTTTGTTCCTTCTTTCTCATTGTTCACTCCCTTGGTTAAAACTCTTTTTCACATCTTGACTAACGTTTAACGTGAAGATATTTGTAGAACCTATATCTGATTGCATGCCGCCACAGCGGGGAAGGGGGGTGGGGAGGAGGAGAGAGAAGAGTGAGGGGGAGAAAATTTGGAACTCAAGTCATTATGGAATCTAATGTTATAAACTAAAAGTAAATTAGTAATTTTTTTAAAAAAAGGACAACATAACAGTGCTTTGAATTGTAATGACAATTTTAGCCCTGAAGAAGAGATGAAAATATCCTCCTCTTTTCTTTTTATTGAGAGGTGTGGGATTATGGATATGAAATGTTACATATGTTGTCAAATGCAGTCAATGTGTTGGTTGGTTTTGCTTAATTTTTACCATTTCTTCCAAAGGAAATGACATCAATATATGGTATTTAAAAAAATTAAGGCATAAAAAGGTCTTCCATAACCTCAAAATTTTCAACCAATGTTTCACCTACCTCCTTGTTAACTAAAACCTTTCTGCCCAAGACACCACCTCTCACAATCCTCTCCTTCACTTCTACTTTCCCTGACTTCCCCCATTAGATGGTAATATGCTCAACAGTATGGATGGATTGTCTTATTTGAATTTTTATCCCCAGCACTTAGCACAGTGAGTGCCTGGCACACAGCAGGTGCTTAAATGTTTTTTGACCGACCAGTGCCTCTCCTCGGTTTATTATCTCCAATTTATCCTAAATATACTTTGCTTATACATAGTTATTTTTGTGTTATCTCCCTCATTAGGTTGTGACCTCTTCAAGAACACATTCTTGTCTTTCTTATGGTACCTTGGCACATAGCAGGTTCTTAATAAATGCTAGTTTACCTGACATACACAAATATTTTGGTATAGAAACAAATCAAACTTCACAGGGAAACAGGTGGAGATCAGGAGAGGAACATTAAGAGGGAGGAGAATATTCAAGAGGGAATAACCACAAGCAAAACAAACTTTCTTATCCATAAAGAGTGATGATAAAATGGGGAAAAAAAGAAGAACAAAGAGCTAGAAACCCAAGGAGGTATCCATCAATTGGGGAATTCCTAAGCAAATTATGGCATATGAATGTAACAGATTATTGTTGCACTGTAAGAAATCATGAAAGAAACTATTTCAGAGAATAGTATGACCTGATGCAGAATGAAATGAACATAACCAGACAAACCATTTATATGAAAAGGATGAGAATAAGCATTTTATGGCACCTACCATGAGCCAGGCATGATGCTAAACACTTTGCAAACGTTATCTCACTTGATGCTCACGACAATTCTGGGAAGCAGACCCTACTTCACAATTTAGGAAACTGAGGCAAAAAGAGGTTAAGTGACTTGCCCAGGATTTAACACCCAGTAAGTATCTTTGATCAGATTTTAACTGAAGTCTTCCTGACTCCAGGACCATCCTGTGCTTGGCACACTGTAGGCACTAAATAAATATTTATTGACTACTAATTACTGACTATTGCACCACCTATCAGTCTTCTAGGCAAGGACAATAGTATTATAAAGAAAAACAATTTGGAAAAACTTAAGAATTCTGATCAAAGCAATAATCTCCCATGTATCCAGATGACGTATTATGAAACTTACTGTCCACCTCTTAACACAGAGATGATAGATTCAAGGTGAAGAGGCATACATTCGCGGCCATGATCATTGTGTGGATTTCTTTGCTTATTGGTTACCAAAAACAGAAACAAAAAAAGAGAGGCATCAAAATAATTTTTTTTTAATTTCTTTAAATCCACAGAAGAAAAGTCAGAGGGAAAAACAAGTTAGAAAGACAATTTTAAAAGTAATGTGTGAAATGTATTACTTTAACCAGTATGAATTGCAAATTAATTGTTTCAAATTAAATATTCCTTTGTGTCCTGCTGTGTATATGGAAATGGTCTGTTTTTGGCATTTGAGTTTAAAAAAATTTTTTTTAAATTAAGTTAGCCATACCCTGTGTCCCTACTTCCTCCCTGATCTTTTCTCAAGGCCTTGGCAACAGATCTCCTACATTCTATTCTCTACTGAATCTGCTCTTTCAAAGGTCACCAGTGACATCCTAGCCACTAAATTCAATGACCTTTTTTTTGTAGTAAGCATCATTTTAGCGTTTTGAGTACTGCCCAACCTCCCCTGTTCTATATTTTATTCTTCCTTGACTCCAAAGACATTGCACTCTCCTGGTTCTCCTTTCTCCTCCTTAACTTCTCCCTTTCTGTTCCTCCCCCCCCCCCCATTTGAAAATCAGAGGGTAATAGATAAGAGGACAAGATTTAAAAGATAGGCAGACTTGGTTCAAATCCTGTCTTAAAACACTTGTCTGATCCTGGTCAGGTCACTTGATAATGATTCTTTGACTTAGTTTCTCTGGGTCTCATTTTCATCATCTGTAAAATGAAGGGTTCAGGGGCAGCTATGTGGTGAAGTGAATAGAGCAGCACCCACCCGGGAGTCAGGAGGACCTGAGTTTAAATCTGATCACAGACACTCAACACTTACTAGCCATGTGACCTTGGGCAAGTCACTTAACCCCAATTGCCCTTCCCTCTCCCCTTAAAAAAAAATGAGGTGTTCAGACTCCAAGGACTCCAATGTCCTTTCTAATTCCAACCTGAGAATCCTATGATCTTTTTTTTTTTTTACTTTAATGTGGGTGTTTCCCAAGGATCTGTCCTTCTCTCTCAACATTCTCTCCTTGGTGATTTCATTCTTAGGATTTATAATCTAACAATATGGATATGATATTCCATTCCCTCTTAATTTTAATATCTTCCCTCTGTTAATTATTTCCTATTTATTTTATATATAGCTTGTTTGTACATCATCATTTGCTTGTTGTCTCCCCAGTAGATTGTAAGCTCCTCAAGGACAAAGATAGTCATTTAGCCTTCTTCATATCTCCAGTGCTTAGCACAGTTTCCGGCATGTGATAAGTATTTAATATATGTTTCTTGATTGAGTGATTGACTGGCATAAAAAATTATGGCATAAGAAAAATAATATTTCTTTTAAGGTTTGCAAGATGCTTTTCATACATCATCTTGTTTGGGATCCTCACAACAGCCTTTTAAGGTAGGTACTAGAAGTAATAGCCATGATTTAAAAGTTAAGCAGTTAAAGGATGTGACTGGGTACAATTTAGCTCTCTATCCTTTATCCTGTGACTCCACATCTTTTCGTTCTTCATGCCTTCCATCAATTATCTCTAAGGTTTCTTCTAGTTCTATTGTAAATCTTATCTCATTTTCAGCTCTGCTCAGGAATCAGGAAAAACTTCATGAAGGAGACTAAGTCGCACCATGAAGGAAGAGAGCCATAGACTGGGATTACAGGAAGAGAGAAGTGGAGTTGATTCTAGTCAAAAGGGACAAGGATAGTGAACAATGAGTTTGCCTGGAATCTCAGACTAACAAGGGATCTCAGAATTACCTAGGCCAATTTGTACCTGGCCAATAATCAACTCCGCAACATCCCCAGCCAATGGACATCTAGTCTTTGCTTAAAGACTCAAGCGCCCTCTAGCGGACAAAACCTTACTAATTTCTAAGGCTGCTCATGCCACTTTTGGACATCTCTAAAAGTTAGCAATCTTTTTTTTCTTCATTGAATCTAAATCTGCAAATGAAATTTCCACTCTTTGCTTCTATTAGCCAAATCAAACATATTAAAGTCTTTCGAATACTTGAAGACAGCTATCAAGTTCTCTCCTTCCCTACCAAGTTTAAGACAAAAAGAATGTTGGTTTTGACTTTGATGATTGCATCAAACAAGGCTGATAATTCTTGTAGTTCTTGTAGAAAACTTGATCAAGCCGTAATAATGCATATGGAAAAAATGTATCAGTTCATAGACAACAAGGTGTCAAAGAGATATTTTTAGGATGGTGTAATAATCCTCTGGGGATTTTTCCCCAACTAACACTTGAACTTATAAATTCAGATTCAAAAGGCAGCTTCTACCTCAGGTTCTAACCCTTTCTGTCCATATTCTTAACCCAGTTCTATCCTCCTAAAGCCACAGTTCATGAGCTCCAACTGCTATGCTTACCATTAACAGTTAGTAAGGAGACATAATTAACTCTTAGAAAATGTCTTTATTCAGATAGCATCTATTTTCCATAAACACACATGGAATCCATGGGTAGGCACAAGCCTAAAATAAATGGTAATGAGGCACAGGTATAGGATGTGAATATGGCAAATTATATATATATATATATATATATATATATATATATATATATTCAGAACTCTTGGTATTTGAGAGCCTGGAAGCCTTTTTCTCTTTTTAGAATCTCCACACAGCTCCCTTTGGATGCAGTGTCTTTTCAGAGTCAGTATCTCAGGTGGGCTGCCAGGCTTTGCTTCTTTTCTTAGCTTGACTTTCAATGGTTCAGAAGTCCTGATCATTAAAGTTGCTTCCTCCCTTGAGTTATTGTTTCTCTGTGCCCATGACTCACTAGAATCTTACTTACTGTGTCTCTACACCTTGCTGGATGCAGTGTCTCCTACTGGTCCAATAGCTCCCCTTTAAAGCAACATGGCTGATATGCATGGGGGAAGAGAGAGAAATCATTCCCCTTCCCAAAGGTCTCTTCCATAGGCAACTCAGGACTGAAGATGTCACTAGCTCTTGAACTCTAACTACCAGACAATCCCTCTGGGCAAGTCACTGCTAGACTGTAAGACCAATTGGGAAGAAAGGAGAAGAAAGACATGCCCTGCTTTCCACAGCAGGGAGCTCACTCTACCGCTGCTCACAGTTTTGCCTGCTCAAGTCCTTTGGGCTTAGCTACTTAAACCCCCAGAGATGTAGTTAATTTGTTTTCTCTGTTGATCATAATTCTTTTTATTTTCCTTCTTGGCTCAGTCATAGATATAGCCAAAACTCATTAAAAAATCAGGGTATAATCTTGTTTAGACATTAAAACTTCATCAGATATGACTGTATCAAGTGAGGGGGAGGGTAGGGAATGGGAATCACTTTCCACTTTTGTTATATGAGTTGACAGTCAATAATTCAAAGATAATAAATCATAACATTTGAAAATTGGGAGGAATCTTAAGATCATCCAACTCACCCCTCTCATTTACACTTATGGAAAATAAGGCCTAGAGAACTATAGTCATTTTCCCAAAGTCACACAATGGTAGTTATGGACTTAAAACCTAGTTCTCCTGAGTCCTAGTAAAATAATGGAAGGCATTAAAATAATTAAGATGATGATAACAATGGAATTAATATGAGGACAAAGCTAGTGAATGGAAGCTGTGAGGGTTATAATCTTTTTATGGTCTTCCTTATTCAGGGCACATTAAACAAATGTAATAAATTTTCAGCCTACAAGGGGCCAGACTTTCATTTCCTGTACTTAGGTGGGGGGAAGGGGGATTGCACCATTCAAGGGTGGAGAGGAAAATATAATTTGAAGCTAGAAAAAAATGGATTTCTGGATTCAAAAATAGCATTCTCACATAAAATAAACAATGAAGAAAATTTTAATAATTTTACCAAAAAAACCCACTTTGAGTCTTTGGGAATTTTCCATAGATCTTAATGAGTTTTCCTGAGACCCTTGGAAATGACAGAAACAGCTTAAATATCCTTGCCTGTGTGCTATGAAAATAAATCTTTCACTGCTACCTCTGATATACAGGGAATTCCATTTTTTTCTGTAAGATTGAGTTATGTCTATAACAATTTTCTCTGTGAAAAAGGAAGTGAGTAGTACAGTAAGTAGTGGTATCATGGCCTGCTACATTTCATAGCTCACTGGTCATCAAGGTGACCATGAAGTCCCCAGACAAGCCAAGGCTTCAGAATCCTTGCTGTGGCCATAATAAAGGCTTTATTGGTAGAGAAAGCTTTTTACAAAGTGAACCACAGTAACCTATAAGAATCAACTTTCAGGCAAGTTTTGATAGCCTATGTCTCTTTCCTGTTTGACTCCCACTACAGATGATGGAGGGATGGGGTTTTGGATCAATGTGACTCAACCAAGAGGCTGAGAGTAGATGTAGTTGAGGTCCAACTCTTATTTCAAACCACCAGTTCACCAGTGTTTCAACTAGTCCAACATCAGTCCCTGAAGATCCTCAAGACCAAATATAAATTACTAGATCCCAACAAGAAACCCTCTTATTCCAGATATGGAAAACAAGATGCACCTACCTTGGACAGTCTTCATCAGGAAATTCATCATCCTGTGAGATTGCATTGGTTCTGATACCTCATCAGTACCCCTCAGTGCTTCTGTCTACCCCTCTGATTTGAGGGCTGGAGGGTGGAACAACGAACCCCTCCCAAAACCTCCATTTAAGGAAAACTCCAAGACCAGTCATCTTTTCACTTCCCACCAGTTTTCACTCCTTGGATTGGACTATACTCCAGGTTGATCTTTCTCATTCATATTTGTATCCCTAGTGCTTAGCACAGGGTCTGACACATTGTTGGCACTTAATAAATATTTATTGACTGACTTTGTTGAGGTTTCATGATGTGTTGTGATAGAACTGTCTCAGATAATTCAGAGTCAGACCACCTCTAATCTACATTTATTGAGATTGACACCTCCCATGAAGCAGGCTGAGTTCCAAGAGGAACCAACAACTTCAGAGAAAGCAAGATAGATTTTCATAGGATAAAGATGTAATTACTAACAGAAATTATGTATATTAAAAAGGCAGGAGGGGTTTGTTAAAGGATTAGGTAATAGGGGAGAGGTCCCAGCTACAGTGGAACTGTGCATGTGATTACCCACAATGCATACAGAAAAACCCATTTGGAGTGGTATGTATGTATGATGATACTATAATAAGCCTCTCTACATCACAAGTTCACCTAAAAGACAACTTTTGCTATTATTGCACAGGTGTCTACTTAGGGAAAGTCCCTTCTATTGTTCTGGGGTCCACATCCTGCTTGGGTATCCTGGTAGTACTGCTTTCTGATTCGCTGAGTATTGTGGTCCTGTCTGAGACTAGATGGATAGGGTTGTGGTTGAGTGCATGGATACACCTGCTGTTTCTGTTGGGAATTTGAGGAATGGGTCTGGGGGCAGTGGCTAGCTAGAGGTAGTGGTTTAGATCCCATCATATGGACATGCCTATTGTTTCTGTGAGAAATATGAGTTCATGATCATACCTATTGTTCTAGTGAGAAGTGAGGCATATATGAAAAAGTTAGGATATTGAGGACTGGAGGAGTGAGTGGTTAGGTAGGGACAGTGGGCCTGTTGTTCAGTGGGGTCTATGAGGAAGTTAGAATATTGGGGCTAGGGACAACTTTATTAGTATTCCATCAATTTGACCAATGGCAAAAGCCCTGACCAGGAGTACATTCAACACCAAGAATAAAGTGCTGGCCCACTTATCAGTGCAGGGGCCAAGCTCCTCAACTGGCCATTTTTTTGTAAGAAAAAAAAACCCTACAAACCCAGTTCAAGCTCAATGTAAAGAAACTCTCTGTCATGTTGAGGAAGTCCTATGCACAGTAACAACTAACAAAGGATAGGGCTCCCTGGCTCCCTTGGGTCTCAAGAGCAGTATCTGCCTACATTGCTTCCAGGGTAGATGGAAACTTTGCCCCAGTCACAGTACAGGTTGGAAGTGAGGCTTGGGACCTCGGGACTTTCAGCACCATGGTCAGCAATACTATATGCTCCTCTGCCACAGCCTTTAAAAACTAAAAGTTATCTCCATGCCTATGTGGGGCATCAAAGAACTTTAATAAAGGATTCCTATTTAGTATGATTGAATAATTATACTGTAGTTTAGTCTTATCTCTCCCAACTAGATTGAAGACCAGGACCACAATGTATTAATTAATCTTTTTATCAACCAAAAAATTTCAATCAATCAATAAACTTTTATTAAGCACCCACTGTCAGTCACTGTTCTAAATGGTGGGTATACAAAAGGAGGTAAAAAACAGTTTTTTCCCTTAAAGAGCTTACAATCTAATGGGGGAGACAACATGCAAATAGATATATACAGAGAAAGCTATATTCAGGATAAATAGGAGAGAATTAACAGTGGGGAGGCACCAGAATTAAGAAGTATTGGGGAAAGGCTTACTATAGAAGATAGAATTTTAGTTGGGACTTAAAGGAAACCAGAGATGTCAGTGGTCAGAGCAGAGGAGGGAGAGTATTCCAGGCATGGGGGATAGCCAGAGAAAATATCTGCATCTGAGAGATGAAGTGTCTTGTTTGTGAAACAAACAAGTCACTTAACTTCTCAGTGCTCTAGTTCAATCATGTCAAACTGGAAAAGTGAAGGAAGCCACTAAACTATACAAATGGATTTCTGTGAGCTACATATTGCCTTAGCTTTAAAATATAATACTATCTATAATAATATCTTATTACATTTTTATTCTGTTAAACATTCCCAATTACATTTTAATCTGGCTTGGGCTGCAATTGGGAATGTTGTGGACTATATTTGACACCTCAACACTGCCAACTGTTTAAGACTATATATGTTTGCAGAGAAAATCTTGACCTTCATTGGTAAAGGGAGTTTCCTCACCTCAAGATTCCCTATACCAATGAAATCACAGTTCCTGTCCCTATCACTGTTAGCCTTGCCTCTCCCAACTAGATTGCAAGCTTTCTGAAGGCAGGGATCTTGTATTATAAATATTTTTATGAACTTAATATGCCTAGTGTAGTGTCTTGAACATAGTATGCACTTAGTGAATGAATTATTATGATTTATTGTGGATTCAACACTGTCTTTCCCACATCTTGATCAAGACAGGGCACAGAATCTATTTCAATAAATCCTTGATGACAAAATATTGAATAATCTGTTTCAAGCTGTCAGAAAACCACTGTGAATAAAAGAGAACTATGCCATCAGTTGGTCTTGTTTTCAGTGTGAGGACCAAGTCCAATTAAGCCCATAGCTTTTGTGCAATAGGCATCTCATCCCTGCTTGTGGCTATTTTCATACTTTCTTGAACACCCCTCCTCTCCTCCACCTATAGCAGACTGTAAAGATCTTGGAAAATAGATAATTGGTTTTCTGGAAACAACCATGTTAGACACACACAGGATCTACAAGAGAATGATATTTTTTTCCATTAGCTGTGTGCCACTTATGAACATGTTTTTTTTAGTTCTATACTCAGGATGTTCACGGTTGACCTATGATTGAAATTTTAAAATTCAGCAAAAGACAGGAGTCAATAGAAGACAAGAGGCCACTTTGCTGAGAGGCTCATACATTTCCATATCTATGTCCCTCTCAAGGGAAAGATGAGAATTTTCGCAAGATGAATAAAAATACAATTTGCATTGTATGAAAGCTGGTGGCAATTGTGACTCACCTCCAGTCAGAATATGTGAAGACTTGTCAATCACTAGTTTCCAGAGGATACAAATCTAGTCTTTCCCACAGGGGTGAGAAGCACCAGTACAAGTCTAGAAGAATGACAGAATTGAAATATCCTGACTACAAAAAGCAATCCCATAAAATCTGTAGCAAAGTCAATCCCCAAAGAAAATTTTGTAGGGGGTGAAATTTATTTTAAGTCCCAATCTTACTACCCCTAGTGCCTTTGAGTGCTCTCTGGATGCCCAGAGCTTTCTGTTGAAGTGTCTACCTGGGCCTACCTTCCCTGAGCAATGCTTAATGGCTTAGCTTTTGCTTCCTATTCTAGCAATCCTTTTCTCCAACTAAAACTGAACTGATCTTTGTCCTATTCTCTCATCGTTGCTGTTCATTCATCCTCAGTAGTATCCAATTCTTTGTGACCCCATCTGGGGTTTTGTTGGCAAAGATACTGGAGTAGTTTATCATTTCCTGCTCCAGCTCATTTTATAGATGAGGGAGTGAAGCAAAGAGAGATAAGTGACTTGCCCAGGGTCACACAACTAGTAAAGATGTGAGTCTAGATTTGAACTCAATAAAATGAGTCTTCCTGATTTCAGGCTTGGTGCTTTATCCACTGCCCCACCTAGCTGCCTGCTAAGACATTTGATGGGCTTATCAAGTAAAATAGTTCATTGTAAAGTGTTGGTGGCTGACTGTTGCTGGATTTCTGAAGTTTTCCTTTAGGCAGGAACTTTCAATGTTTTGACTTTTGGTGGAAACTTTAGGCCCCGCAGTGTGACATCTCAGGTTCATCCAGATAATACTACATTAATCTAAAAACAATAATAGTAATAATAGATCATTTCCATGTAACTTTGTGGTCATAAAGGACTTGGTGTGCATTATTTGCTTTGAGATTTGTAATGGCCCTGTGAAGTACAAGGATTATCTACATTTTATCTCCATTATTATCTACATTTTTCAGTAGCAAAAATTGATTCAGAATAGATAAATGACTTGCCCACAATCACATAGTTATGGCTGATCAATCAAAGTTCAAATACAAAACTTTTAACCCAACAGCCAGTGCTCATTCCAATATGCCATTATATTCCGCATTAGAACATATGCTCCTTGTTAATAGGGATAATTTCATTCTTTGTACTTGTATCCCCAGCACCTAATACAAGGTTTGGCACATAGTTGATGCCTAATAAATGCTTGTTGATTGATTAATTGATACTCTCAACATAAACTAAGTACATGGAAACTCAGCTTAACACCAGTACTTATAGACTGCTGTGAATACTTTCATTATTAGAAATAGTTTAGAATATTTTCTAGGGCTGTGGTGGGAGAGCAAACAATATTTCAAGTGAAGAAATAAGAAAGTGGAACAGATAGCATGAGGTCCTCCTGACTGCCAGCAAGAATAGCAATGGTGGACTGTCTCAGTTCCAATCAAGTCACTACAACTATCAGTACTAAAGTTAAAACTTTATATTGTAGACTGCTCTTTCACTGTCCAAATATGCGTTATAGGATATAAACTGGTTAGATTCAGTAACACCTTATGCCTGTGTATGGAGGTAAATCATTCAATCATTCAAGCCCATTTAGCCCTGGTCCATTTATCAGGTGAGAACACCTCCATTGAGATAATCAATAAAGAAGAGCCATGAACAAGACCTTGATACCTCTATTCATTCAATCAATCAAAGGTTGTATACAAGGTGTGGAAAGTCAGTTTAGAAGTCTTTGCAATTCACTGAATAAATTTGAGTGCAGCTTCACAGGTAGATTATTTAGATTGCTTGACAGGACTTGGGCATGCCCCTGTGGGTTTTGCATAAAATATCAGTCTAATTCAGAACCCAAGGATTTGAGCATCTCCCAGAAAAAAAGAGCCAATCCATTCAGGCCCCTGAGAAGTAAGTCCTCGAAGGGGAGGAGAACCTTGGTCTCATCTTAGGTTTCTGTCTCCCCTCACCTCTGCCTTGACCAGAGAGGAGGACATGATGAACTTTGGAAAGCCAGAGATTTTGGATTTCCCTTTGGCATCTTAGTTTTAGTTGCATTCCCAGAACACCTCATGCAGTACCAGTACCAGTATAAGGAACCAAGAACAAAAAAAGACACACCTAGAAAATGGCAGCTTCAGGACTTCAGAATCCAGAACCCTGAAGAAAAACTATAACCATTCCTAAGGGAAACTTCATGAGTATTCCATGGAGGGGGGAGGGGTAGGACTTCCAGTAACCAGGTAAAGTATTTTACTCAATTTCATATAGAGACAAGATTTCCCCCTGGGTCTTCTGACTTTCCACTAGGCTGCACTACCTTAAAAATCATTTGTCCAACCTCCCTCAAGTTGGTATAGTAGAGAGAGGGCTAGACTCAGAATCAAAAAGTTCTGAATTCAAATCCTGCTCATGACTCCTACTAGCATTTACCCTTTCTAAGCTTCAGATAATTCATCTATTAATATGGATATAATTAATGACAATAGCTATCACTTCTAGAATACTTTAAGGTTTGTAAAGCACTTTGCATTTCTTAACTCATTTGATTCTTACCACAATCCCATGAGAGAGGTGCTATAATCCCCATTATTAGACTATCATTATTCCCATTATAATTCCTATTATTATCTCCATTATAATCCTCAGTTTTAGAGGTAAGGAACCAGCCACAGAGCTGGTGTATGAGAGGTCAGTTTTTCTTGACATCATGTCCTGTGTTTCTATCTATTGAACCACCTTTTGTTGCTTGGTCCTTTCAGTCATGTCTGACCCTTCATGGCCCCCATATGGAATTTTTCTTGGCAAAGATACTGTAGTGGTTTTCCATTTCCTTCTCTGGATCATTATACAGATAAGGAAAATGAGGCAAAGTGGTGGTGGTGGTGGTGGTGGTGGTGGTGGTGGTGGTGGTGGAAATAGAGGCCACAGATGGAGGAAGCAAAAAGACAAAAGTCAGGAATCTGATTGAGTAAAACAAACATTAACCTAACAGTCCAGAAAACAATTTCAAATTGGTAAAGAATGTAGTTGCTTCCCCTGACCACCACGACCAAACTGCACCAACATTTTTATATGATTGAAAATGTTTTTTTGCTGAAGAATAATTTTTTTTCTTGTTGCAGGGTTTACAAAAATCCATCAGGAAAATAAAAGCCACCCCCAGACCTCCTACAGGCACACAAAAAGTAGCAGAAGGGTGGGGGGGGGGAGTGGGTCAGCTGATTTTTCCATGCTCTAGGGTGACTCAGTCCAGAACAGCCAGGCAGCCCAGGGGACCTTGCCACATGCCTAGCTTTAAAGTCTTTAAAAAAAAATACAGCCTGCTGGTGAGTGCCTCATTTGATTTCTTAATCAAAGGCAAGAAAAATAGAAATGGAAAATCCCCAGGTCACCCTGCCCACTTATGAGAGACCAGCCAGAATTACTTCCTGTTTCATCAACAGGCTGCCAGGTTATGTTCTGGGACTTGGCTCTTTTTGCCTTTTTTTTCTTCCCCAAGTAGCCACCCCCACTGTTCTTAGTCACATTTCCTCATGCAAGATTCAAAGTAATTCCTCTACTCTACTCCAATCAAACCATTCTATTCACCATCCCTAGAACATGCTGTTCCCTTGTCAGCCTCTGTTTTCATTGTTGCCCTGCCTGGAATGTCCTGTCTGCTTCTTTCCACTTCTCAAAATTTGGTCCAGCCTTCAAAGGTCAGCTCAAATTCCACCACTTCCCTATAGACTTTCCAAGGTTCATGATGCCCAATCCTAACCCCCATGTATAGAAGTTATCCCTCTCTTCCTCTTTTCTTTGATCCCCAATGATAAAAGAATAGCTTTTCTTGCAAAGTTGTTTTGAGAAAAGCACTTTACAATCTCTAAAGCAGCATAGTAATAGCTAGCATTTATGTAGAGCTTTAAAGTTTGAAAAGCCTGTTATGAATAATATCTAATTTGATTCCAACAGCAGCCCTGAAAGGTAGGTATGCTATCTACATTTTACAGAAAAGTAAGATAAATAGAGGGTAAATGACTTACCCAGGGTCACAGAACTAGTAAGTGTCTGATGTCAGATTTGACCTCAGATTCAGCTCTCTATCCATGGTACCCACTAACTGCCTCTAGAAATACAAGTTATTACTATTGTGTAGCAAAGAGTTCCCCTTCATATTCTGGCTCTGGGATCTTTTGCTACCTTTTCTAAAATCAGTATGCAGAATTTGGGGTGGTCAATTATACAAATATCCTAAATCTTGGGCAATGCAACTATCTTTTCTCACCAAACACAAAAACCACAAGGTCAAAAGCAAGGTATTTTGTTAATGCATTAAAAACCATATAATTAACTAGAGAGAAAAATTATGCAATCAAACCATTCTCTCTCAACTGTAAACATACACAAATGGGTACAACTCCTTATAGACTCCAGAGGGATTATAATCTAATCTTTCCTAAATTCCTACTACTCTAGACCTAGTATATTGGAGGAGGGGCCTAGTTTCCTCTAAACAGCCTAGAGCTGAAAAAAAAGCCTAGAGTTTAATGCACTGTTCAATGACAATCTACAAAAGTCTCTTTGGCATAATAAAAATTTGTGAATCTTCTTGTGTTAGGCTATAGATCTATGGAAGCAACTAACCTCAGCTCTGAGTTTGGTAAGATTCTTCTGGGTTTGGGGACTCCATAATTGAAGTGACTTTATCATTCCATTCACTCCTCTTCTCTGCTAACAACCATTTCTGATATACCTGCTGTTTAAGCATCCCAGTTTCCAAAAGCTTCACCATCACTGTCGAAGAACCTCATGGTGGCAGGCTCACAACTTATATGCCCTTGGAAAAGTGGCTGTTCCTGAGGGTGGCAATCAACCCTAATTGAACAATGAGAAAAATGAATATTATAATAAGATGTGGGTTCATTCTAATGAGGATCTTAGGGGTAGTGACATGGATAATGCCAAGCACAAAAATGCAACTTCCAAGTTTGTGTTATGAGCATAGCAAACTCCATTTATTCAGTGACAGATTAAGGCAAAACATTCACAGAAAATCAAGATCAAAATACAGGGTAACTCAGTCATTTAGTGAGTTCTCAGTTACTCCACCCCTGGAAAGTACATTCATTTAGTCAATCACAAAGTCTTCTCTCTATTCAACCAGAGATTAGTTTCCAATCATAAACAAAGTACATTCATTTGGTCAGTCACAAAGTATAAAAGTCAAAAGTTTTCCACTCCTGGACCACAACTGAATTACAATACCATCCATCACCACCAAGCACCCTCTCGGGGAAGTAGAGAACACAAAGGCATCTACCCCTAAGCCACAACAAGGTTACGATATCATCACAGCATTCAATACCCAAGGAAAGGTCTTTTCTTCATCTTGACCCAAGGCAAGTTCTCAGCAATCTCTGTTCCTGGGAAGACAAAGCTTAACAAAGCCACAATATACATTGCCAGTGTATTTTGTGCTTTTTCCTTGTAGAGAAGTAGATAGGTAGATAGATAGATAGATAGATAGATAGATAGATAGATAGATAGATAGATAGATAGACAGACAGACAATAGGTGGAAGGATAGATGAATGATATACAAGTAGATAGATGATAAATGGATAGAGAAATGGATTAAAGTTATTTAAGTTGATAGAGATAGATGATAGATATACAAGTATATAGATGGATAGATAGATAAAAGATATAAGTAGATAAATGAAAGAGATAGATACAGGGATAGGTTGATGATAGGTAGATTGATGTATGTGAGGATGGATGGATGGATAGACAGATAGAGAGGTAAAATATATATAAGTAGATAAATGAAAGAGAAAGATCATTTAGTAAGTACTTACTATGCACTGGACATTGTGCTAAGCCTTGGAAATACAAATAGAAGCAAGAAAGGCAATCTCTGCCCTTAAGAAGCTTACACATATGAAGGGAAGCTGGAAAGGGGAAGAAGGAGGTGAAGTACTCAACTTGGGAGCCATGATGATTGGCAAAGAGAAGGAAAAGAAATACTGAAAGTGGAATGAAGAGTAAGGTTCTGAATCAAATGCATAGATATTGTTTTCCTAGGGGAAGGAGGGGAGGAATGAATTTATTGATCCTTTTAACATTCAGAATAATTTTACATCTCTTGCAAGGTGTAGGTAAAACTCAGGTCTCTGTCCTGTCTTCTCTCTCTCCACCTTCTCTAGGTGATTTCGTCAGATCTGATGGTTCCAAATATCATCTCTACTCTCAAACTTACATATCACATTGAACTCTCGTTACTTTCCTGAGATCCAGTTCTGCCTTTCCACCTTTATGCCCCACACACATTTCAAAATAGAACTCTTTATTTTTTCCACACTTATCCTTTCTACTAACTTACCTATTTTTTGTCTAGGGTACCACTATTCTATCAGTCATCCAGGTTTAAAACTAGGAGCTATCTTTGCAATTTTATTCCCACCCTATATCCAATAAGCTGTTTTTATTGTTGTTCAGTCATTTTTAATCATGTTTGATTCTTAATGACTCCTTTTGGGTTTTTGTTTTTGTTTTTGTTTTTGCAAAGATACTGGAGTGGCTTGCCATTTCCTTCTATGGCTCATTCTACAGTTGAAAAAACTTAGGCAAATAGGGCCAAGTGACTTGCTCAGGGTCACACAGCTAGTCAGTATATGAGGCTACATTTGAACTTGGGTCTTCCTGACTCAGGACCCAGCACTTTATCCATTGTCCTACCTACCTGTCAATGATCCTCAATTTAACCTCTTCAAAATCTCTCATACCGGTATCCTCTCTACTCCCACATAATCACCTTCACCCTGACCCTTATCATCTCTTTCTAAGGTAATTTCCATAGCCTTCCGGTTGGTATTCCTACCTCATCTTATCCATCCTTCCCATAAATGGTAGATTGATATTACTTAAGTGCAAGTCTGACCAGGTCACTCTCCTGTTCAAGAAGTTTTTGTAGCTCCTCATTACCTCTGATATCAAAAGCAAACTCCCCTGTTTGACATTTAAAAACCTTCATAATCTGTTTGCACCTGTATTTTCATGTTGAATACAAAAAATTCGCCCATAATCAAGGCTTCAGTCAACTGGTATATTTATGTTACCCTTCCCATAATACACCATCTCCTCCCCCACCGTGGCATCCTTTGCATAGTCTATCTGCCCATTCATGAGATCCCCCCATGTCCACTTCTCTAAATAAATGCCTTTTGACTTGACTTGACCATTGATTCTTGGGACCTCTTGCTCCCTTCAAAGCTCAATTATAGGCCACCTTATTAACAAGGCCTTTTCTGACCTCTTCACTTATTAGTACCACTTTTACCCACATCAAAGTCTACCTTGTATTTATTTCATATGTAGACATGTATGTGTGAATCACCTAATGATATAAATGTGACTTTCAGGTGTCATGATCACATATGATCTGAGGAGTGGTCCATCTTCACAGAGGATCAGAGAAGGGCCCTGTAAGCACTGCCCAGCCTAGCTGGAGGTGAGAGGGTAGACAGGATCCAGGACTGCAATCTCTCCTCCGGTCTCCAATAGGGGTATTGAGTTAGAATTATATCTTTCTGTCACCCCTCAAGTATATTTAGCCTAGTGTTACAATTGTTGTTTGTCCTTCATGCTCGAAGAGGACCATGACATTGGAAAGGTGATGTCATGATTTGCAAGCCAATTAGATTTAAGTAAAGCAGGGCAATAGATTTAGAATGAAACTCCTCTTCCCTAATCAATCTTCAGGGGAAAGGTTCACCTTACCTGTGCTCTCCAACTTAGCTCCTTCCCACAAAATGCTGGTTATACAAAAGACAATCCCCACAGCTAGTAAACCTCTTTATCAAAGAAAGCAGCAGATAGAAATCAAAGAAATTATACAGATTAGAACATGCCCCCAAAAGACATAAGAGTTAGTGAACTCTTTAATTGGAAGTGAAAAGGATCTCAGCTCAACCAGGAGGTAGGGTATAGAGTTAACTTGAGTGGTTTCTTAAGCCAGCTCTAAAATGACACAGTAACCCAAAAAATCATGGTGCAAGCATGATTGATCAATGCAATCTGTTTATTGATACCATAAGCAAGGTTTTTATAGAGTAATGAAACAAAGAAGGTAATTATAGGTCACTTATTTTTCTAATACTCTTTGTTCAGTTTCAACTTGCCAGAGAGTGATGTCAATTTAGGCCTTGACAATTATCATGTCCTTTGATGATTTCCAAGCCATATGAATAATATCTAAGAATGTATGGGAAAGCTAACACCTTCTGGCTGGTATCCCAGAACAGGGCACAGCCCTGGATCACAGGATATCGGGAAGGCTCTGATTTACAGTTGCATCACAGAGAAAACGAGGACTGGACACTTTGGACTGGCCTCTGGAAAGTCTGCAGCTAACTCTCAAGGACCAGCCTGATTCCTGGATCAGGTGTTTTGGGTCCTCTCAATAGAGAATGATCTCACAAGCAGTAGCGGGTAGGGCACTCTGAGTGGTTTTTGGGCTACAAGCCCCAGAAGTGAAGCGACATGTTAGAGGCCAGCTTCCCCACATTTCTGCTGCTCCAGGGGCTCCCATTAGCCATTCAAAAGCATATATCTTACCTCCCTGGATCATTCTCCTGGTCCTTCCTAGATTATCTGGCAAATTAGCCTCCTTATACAGGTACGAAGCAATGTGCTTAGCCACATCCTGTATTTACTTATCTATAAAGTGTGGTATTCCCCACCCAGCCCAAGTAGAATGGAAGCTTCTTGAGGGCATGGACTGTTTAATTTTTGTTTAGGTATGCCCAGTGTCTGGCACATTTATTGTTGTTGTTGTAGTCATTTCAGTAGTGTTTGACTCTTTACGACCCTATTTGGGGTTTTCTTGGCAAAGATCCTGGAGTAGTTTGCCATTTCTTTCTCCAGCTCATTTTATAGATGAAGAACTAAGGCAAACAGGGTTAAGTGACAGGCCCAGGGTACCACAGTTAGTAAGTGTCTGAGATCAGGTTTTAAGTCATGAAGATGAGTCTTCCTGATTCTAAGTCCAGTCCTCTATTCACTGTGCCACCTAGGTGCCCCTGTCTGGCACAGAGAAAACATTTAATGAGGGCTTGCCGATTGATTGACTCATTCTTTGAACACATGATCCAGTGAGAATAAAAATGTGAAAAGATTGTGTAAAATAGCATTTTCAACTTGATGCCCACAACTGAACAGAGCTCAGGTCTCATCTGTGAAAGGCAGCTTGGAGCAATAGGGAAAAAATACTAGACCTAGATTGAGGAGAGATATGTCAAAACCTACTTCTGGCATTTACTAGTCATGTGACCATAAGAAAGTCATTTAAATTCTCTAAGCCTCAATTTTCTAAGCTGTAAAATGGGAATAATAATACCTAGTTTGTGTAACCCAGTTGTGGTGAGGATTAAATGAGATGCATGTAAAAACACTGGCTCTATGTAGAGGGCACCTATTATTATTTGGGTAACAAAGCAACACAGAGGGCATGAATACTTTCTGACCACAGCAATTCAAGATGAATAGAGTCAGGGCTTTTCCACTGGCTGAATTGGGCTCTGTTACATAAACATTTAGAGAATTAAATACAGTTCTGTGTGTGTGTGTGTGTGTGTGTGTGTGTGTGTGTGTGTGTGTGCGCGCGTGCGCGGTTGTGTTTTAAATCCCAGGTCAGGAATTTAACTATAGTCTGAACAGTAGTTTAATCCTGGAATGATCCGCAGTCTCTGGTGATATTTCAAGGGTTCCTCTAATTGCTTTCTGTGGGTGGTGCACAATAAGCCAATTAATTGTTCCTAAGCAATGTTGCTTTTAAAACTATTTGTGGTCAGACATGTCAGGCTAGAAAAAAAAATAGCATCCCAGTAAGCAGGGCATTATGAGTCCTGGGCTTTTTATAACACTATTGCTCTATTCACCATGGAATATTAGATAACTCAGTGGTGGAGAAGGCTTCATGACTAATCTTGTTCAACCCCTTCCTTTTATAGACAGTGAAAGGGAGACCCAAAGAGAGGTTTGCCCAAGGTCACACAGCTATTTAGTGGCAGAAGCCGGAAGGAGAATTCAACTCAGCTTCCAGTCTAATTGTTCATTTTACTACAATGCCTCTCTAAACTCCTTATTTCAACACCCAAAACTCCTATCACACCCCCACCTCACAATCTGACCCCAACCTACCTCTCTAAGCTTATTTCCCTCTACTCCAGTGGGGAGGGTGGGGGAAGAGAGGGCTAGAACAGGCTCAGCTGATTGTTAAATGTTCAGTGTGAACAACAAATGATGGCTGCCTTTATTGCTTCTTTAATTGTTTACACTTGAGAAAGTGATGGAGAAAACTTTGCAGATTAAACTTAAAAGTGGGTCCTGGGTACATTTTTTCCTAGAGATCTGACTGTTAAACATTTATCAGTGCAAACCTAACTCTACTATACAAATCCTTTACTCCAATCTTAATTATTTTGTTTTCCATTACCTTTGCCTAGATGCCATCTGTACTCCGAGCCACCAAATGCTTACTAATTCTTCAAAGTCCATTTCAATTCAACAGACATTTACTAAGTATCTATTAGAGCTAAGATATTGTGTGAGACAGTATGTTGTTTAGTTGATTAGTTGTGTACAACTCTTCATAACTCTATTTGGAGTTTTCCTGGCAAAGATATTGGAGTTTTTGATGGTTTTTTGTAGTTTTTTTTTTGAAGTTGGTTTTGAAGCTTTTCCTTCCAATATCCAAAGATATTGGAAAGAAATTGCTATTTCCTTCCCCAGTTCATTTTACAGATGAGGAAATTGAGGCAAGTAGGGTTAACCCGGGGTCACATAGCTAGTCTCTGAGGCTGGAATTGAACTCAGGTCTTCCTGACTCAAGGCCCAGAGTTCTATGCCACTGCACCACCTAGCTGACTTAGTGAGGAGTAAAAGGAGCACTGAATTTAGAATCAGAGGACTCGGGGTTAGTGCCAATTTTACAGATGCAGACCCTGAGATTTTGTTGGGTTTAAACATCTGGCTTCAATTCTAAGACCCTTTCCATTATACTGCACTGCCTTCCATAGGCAATGGGGAGTCACTCAAAGGTTACAGGAGCTCTTCTCACAGCATGGCCATATACTCAAGAAGCCATGGAAAGGATCTGGGTTGAGAAACACTTTGGGTTTAACGAGCTCTGGGGCACCTTCTTCCTGAGATTCTGCCATTCTGTTACCAGAGCAGCAGCTAAAGCATCCAACAATTGCATTCTCCCTGACACACACCTCCTTGTATTGCTAGTCATCTTTTCATACCACTTACCATACCTTGAAGGACGAGACAGTTCAATAGTTGGACTCATTATTGGCATGAAGACATGACGCCTGGGAAAAGAAAACATGAGTGGGCCACTGGAGAAAGTCAAATAGGTGTAGTGGTTGTTGTTATTCAGTCATATTTGACTCTATGACGCCATTTAGGATTTTCCTGGCAAAGGTACTGGAGTGGTTTGCTACTTCCTTCTCCAGCTCATTTTACAGATAAGGAAACTGAGGCAAACGGGGTTAAGTGACTTGCCCAGGGTCACATAGCTAGTAAATGTCTGGGGCCATATTTGAACCCAGGAAGATGAGTCTTCCTGACTCCAGGCCCAGAATTATCCACTGTGTCACCTAACTGCCCAAAAAGCAATATATACAAAAGATAAACAATGCAAATTCAAACTACACTAAAACAAAGCCAAACATTGAAAATCTAATGATCAATATTGGCCCCTCTTCCTTCCCAGGGGAAAATAAAAGGAAAAAATACATTTCTTTCTTGAGAAGATAAAGGATTGTGGGCTTGGAACGATGTAGAATACTGTCAAACATAGTTGCTGACAATTGGTTTTGTTTACCTGTTTTTTCTTTGTTCCAAGGGACAATTCGCTGTTTGTATGTTAGAAGGGAAAGGGGAGATATAAATTGAAATGGTGGCAACTAAAACCATAAGAATTAATAGAAGTTATTATTCAGAACAATTCAACTGTACTTCCCTAATCTCAAGTCAAGGGATCTGGTTTATCACTTTACTAATGCAAATGTATGCCTTCCTCAGTAGCCACTCCATTTCTCCAAACAGCACATCAAGTCCCTTATTCTCCTGATGCTCTTTTCACAATGCTTATATTCCATTCCCATTCATCCTTAAAATCAGCCCCCCATCTCCCCTCAGTTATGACCCAGGAAAGGCTCTCTACCCCTGCTCTTTATTCTCCCCAGTCCCTATATCCAGGAGTAAAAAGGACCTTTGCCAGGCTCCATCTCATACTGGCAATCTACTACCCCTTCTTCTCTCTCACAAGGCCAGCCCCTTGAAGTGGTGGGGTGGGAGTAGGAGAAGAGATTGTAGAATTTTGGGATCAAAGTTTCAGTGGGTAAATTTTGAACCTAAAATCTAATAATCCAATGATGGTAGTCTGAGTTTTGTGGTAATGGGGGCACCAAATTCCAACAGACTGACCAAAGGCTCTGAGTCCTGACTGACCAGTTGAAGAACAGAAAAATAACTTACAAACTTATAAAACTTATAAAAGCTACCTACTATTTTATATCATGCCCTCCCACCCCAGCAGCCTGGTGAAACTCACAGACCCCTTCTCAGAAGAAAGGTTTTAAGTAATTGAAAGAAATTACAAATTTCATTTAGAAATTAATGGAAGTAAGTGAGTAGCAAATAAGTATTTTCTCAGCAAGTGTTATTTTGCAGGTTTGGCCAAAGGTGTCTGGAATCCTAAAATGTAAAAGGCTGCATTTTCCCTGGTGTATTTGAGCTCACTGATGCATCTTTTCTTTTTTGAATTTGCTTGTGATGCTTGGAGTAGTTTAGGTCAGACAAAGGATAGAGAAAGAAGGTGCCCCTGAATTTTTCAAGTGTCAAGGGAGAGGGAAGAATAAAGGCTAATGGTCTTTGATTAGCAACTCCAGATTGACAATGGATAATTGATCATTCTATGAGGGTTGAGATATTTTAGAGATATCTTTCTATAAGAGCTTGGTTTGAAATCCTGGCTCTGAAATTTTCTAGCTGTGTGACTACAAATAAGTGACAAATCTCTGAAACTCAGTTTTTTCATTTGTAAAATGTGTATGTCAATACACTATTTTCCTCTATGTTTCTGTTGGGAGTAAAGCAGTTTGTACATATCAAATGTCCACACAGACATATTATTGCGCTGCATAGTTTCACCAATGTAGGGAATTCCCAATGAAGAAAATACCTCCACTAAATACAGATTACAAACTTCTTTTCCTCAGTCCTAAAGTACCAGAGGCACTGAGTCTAGTTACTTGCTCAGAGTCATACAACTAGTTGTCTCAAAAATGGGCTTGCAGTGACTGCAGAGCCAGCTCTCTACCTACTTCATAAATGAAACCCATCTTTATTCCTTTTTAAAATAGTCTCGCCTTTCTTCTAAAATGATAGGCTCTGCATGGAGGCCCCCCTCCTTAACCTGAAAAGCTTTCTTTTTGTTCTCAGGAATTTTTGGAAGAAATTTCCATTTTGGAGCAAACCTGGAGTAGATTTAAAAAGAAAAAAAAAGAATGGTTGATATGTAGTCAAGTAAGAACAAGCACTTATTAAGTGCTTACTGTGTGCCTGGCACTGGGCTAAGTGCTGGGTCACAAATAAAAGTCAAAGGATAGTCCCTGACCTCAAGGAACTTACATTTTTTGACAGAAGACAACATATAAAAGGGAACTGAAAAAGAGGATGGGGGAGCAGAAAGAAGGTACCCAGGTAGGACATGGGAAAGAAAGTCTAGCTGAGTGGGGAACCTGATGCCTCAGGGCCACATGTGACCCTTTAGATCCTTGGGTGGGGCCTTTTGACTAAGTCTAATTTTTATAGAATAAATCCTTTTATTAAGGGTATTTGTACTGTGAAGTTTGGATTCAGTCAAAGAGAAGACCTTGAGGACCTAGAGGGCCACATGTGACGTCAAGGCTACAGGTTTACCGTTCCTGTCAATAGAGAAGCCCAGAAAGGGTGAAGACAACGCTGGCCTGGGAATTTTCCATTAAAATGGCAGTTCTGGGAGGAACCAGCCAATAAGAGGAAAAGGCCATGGGGGAGGAGAGTTGAGACCTACCTATCCAGTTTTTACTCTTTCTCAACACACATTTTATATTAGAGACAAAATGGAAACTAACTGGACTGCACTCCTTTTGTGTCTCTGGCTATTAAAATCCCATTCAATCTTCTAGCCCCAGCCCAGATGCTACTTCCTCCTGATCTCCTGCATTGCCAATGCAATATTTACAGCACCAACCATGACTATAAATAGTCCTGTACAGTACTCAATTGCAAAATATTACAGATTTTCCACATAGAGGACAGAACCAAAGCATTTATTTAGACACCAGAAAACCGAGTCCCAAAACCAGTAAGCCAATTCCATCATAGTCGCAAAAATCTCAACAAGCCATAACAACACAGAGCCACAGAATACTTTAGCCTTCCCACAAACCAATATTAGATCAATATCTACTCACAAGCCTATCTAACTCCTTGCCTGAACCTGTTCTCTCTCCCACTGTCTCTCTGCCTCTGGCTCCCAGATTCCTGTGGCTCTGCTATACCCTTTATCAAACTTCTCCTATCACAGGCTCCATGTGATTACGTTCAGCCTAGTATGGGGCAGAGTTTACTTTCAAAGCAGAGAAGGTTTTCAAATTCTCCCTTAAACCTATTAAGGGGCAGGGAAGATCTTCAAATTCCCATTACTATCACATCTCCCTAATTTAAAGTGATCTCTTCCTCCTTAAATTTTCTTAGAATACTTTGTCCATATCTCTCATTTGTCCTTATAACATTCTAACTTGTACCATATGCATATCTGTGGGTATATCCTTCATTTAGCTTACAAACTCCTGAAGAGAAGGAGATGATGTTTTTTTCCCATTTTTTTTCTCAAAGTGAGCCCCAAAACAAAGCTACACATCAGGGCTTATATAGCCTTCTCCTGGCTCAGAGAATGTAACAACCTTATTGACTCACTGGCCAATCAAGAAGTATCTACTGAAAAACAAGCCTCCCACCCCAGGCTCCAGGTGCACTTTAGCCTAGGGGCAGGGAAGATCTTACAAATTTACATTCCCATTACAGAGACTGGATTTGAACTTGGGTCCTCCTGACTCCAGGGCCAGTGCTCTATTCACTACACCACCTAGCCGCCCCTTACCCTGTCCATTTCTAAAAGCTGGATCACTGGGAAGATTATAAAGGACCAGCAAAATCCAGGAATCCCAGAAAGTCAGTCATTTCTGTATGAACATCTTCCTGTAAATACCAGTCTCATCAATTGTCTTTTCCCTGCATCATTCGCTGCAAAACAGCCTGTAGTGAAAAGAGAACAAAACCTTTCAAAGTCAAAATATGTGTCTTTTTCTCCCCCACATGTCTCTGACTTTGGAGAAAGGGAGTGGGTAGCTCTGTTCCTCAAGAACAAACAGAAATGGAAAACTCAACTTCCCTTCCTTCTTGGAGCTACTAATCTTCCCAAATGGGTACCGTCAGAGCACCACCCCCTGCCAAGCATCCCTACTTACTACAATCTTGTGACTATGTATTTGTGTGACAATGAAATCCAACAATTAAATTCTATTCTGCTGGGCAGAAATGCTGTACTTTGAGGTTGGCTCTTAGGAAATTTCTGTGAAGGAAATAAGGCACTACTTGAATACTCATTTCATAAAATTTTGAGGTCCCCGGGCCATGTGTTTGTGCTCCTCTATTGTCACTTTTACTATTCTACATTCTAGCAAATGTAGGATTTTAGTGAATAATACTAACTCACACCCTTCAAGTTGTGTGTACATTTCTTTTTTATCCATTTGTTCATTTACAATTAAAAATAACTTATATTTGTGTGATTTTTCATATTTTTTATAGTCCATTTTTCACAACTTCATGCAGTAAACTCTACAATCCAGCAGCTCTTAGAAAATACTGGGAAATGAAGCCTGAAGGCTGTCCTAGTGAAGAATTTTGGTGGAGGAGTTTGGGAGATGGATGCCTAACATAGTGCTTAGTACTAAGGAGGAGTTTGTTGAATTAAATTAAATATCATTCACATAACTTTTTACTCCCATGTGCTCTGTTTTGGCTAAGCTCATCTTGTGTCTTTACTAGGCCAGCAATTCTCTACTACAGATGTGTAGTCATCAAAACTTATTAATTAAGTCTGCATGTGTATGAGGTTAGGTAAAATGACTTGGGAGGGAGCAGTCTGTTAGCCAGTAGGGTTCAGTTATGATGTATTCATGGTGTTTTGTTTTTTTGCAAAATTATAGCTGTTGGGGAAAGATGATGTAAGGTATACTTATGGAGACATGGTACCCAAATGAGTTGGTTATCTTGGGACAGAATTATCTGAAAACATTATATTTAATCATCCCCACAAACATTGGATTATAGATTTAGATTCTGAGCAGACTTTAGGAGTCATTTAGTCTGACCACATCATTTCAGAGATAAGCAAAATGAGATCTAGAAGGGCAAGGTGAGCTGTCCAAGGTGACAAAGGTAGTAATCAACAGACAAGATTTTAACGGAGGCCCCTGACTCCAGATCCAGAGTTCCTTCCATTGTACTACATGGCCTCAAGTTAGCCCCCCAAATTGCAACATTTTAGTAAATAAAATCATTGAATAAATCAGCATAAAGAATTACAATAAAAACATATACCTCAAAGGGGAATTATAGAAGATGAATTATCACAGACTGAAAGTATTGTGATTGCTCACAGAATAAGCATATGCTAGCCCATATTGTATATATTCGAAGCTATGTTCATGGCAGATATGTATGTATGTATATATGTATATATTGCACATGGTGTGATGTAGGCTGCTTGGCTGTGTATGATGACTGACCTCATGTTTATATTCATAAAGCATATGGGCACTAATATAAAAATCTGCACAATCGTGGTGGCTAAATAGAGATGACTATGATAAGAAGAATATTATTTATGAGATGGCATCACATAGTGGATAGAGAACCAGTCTCAGAGCCAAGAAGATCTAGATTCCAGTCTCATTTCTGATGCCTATTGGGTGTGTGACCCTGGACAAATCATTGAACTCACTGCTGTAGGCAGCTCTTTAAGACTCTAAGAGGAAGAGAAGATGCCAACCTCCACCCATAGGAGTTTCCTTACCAGAGAGCTCCCTAAAGCAACAATATCTAGAACTGCTGTTCTAGCCGTATTCCTTGACTATTCTTTAGCAGACTGAATTCTTTAAACTTTTACAAATATATAGAGGAATTGATCCTAGACTTGGATCCAAGTGCCTTGTGATCTCCTGTCTTTGAAACTTACTATCTATGTGACCTTAGACAGTCACTTCAGTTCTCTAAGACTCAGTTTCCCCATCAATAAAATGGGAAATAATACTTATACTACCTCCCGCACAGGGTTAGTGAGAGGAAAGTGCTTCATGAACTTTGCAGAGCTATGGAAATAGGAGCTTCTATTGTCAAGAATATGCAATAAATTTCAGTAATAGACATATGATTATGCAAATAGTATCTCTTCAAAGAATTTCATTATTTTTAATAATGGAGACATTAAAACATAATTATGATTTAATTGGTATACTTTCCAAGTAAGTAAATTTATAAATTCCCCTGGACAATACATGGAGTAGGGATTCAGAAAATATAGCTACCATAATTACACATATGCCACACCTAAGCATAAAATCAATTTTCTCAAAAGGTATTATAAAAATCCTCCTAAGATGTTTAAAACAATTTTAATTAACTTTCATTTTTTTAATGTGCCATTTGGGTCTTTTAGGAAGGGGGAGAATGCAGTTGTGAAATCCAACAAATAGTGAGTGATGAAGTCATTGCTTTAGACCTTTTAGCAACTGTGCCCAGCATGAACATAACCCACAAACAAACCACTCTTGGCATTTATGCTCCGTGACTTGTTTTGTGTATTGTTACTGAACGAATGTCAGAATGCTTCTTTTAAGTCCATGAGTTGAAAAGGTTATTGCATTCCTAATTGTGATTTTATTTCATCTAGGGATAAAATTATTTCCCCAGGAAATCAGTTCAATTACACAATGAAATTCAGTAAAAAGATAGCATGTGATGGATAAAAAACCAAATCATTTGTGGATATGAGACTAAAGTAGCTCATAAGAGAAAATATTTTCTATTGGTAACAATTGGGTTAGGAGACTGAAATGAATTACCATGAAGTGAGGTTGTTACTTGCCTATATAGGTACAACTCTTAAGCCATAGTTTGTAGAGTTTGCTGGTTTCCCAGGTGCAAATGCTCATACTGAAATTTATAGATGAAAAGTTAGATTTGAAAAAATATAAAAATTCAACAAATCTATAAGTACCTACTCTGAGTAAGCATTCTGTTGGTGCTAAGGTACTGGGGTTACAAATATGGAAAATAACATCCACCTTACCTTCAGGGATCTTAGAATAAGCAGATTGAAGTCTCAGAATCACAGAGTTCAAAGGGACTTCAGAGGACATCCAGTCAATCTCATAACTAACCAAGTATCTCTTCTACAGTATTTCCAACAAGTGGAAATTCACCATACAGTCTTCATTTGGAGAAGGGAGGGAGGTAAGAAGAACTCACTATCTCTAAAGGAATCCCATTTTACTTTTGGCTACTTTAAATTGTTTCCCCTTACATAAAATCAAAATCTGCTTCTTTAAAAAATTTGCCCATTCTTACTAGTTATGCCAACTGGGCCCAACCAAACAAGTATAACCCCTCTTCTGAATGACAATCCTTCAAATACCTGAAAACAACTATCATTCTCTCTTCCATTCCTGTCCTGCTTTCCCCCAAAAAATCTCAGTTACTTCATCCAATAGTTTTATTATAGGGTCTGTAGATCATTCAACACATTGGTCACTTTGTTTTTGCTTTTTTTTTTTTTTTGGAGTGGGGAAGGTAGGGCAATTGGGGTTAAGTGACTTGCCCAAGGTCAAAAGGCTAGTAAGTGTTAAATGTCTGAGGCTGGATTTGAACTTGTGTCCTTCTGACTCCAGGGCCGGTGCTCTATTCACTATGCCACCTACCTGCCCCCATCTTGGTCACTTTTGTCTGGACATCTTGAGTTTGTCAATTTCCTTCTTATAATGTATCCTCCATAACCAAACACAATATTATAGATATGGTCTGATCCAAGGCAAAGTTCAGTGGATCAATCTCATTCCTAGTCCTGAACAATATTCCTCCTGAAACACAGCCTAAGATCACATTAGCCTTTTTTGTCTGCTATGTAAGTGTCAACTCATATTGAGATGGAAGTCAATGAAAACAAGGGTATGCTAGAGTCAGTTTATATCAGTGTCCAAGAGTCAATAGTTAAAATTTCAGTATGAACATTTATACCAGGAAATTAGCAAATTCCAAAAACCATGGCTTAATTTGTTTTGCTTATTGTCTAGATGTAACTCAGATTAAACTCAAAAGTATTTCATTTATTTTGGAGAGCATTTTGTTAAACATTTGCCAGCATACCCTGATTGAAACCCATATATCTTTTTAAAGTAAAGTACTGTCTAGCTACATCTCCCTCATTTTGAACTTCTAAAGATGATTTTAAGATGGCAGAGTAGAAGCAGGTCCTCTGCATGGCTCCCGGCTTCCACCTTCCCCAATTCATGTAAAAGAGGACTATAAACAAACTTTGGAGCTACAGAACCCACAAAATGACACAGGGAAGCTAACCTCCTGCTGAGGACAGCCTGGCAGGCTGGCAGGAATCATCCAGCACAGTTCTCTGAGAGCCAAGCCCAGCTCCACGCCGAGGTTTTAGCCCCAGGGTGGGTCTGACCAGCCTCCGGCTGGAGAGACTCCAGAACAGCAGAAGATGTGGTCATTTCCAGATTTATCAACACATAGATGTGAAGGACAAAATGAGAGGTCAGTGCAGTATGGATTTTGGGACCCAGTAGTTGGGAGTACTTCAGCTTTTTCCCCCAGGGTGAGAAGCCACTGAGGGCTGTGGTGCAGCCACGGCTGCCACATGGCAGCTTCAGCTCGGGCCTGCAGAGTGTAGGGGGACCAAGTGACCAGTCTGAGGGGTATTTGCTCTTGCTTTAACCTGCTTGGATCTGGATTGCGGTCCAGGGTGGAGGTCCTGGGGTGTGTGTCCAGCTTGCCAGAGCATCTGGAAGCTTCAGCAAGGGATCCCAACTAATACCTCCAGCAGTTGAGAAAACCCCAGCATTTGGGACAAAGTTCCCCTGTCTGGTAGCAGAGTCCTACTGTGGCAAAAAGCCCAAAAGTCAAGTAACTGAGTGGCAACATGCCCAGGCAAAGGAAACAAAGCAAACAGAAGAACCCAACATTAGACTCCTATGTGGGGGACAAAAAGGATCAAAGCATGGAACAGGAGGAATACAGTGAAGTCAGAAGTCCTGCACCAAAAACATTAAAGGAAAATACAAGCTGGTTACAGGCCATAGAAGACCTTAAGAAGCAAATAAGAGAAGTGGAGGAAAAATTGGGAAGAGAAATGAGAATGATGCAAGAAAATTATGAAATGAGAGTCAACAGTCTGACTAAAGAAAATAACACCTTAAAAAACAGACTAACTCAAATGGCAAAAGAGGCTCAAAAAGGCAATGAGGAGAAGAATGCCTTAAAAAGACGAATTTGCCAGATGGAAAAAGAATCTCAAAAGCTCAATGAGGAGAATCATTCCTTCAGAATTAGATTGGAGCAAATGGAAGCTAATGACTTTATGAGAAATCAAGATGCTATTAAACAGATCCAAACAAATGAAAATATAGAAGGCAATGTGAAATATCTCATGGAAAAAACCACTGACCTGGAAAATAGATCCAGGAGAGATCATTTAAAAATTATTAGACTACTTGAAAGCCATGATCAAAGAAAGAACCTAGAAATCATCCTCCAAGAAATTCTCAAGGAAAACTGCCATGATGTTTTAGAACCAGAGGGCAAAATAGAGGTTGAAAGAATCTACCGATCACCTCCTGAAAAAAGATCTCAAAAAGAAAACTAGGGATATTACAGCCAGGTTCTGAAATTCCCAGATCAAGGAGAGAATATTACAAGCAGCCAGGAAGAAATAATTTTAATATTGTGGAAACACAATCAGGATAACCCAGGATCTGGCAGCTTCTACACTGAGGGATCGAAGGGCTTGAAATATGATATTCTGGAGGGCAAAGGAGCTGGGATTAAAACCAAGAGTCACCTACCCATCAAAACCGAGTATCATGTTTCAGGGGGAAAATATGGTCATTCAGTGGAATAGAGGACTTTCAAGCATTCTTGCTGAAAAAACCAGAGTTGAATAGAAAATTTGACATTTAGATACAAGAAGCAAGAGAAGCATGAGAAGGTAAACAGGGAAAAGAAATCAAAAGGAACTTATCAAAGTGGAACTATTAACATTCCTACATGGAAAAACAATAATTGTAGCTGATGAAACTTTTCTCAGTATGAAAATAGTCGAAGGGAATACACACACACATACGTATATATGTATATATCAGAGGGTATACGGGCATATGAATACATATGTGAATGTGTGCATATATGTTTACAGGTAGACATAGATAGAGGGCACAGGACCAATTTAATAGGAAGGGATGATACTTAAAAGGTAAAATTAAGAGGTGAGAGAGGAATATAATGAGAGGAGATGGGGAGAGACAGAATGGGGTAAACTATCTCATATAGAAGAGGCAAGGGAAAATAGTTACAATGGAGGGGAAGAATAGGAAGGCAAAAGAGAATGGGTCAACCTTATTCTCATTGAATTTGGTTCAGGGAGGGAATGAAATACACACTAAATAGGGTATCTCACCTTACAGGAGAGTAGGGGGGAAGGGAATGGGGGGAGATGATGGGATGGAGGGCAGGCTAGGGGGAGGGAAGTTGGAAGCACCCACTTTTGAAAAGGGACAGGATCAAAGTAGAGAATAGAACAAGTGGGAGGTGGGATAGGAGGGAGGGAAATATAGTCCATCTTTTACAATATATCAACTATGTTAATGTTTTGTATAAGGTACACATGTACAACCTATACTGAACTGCTTATCTTTCCAGTAAGGGCTGGTGACAAGAGAGGAAGGGAATGAATCTGGAATTCAAAGTTTTATAATCAAATGTTTAAACATATATATATATATATAATATTAATAATACTATTTTACATGTAATTGGGAAATTAGAAATACAGGCACTGGGGCATAGAGATCTACCATGTCCTACTGGAAAATTCAAAGGAGGTATGAGAGAAGATATGGGAGAGAGCAGACTGGAGGAGGAGATATACTGTGGGACTGCTATTTTGGGGCAGTGGGTAGGGGAAAAACAGGGAGAAGATGTGTAACTCAAAATCTGGTGGAAATGAATGATGTAAATCAGAAGTTAATAAAGCATTTGAAAAATGAAAAAAAGTTATCATGTAGCTTTTTTCATTTTTTTCTTTCCTCCCCCCTCTGCCCTAGAGATAGCTACCATTAGACACAAATATATGTGTATATATATATATATTATATACATGTGCATATATACATATATGTATATAACATTTATATGTATGTAAAACCATTCTATACATATTTCTATGTATCAGTTCTTTCTCTAGATTCAGATATCATCTTCCTTCATATGGTTATGACCAAGCAGGATTTATACCAGGAATGTAGAGATGGTTTAACATAAGTAAAACTATTAGCATAATTGATTATGTCAATAATAAAAAGTTAAAAAAAGATGATTAAAAATATTTTAAAATATTTTCCCTAATTACACATAAAAACAATTTTTAACATTTGTTTTTTCAATTTTGAGTTCTAAATTCTGCCCCTCCTTTCTTCCCCTCCCCCCTTCCTGAGACAGCAAGCAATCTGATATAGGTTCTACATGTGCAATCATGTAAAACATTTCCATATTAGTCATTTTGTGGAAGAAGCCTTGGAAGGGAGAGAGGGAGGAAGAGAGGGAGAGGGAGGGAGAGAGAGAGAGGGAGGGAGAGAGAGAGAGAGAGGGAGAGAGAGAGAGAGAGAGAAGGAGGGAGAAAAATATTATGCTTCAGTCTATAATCATACATCAGTTAAAATGATTTTTTTGAACACAAGTATTGCCTGTCCATATTTCTCTAATAAATTTAATCTTTTAAATTTAGTCCAGTGTTCTAGTCTGTTGAGATCTTTTTGAATCCTGACTCTGTGATCCATTGTCCAACCAATCCTCCTAGCTTTATAGAATCTGCCAATTTTATAGACATGAAATCTATGCCTTCATCCTAATCATTGCTAAAAGTTTTATAAAACACAGAACCAAAAACAGAGACCAAGGGCCCCTTCCTCCAAGTTGACATTAACCCGGTAGTGACTACTTTTGCAGTCTGAAACACAAATTCAACTTACTGACCTATCTAGCCCAATCTCTATTTGGGTCACAAGGGAAATTATGAGAGGCTTTTCCCAGTGCTTTGCTGAAATCTGGGGAAACAATGAATTCTGCATTCCTCTGAATTCAGTCTGGGGACACTATAAAAAATGAGGTCAGTCTTCATCAGTTCTTGATGAAATCATACTGGTGCTTAGTGATAACTACTTCTGTTCCTAGATATACACAAACCATTCCTTTAATAATACCTTCCAGAATTTTTCCAGGGATAGGAGTCAAAGTCACTGCCTTATAGTTGGTATTATTCATTTTCCTTTTTTTTTTTTTTTGGAAAATTTGCGCTTCTGCAATCTTACAATGCTCATCTTAATCTCCATGATGTTTTAAAGATCACTGACAGTGATTTAGCAATCTCATTTGCTAATTCTTTCAGGACATTGGCATGTAATTTATCTAGGTTTGGTAAAATGAACTCATCAAGGGCAGCTAGATGCTCTTTCACTCTGGTTTTATTTGGGTCTCAACTTCCTATCCATCATTTTGGTTCTAACCTTTCTAAAGATCATGCTTCTTAGGGAGAGAAAACAGAAATAAAAGTTGAGTTGTTCTTCCATCTATCTCTCTTTCTCATTCTATTTGACTTCAACCAGTGGTCATATCACTTCTTCAATCTTCCTTCCAAAAACAAAATTTTTGCTACTGCCTTTAGTATTCCTCATTAGCCTCAGGTCATTTTTGGTTTCAGTGTTCCTGAAATTATTCCACCGTTTCATACTTTTGTATTCATACTCTTATAACCACCCTTATTGTCATTATTTTTGTTATACAACTTTTAAAAGTATAATGATGTGTTTATTTTATGAGTTCATCCAACTTGGGCATCAAATTTAGCCATCCTCCCTTTTGCTTTTGTTGGAACTGGTTTTATTAACATCTTCAGAATTTCCTCCCCTGTAGAATTCTAGGCATAGGTCAGCATTCTCTCTATGCTTTCTATGAAAGGGCAGAAAGGATCTTTTCAGAAAAAGATAAATCATATATGCAAATAGCTATCATATTACATATTAAAATAAAGGTATTACAGAGATGATTGAAAGTATGGGAGAGACTCAAGGGGAAAAGGATCATTACTATCTCTGGGATCAGAGAAAGCTTCTTGGGAGAGTTTTCATCTGAATTATGTACAGAAAGAAAGGGGGGACAGTTAACGTGACAGAAACTTGAGGGGAATCATTCCAGATATGGGGGGGGAAGAGTGTGCAAATACATGGCAAAGGAAGGAGACAGGACAAAATCAGAGAATAACATATATCCATATGGGGAAGGATTGTAGAGTGGATGAAAGGAAAAATATGAAATAAGGTTGAAATAATATAGGAATTAGCATTTGATCCTAGTCAATGGGAAACAATTGAAGGTTTGTGATGAAATTGGTGCTTCAAGATTACTTGGCAGCCAGGTATCATAAATCCAACCTCTAACACTTAACTAGATGTGTGACTCTGAGCACATTCACTTAACCTCAGTTTCCTCATCTATGAAACAGGCATGATAATATCACCTACCTCTGAAGTTTGTTGTGAGGATTACCTGAGGTAATATTTATAAATGACTTTGCAAAACTTAAAGTATTATATAAATTCTAGCTATCATTATTATCATTAATAACAACAAAGAATGGATTGGAAAGGAGAGACTAGAGGGAAAAGGGAGCAGTGATAAGTTATTAAAATAGTCCAGGCCAGAGATAATTAGGACCTGAACTAGAGTGATGGCAATGAATATTTATTGCTGAATAAATATTCATTTTACAAAAGATTTTTACCACAAGATTCTTAAAGTGAGCTCCATTAATGAATCTAGAATGGTATTTGGCTGAAGAAAGAAATTAATTACATACTGTACATCTTATCGAAATATGTTTACTATGCAAAGCAGTTTGCTGACATTAGCCTGGCTTCCTGGTGCTTTGCTCTGGTGACCTGAATATGCATTACTCTCTATTGATTTCCTTTCTCTTAAAAATAGAGATCCAGTAGAAATGAACAGTAACTGCCACTTGATACCTGCTAACTCTTTGCTGTTGAGTCCTACAATCGGAGCCATAACTAGAAGTTCTGATACTCAGGGAAAACTTCACAAAATACATTTCCACATTAACTCTTTGATGATAAATTCAACAACCAGATTTGGGGAGGGTAGAGACCCTGGAACATAGCAAGGCTCCTGCTGAAGATGATGCCCCAGCATGATGGAGGAAGGAAGAGAACAGAGCAGGGTAGAGTAGAGTCAGGATGGGGAGAAGATCACAAAACAGTCAACCTCCAAGGGGAGAAAGTGCCAGGCTCTCTGGCACCTCCTGATTTCATTAATAATTCTTGCTAGCAAGGCGCTGATCATAATTTTATATTGCTGAAGGATTACGAGCAATGTCAGCACCATCTAAATTATAGTACCCTAGCACAAAGCCCCATTCATTCTGCCACAGTTATAACTCTTCTTACACCTAATTTAACCACTTACTTTCTTGAGATTCTTCACACAGGACACTTCATCTCCTCACTCTGAGATTTTCACTGACTTTTCCCCGTACCTGGAATTCTCTCTTTCTCCTCTTCTTTGCTTCTTGGCTTCCCTGGCTTCCTTCAGGTCTCAAGTCCCCACAGGGGGTCCATCTCTTGTTGTCCTCTTCTTTTTCTCGCCACTGGATCCAGGTGGCTCTGGAGGAGAAAGTGAGTGCACAGCCCCCCCCAACTTAAATCTCGTTCACTCACGTGTATGGCATCATTTTCCTGATGTCATCGACCACAATAACTGGCCATGTAACATTGAGCAAGTTACTTAACCCCAACTGTTTAGGGGTGGCCAGGTGACGCAGTGAGTAAGAGCGCCAGCCCCAGAGTAGGGAGACCTGGGATCGGTTCTGGCCTCAGATCTCGGCACCCACACACAAAAAAATAATTGGCCATGTAACCTTGAGCAAGTTACTTAACCCTGATTGCTTTAAAAAAAAAAAGAAAATGAAGGTCAAACAACAACCTTCTATAATAAACCTATCCAGTCCTCCTTAATCTCAGTGCCTTCCCTTTGAGGTTATCTCAAATTTATCCTGTATTTATCTTGTCTGTGCATAGTTGTTTAAGTATTACCTCCTCTATTAAAACTGTGAACTCCTTGAGAGTAGGGATTAGGTTTTGTTTTCCCGTCCTTTGTATTCCCAGAGTCTAGCATAATTCCTGACATATAGCTGTCATTGTTCAGTCATTTTCAGTCATGTCCCACTCTTCACGGCCCCATTTGGGGTTTTCTTGGCAAAGATAATGGAGAGGTTTACCATTTGCTTCTGTAGCTCACTTTTACAGATGAAGAAATGGAGGCAAGCAGAGTAGAGTCCCTTGTCCAGGGTCGCATAACTAGTAGTAAGTATCTAAGGCCAGATTTGTATTCAGGAAGATGAGTCTTCCTAATTCCAAGTCCAGTATCCTAGCCATTATGCCACCTAGCTGCCCCTCGACATATAGTAAGCACTTTTTGTTCCTTCTTCCTTCTTGAAGAGGACCTATCACATCATGAGACAGGTCTTGACTTACACATGGATTGGATTTAAGTGAGGTTAGCCATTAGCCTCACTCTCCCCTCCAGAGTCATCATAGTCCAGTAGTGACAAGATGAAAGTCAAGACAACTTTTGATGGCCTGGAATGAAGTGGCTGGCCTTAGCTTTTCTAAATTAATGTCTTTTCCTGGCCTCGCTTCTGACTTGGGAGAGAATGGACTAGCAGGAAGGGTTAGAGTAGATAGAGGCCTCTGGGAGAAGGTGATATTTGAATTGAATCTTGAAGGTGGCATAGAATGCCAAAAGGCAGAGGTGAGAAGGGAGCATATTCCAGACAGGTGAGAAAGCCAATGAAAAGGTACACACTCAGGAGATGATGTGTTGTGTTTGAGGAATGGCTAGAAGGCCAGTGTAACTAGACCATAAAGTATATGGAAGACAATAAAGTATACGTAAACTAGAAGGTACGGAGAGACCAAGCTATGTGAGTTTTAAAAGTCAAAGAGATCATTTTATTTCCCCCTCAGCAACTAGTTCCTCCTACTTAGTGAGAATCAGATTCCAGAATACTATTTCCCCTTCTTATTTACTCCACTTTTTGAAAGATCAAATTATCATGAAGGAAAATCACTAAGTCAATAGCTGTTCTGCTTTTTTTAGGAGGGGAACAAGATGTATCTGGATATTTGAAGTACTGCATCATTACTCTAAACCCCTATTCTAAGCTTGTGATCTGTTTCCCAAACTTTTCATTTCTTTCTTCTTTCTGTTCAAGTGGTCTGTAGTACACTCTGATGACAATGTTGCTTTTATTTCTTCCTGTCCTGAGGTAGCCAGGTCATATAATGGATAGAGTATTGGGCCTGGAGTTCAGTAGACCTGAATTCAAATCCCACCACTGAGCAAGTCATTTAACCTCTGTTTGCCTGTCTCCTCAACTATAAAATGGGGCAAGGGGGAGGTGTAATAACACCACTTATCTTTCAGGTTATTGTGAAGATCAAATGAGATAATATTTGGAAATCACTTAGCACAATGCCTGGCATGTATATAATGGTTTATTCCCTTCCCTTTCCTCTTTCAACACCACTTAATAAATGTTGACTGACTAACTACTATGGTTTGTTCAATGGATGCCAATTGAATGAATAACTGGTTGTTTCAACTAAGACCGCTTGGTCCCATAGCTTTGACTGCTTTGAAGACTCCAAGTAAGATAATAAGGTGGGAGCACAGGGCTCTTTGGGAACAGGACATAAAGTGTGTTCCTCAGCAGAGAGTTGTTATTGTTGTTCGTACACCATTCTCAAAGAGAATGTCATCAGGAAGGTGATGTCCTGATTCGCAAGTGAATTGGGTTTCAGTGAGGCAGGGCTGTGCAAAGTCATCAGCCTCACTCTCTCAAGAGTAATTGGAGTCCAGTGGCAATACATGCATGTCAAGATGACTGGTGATGGCCCCAGAGGCAGGGAGAGGGTATTGAAAGGGGGGAAGCATAAATGCCAATGACAGGCTTTACCTTCTTCATAGCTTTGTTGAGGGCCAGCTTTGACTACATCAATATGAAAACACAAATCCTGAGCTTTCCAAGAGAAGGAAGGATCTGCAGATGCCCTCTCAGCACCCAAATCATGGAATGTTATTCCTGGAAAATATCTTTGGGCTCTATTTCAACACCCCCTTCATTTTACATATGAGGGAAGTAAGTCTCAGACAAGTTACCTCACTTTCTTTTTGGTCTGTGTTTTCATTTGCAACATGGCTAATATGGGAATATGTTTTGCATGACTTCACATGTATAATCAATAATCAATTGCTTGCCCTCTCAAGGAGGGAGAAGAGATGGAAGGGAGGGACAGAATTTGGAACTTTTAGAACAAAAATTTAAATTTAGAACACAATTTTAAAAAATAATGTTAAAAATTTACTTGTAATTGGGAACTGTTTAATGACATAAAAATATATTGCAAGTTTGCCACAAAAAAAAGTTGCCTGATACCACTTCTAGGGCAGTATCCCAAAGAGATCATACAAGTGGGAGGAGGACCCATATGTACAAAAAATTGTATAGCAACTCTTTTTGTGGTGGCAAAGAATTGTAAATCAAGAGGATGCCCTTCAATTGAGAAATGGTTAAACACATTGTGATATATGAATGTAATGGAATACTGTTGTGCTATAAGAAATGAAGAGCAGATGGACTTCATAATAACAACCTAGAGAGACTTATACAAACTGATGCTAAGTGAGGAGGGCAAAACCAGGAGAATTTTGTACACAATTACATACACATTGTATCTGTGATAACTAACTTTGGTAGAGTAGACTCTTCTCAGCAGTGCAAGGTTATAAGACAACTCTAAAAGACTCATGATGGAAAAGGCTATCCACATCCAAAGAAAGGGTTACAGAGTCTGAATGCAGATTGAAATAAACTACTTACTGCCTCTCTTTTATTGTTTTATTTTGTTTCATTTCTTCTTTCTTGTTGTTCACTCCATTGGTTATAATTCTTCTTGCCAACTTGACTACTGTTTAATGTGAAGGTATTTTAGAACCTATATCGGATTGCATGCCACGGCAGGGAGGGGGAGGGGAGAGAGAGGAAGAGAGGGAGAGGGAGAAAATTTGGAACTCAAAAACTTGTGGAACTGAATGTTGTAAACTAAATATAAATCAATTGAAAAGGAAAAAATGTTGCCTGATTTGTCAAAGGTCACATAGCCAGGGAGTGACAGAGTCAAGACTTGACCCCTGGATCTTCTGATTTCAAGTCGACTATTCCTTACACTAGACTATCCTACCTCGTGGTATACTTAGTTGAGAGTTTCATCTTGTAGTTATTTTTGGATAGTTTTATCTTTTCAAGTTTGGTCATGTTGCCCAGAACTAGAAAAGTTCTTGACTTTATTCAGATCCCTCCACAAAATCCTCTTCCAATCATCTTTCCCTCTCAGTTCTGCATGCTTGAACTTCTCATCAGCTATAAGAAAAGGAGCTGGTTTTGAAACTCTATTTATATCAATAGTTAGTACTCTCACTGTGTGCCTTGTCCCCTACACTTCTCTATTGGTGTATTATGTATACATATTTTCCCTTCAACAGTCCTCCTCTGGTTCTGCTGTCACACTTGTAAGAACATTCCTTTAAAAGCTATCATGGAATTGAATACTTTTAGCTACCATATTACTGTTCCAAACAACAAATAATAAGAGAAATGCAAATTTAAAACAAATTCTGAGGTTTTATCTTATACCTAGCAAATTGGCAAAGCTGGCAAAAGGTGGGGATAGTCAGTGTCAGAGGGGTTGCAGTAAAAAGACACATTGATGCATTGTTGGTAGAGCTGTGAATTGAGCCCTCCATTCTGTTGTTTTTTTTTTTTGCTTTTTATAAGAGTAGTTGGGGTTAAGTGACTTACCCAAGGTCACACAGCTAGTAACTCTTAAGTGTCTTAGGCTGGCTTTGAACTCAGGTCCTCCTGACTCCAGGGCCAGTGTTCTATTCACTGAACCACCTAGCCACCCCAAGCCCTCCATTCTGGAAAGCAATTTGGAATCATGTGAAAAGAGTGACCTAAATGTCCACACTTTTCACCCAGGGATTTCACTGCTAGGCATATACCCCAAGGAGGTTAATGATGAAAAGAAAAAACCTATATATACCAAAATATCCTTAAAAACATTTTCTGTAGTGGCAAAGGCCTGGAAAGAACATAAATGTCCAATGACTAAGTAATGACTGAACATGTTGTGGTACATGAATGTAATGGAAATATTACTGTGCTCTAAGAAATGATAAACATCTTGAATACAGAGAAGCATAGAAATATTTAAATGAGTTGATACAGAGAGAAATAATCATAGGCAGGAAATAAGATACACATTCACATCAATGTAAATGGATAGAACAATAACAATAGAGCAACTGAGACTAAATGCTGTATAATTATAATGACCAAGTTTAACTCTAAAGGACGATGGCATCTCTCCTCAGTTTTTTGGTAGCAGTTCATTGTTATGGATATAGTACACAGAATATACATCAGACTTTTTTGATGTGGTGGCTAGTTTTGCTGAACAGGGCTTTTTCTGCATTTTTTATTCTTTGTTATAAAGGAAAATAAACTCTGGGAAAGGAATAGGAAGATACATTGCGAAATGTATGTGATATAAAAACAAAAGATTTCATTAAAAATTTATTTCTTCAAAAAAAGCTATCACTGTAGGTCCTATACATAATAGATCTCTACTCTTAGATATCTCAATGGCTTGGAGAATATGTTTCATTGAATCACAAAATCATTGAATCTTAGTTTTAGAATGAACCTAAGAGATAGTTTAATCCAACCTATATCATCCCAAATTCTCGAGCAAATAGACTTCCACCCTCTACTTGGAGACTTCCAGTGACCAGGACCTGCAATCCTGATAGATTACAAGGATAGCTCTAATGGTTAGAAAGTATTTCCCTCCTTGGAGACAAAATTCTCCTCTCCAAATTCTAACCATTCATTATTCCTAGTTCTGCCCTCTGGATCCTTACAGGAAAATGTCACTACAAAGGAAGGAATAAATCAGACCTTTTCTGGGTAAAGAAGTGTGAAGAGTGGGATTGTCTAGGAACTGAGTTGGGATCAACCTTCAGAAGGAGTTGTACACAGTAACAGCAATATTGCTTTAAGAAGAACTTTGAGCAAATAAGTCATTTTGACTCTTATAAATACCGAAATTAACCACAAAGGACCTATGAAGGAAGATATTATCTGCATCTGGAGAAAGAACTAATAAATAGAAGCATGGATGGAATGATTTTACATATTATATACAGATATTTGTGTAATGGTAGCCATCTCTATGGTGGAGGGGAAGAGAAAAAAAGGAAAAAAAAGAAATTTATCTAATAACTATTATATATTTAAAAGGAATAGTAAGTTGTATATAATAGATTTTCAGTTTCATGTGCAATCATCTTTTTATTATACTATGTTATAGAAATGCTTGTTTTATTCCATAAATTTAAAAAAATCACATTTTGCTCTGAAAAAAAGAGGGAGTATATAGTTATATCTCTAACTTGCTAATGTCACTGAATAGCCTATATACAATTTTAATAGTTCTGGAATGTTCTTTCTTATTGACCCAAGCCCCATTGCACTTGTTCTGCACTTGTTTTGGCCTCTTTCCAGTTCCCATTTCTACATCATCTGGAGCTCCAACTCTTCTGTGTTCTGGTCCAGTGCCAATCTTATTTCCATCCCCTGACACTACTCCATTGCTCATGTTTTTTCTCACCCCGCAGCCCCCCCCCAAATAAAAATAATCATTAGATGAATTAGGGAGGGCTCGTGTGCAGCTGAGAAATCCCACAACAAGCTTGTGATGAAAGTCAATGACTTGGAAATCAGTACAGCAACAGAAGCTGGTAAAAGCTGCATTAATATAGCAGAGGGCAGGATGGTGGAAGGCATCATTAAAATGGAACAGCAAACCCAAAAAAATAATTCAACTGGAAAAAGATTGAGAAGCAATGTGTCGAAACAGATGGATTTGTAAAGCAGATCAAGAGCAGAGGACCTCAGAATTATACGAAGATTTAAATTGAAAGAATGGACTAAAATTTAACATGATGTAGCTAGCTTAACCTAGAGGTGTAGGACTGATGCCTGGCAAAGTTGGATTCAGATAAAAAATCACTGAGAGATTCTCTGGGGTTTAATGCTTCCAAAAACTGTAACTTTATCTGGAGCATCTCGAACCCCTCCTTATACATGGAAGCCCAGATAGCTCCTTCAGGCTCAAGGCATTTTGTGGGTTAATAACTATTCAAAACCCTCATTCATTAACCCTCCCCAGTGTGTTTACTTTTACTAAGTAGTCAGAAAGTACATAGTTCAAAACAAAAAAAAAACACTGAATAAAATATAGGAATAACAAAAAAAAGACCATCTCTACAGGAGTTCACAAACACAGAAAAGAAAGATGAACGGGAACACATGTGGAGGACAGGCATGTAGGGATCACACTTACGGACACACATAACTAGAATACATGCACAACCAGAACTTACTCCTCTGACCCTCACAGTTATTGATACCCTATGATGTATCATTCTTCCTTTCTCTATTGTCCTTTCCCAAGCATCACATCTCCACTCTCCATTGGGCACTGCACTGTCACTGCTTTGTGAGTATCTTGTCATTTCTTCTGAGCGTTGCCTCTTTATGGGTCTCTGAGAGCTTTGGGATTCGTTTAAGCTCTCTTTGCTATCATCTGCTGGTCATCCATTATTTAGGACTCTGCATCTCTTGATTCTCTCTGCTGACATCTCCTGGGAGTGCAGATGCTGGTGAGCTTCTCCCTTGTAAGGGAAGGCCAAGCTTGCAGTCTGCATGGCTTCAGGGCATTGTCCAGGTGCTATCAGAGTGGCATCTAGTGATACAGCCAGCAGGTTAGCAGTAGCCCTCAAGAACAAGTCTACCCCCCCCCCAACCATGCTGTTTTCACCTGAAGTTTGACTTGCAGTTATCTTTGGAAATTTTCTTTTAACTTCTTTCATGTTTCTGATTGTCCTCTTAAATTATTTCAGAGATTTCACCCCAACAAAAGCAGAGGATCAATGTGGGAGTGAGGTGATGAGAATCTCTTTAGCCACCTAGTTGCCAAAAGAAGAAGTCAAATACAGTCAACAAGTATCTGTTAAGAGCTTACTATGTGCCAGGCAGGGTGCCAAGTGCTGGGAATACAAAGAAAAAAAAAAGCAGTCCCCACTCTTAAAGAGGTCACAGTCTCGTGGGAGAACAACATGTAAATATGTACAAACAAGATATATTCAGGACCAGTCGAAGATAATCACAGAGGGAAGACACTAAGATTAACTAGGACTTAATTAGCCATACAAATCTTGAGACAGGAACAAAAGAGTGAGGTAAAGCCATATATAGCAAGGATTTATTAATATTGACATTGAATGCTATGGACTAAATTAAGGTAGCAGCTATATTTATTAAAAGAATAAATATTTCAAAATGGAAAATTAATAATAATAATGAGATTTCAATACCTAACAGAATATAAGTGAAATAAAAATATATACTTTGATAGGTCTATAGATCTCATCAGTAGGAGTATTTCTTCCAGTAATGCTAATCTTTACCTATCCATGCCTTTTGTAACTTCTGTAACTTGTCCACATTATCCTATAATATTTCACAGTTTCCACCTAACAATCTGAGAGTCTAACAGTGAGGACCTTCTAGATGCTTTGACATTGCATAGATATCAGTGGAACATGTAAGCTATTAGTTATAGTTCCATACCCTTGCTACATGGTCAGCTTAGCTCCTTTTTTAATCATGCTTCTCTCTAATTATGTCCTTTATACCATTTATCCTGAATAATTCTTTGATTGAAATATATCTTCTTGTAGGCTGAAAGAACCAGAAACATCTTTATGCCTAGTCATAACATAGCAAGTCAGTTTGGATTCATACATTCTAGCACCAGTATAGTAAAGTGATTGTCTAATTCAGTAGGAGTGAAGAACTCTGAGAGAGAATTGTCCTTGGAGGAGAGGTAGCAAAGTTGATTCCCTTTGAACAAATAATGACTTTGTGAAAGGTCAGAAGACCTGAAGGACACCATTGGTGTTGGTAGTACTGTTCAAAGGAACCAACAGCAATATTCCCAGAGCAACACTGACTGATAGAATTATCTACAGTAAGAATGTTTAGACACATGAAGGAGAGCCAGTTTCAGGACTCTACAAAAGGCACCAACTCTCAGAGGCAACAGAGAGCTATGCATAAGGGAAACCATATGAGGACTCTACAAAAGAATGAAAGCACTTCCATTAACTAGTTGACCTTTTGGTCTCATGTGCTCTCTGAGTTTTTGCCAACTAAACCTAGGGATCTTGTATGTGCAAGGGCAGTTTGCCTTTAATTGGGGGGGGGGGGGGGAGGGTAGAGATTTTCTATAACAACTCTAATTACTCTCTGTGCTTTTAGGGAAAGCTGATCAACTTTGGTTGATAATGAGTGTGGAGTACACTGGTTGGGGCTCATGTATGGCAATACTAAATACCCCTTTACCTTAGGGCTATCCTTAGGAATCTCAAGTGTGAAGCAGTTAACTATCATCCAGGGATCCAGTCTGCCTACACAGGCAGCAGTTAGGGGAGCAGTTCTAAAGGAGGGCACTATGTTTAGCTAGGCTGGTCAGCAGAAAGTAGACAAAATTAATTGCTAGAACTGTATACAAGGCTTTTCCACTTTGGTATAACCTTCCAGTTTGCACTCTGCTGATATAGCCTTGGAAAATTCAATTTATGTCTAAGCTCTGATAAGACTTAGGAGTAGGACTTTGTGACAAAGAGGGAAAACCCAACCAAAGAAATACAGAAATAAGATAAATGGATACATACTAGAAAGAAATTTCCAAGAAAGTAAATTAGATAAATGTGTGGAAAGAACTTAAAGGTTACTTCAGGGAATACTCAATGTTTTTAGAAATATAAGTGGGGCATTCATAGAAACTAATCAAATTTTAAACAGAAGGTCAATTTTGGAAAGCAGAAAATGTAAATGCTGTATTTACAGATCATTAGGTAATAAAGTCAGAGGTAAAGAATGATTATATGATCAAGAGGCACAGGCCTACATGGAAATAAGAAAAGTGATTTACTGAATAATTCCCTGGTCACAAACATACTGAAATATTAATAAATTTCCTCAGAGAAAATGACAACCAATACAACATATCAAAATTTAAGGATATAGGAAAATCAATATTAAAAGGGAAATTTGTAGCCCTAAATGCTTATATTACCAAGAAGAAAAATAGAAATTTAATAGTCTGCATTTTTAAAAAAATTAGAAATTAACAATGTAGTTCAGTAAAAGAAAGCACAAGAAAGTTATAGGGTTAATCTAGAGTAATAGATAGATTGTTGGACATTAATAAAAGGCTTAGTTTAAATCTTGCCTCTAATACTTAGCAGCTATGTGACCCTATATAAGTTATTGTTTATCTTTATTTACCTCATTTTGTTTTATCTGAAAAATGGGGATCTATATAGAACTTCGATACCTACTTCATAACATTCAATGCCAAATGATTTATAGCTGTAAAGCACTGTCAGCTACTATTGTTCTTAAAAACCTAAGTTAATGGGGTAAGTAGGTGATGCAGTGAATAGAGTACCAGCCCCTGGAGTCAGGAGGACTTGAGTTCAAATCCAGCTTCAGACACTTAACACAAAAAACTAGCTGTGTGACCTTGGGCAAGTCACTTAATCCCAATTGCCCTCCAAAAAAAGACCTAAGTTAATAAAGAATATCAAATTTATCAAAATTATTCATGTTGTCAAGTAGGATTTATGTCAGATATTGAGATGGGGGAGGGGGAGTTCAAATTTATGAATCTGGGTTTAATGGGATGTATGACTCCAAACTAGAATATAGATCTAGATGATTATGCTTTGTTTGAAATAAACTAGATGTAGGCAGCTCGCTGACATGGTGGATAAAACATTGTTCCTGGAGTAAGCAATCCATAAGCTCAAATCTGGCCTCAGATACTTCCTGTATGACCCTGGGGAAGTCATTTAATTTCTGCCTGCCTCAATCTCCTATTCTATAAAATAATGATATTAATAGCACCTACCTCCTAGAGTTGTTGTGATGATCAAATGAGATAATACTTGTAAAGTGCTTTGCAATTCTTAAAGGGCTATAAAAATGTTGGTTGGTTCTTGTTGCCACTCAGTCATCTCAGCTGTGTTTGATTCTTCATGACTCCTTTTGGGGTTTTCTTGGTAAAAATACTAAGTTGGTTTCCATTTCCTTCTTCAGCTCATTTTACAGATAAGGAAACTGAGACAAACAGGGGTAAGTGACTTGTCTAGTTTCACACAGCTAATGAGTGTCTGAAGCCAGATTTGAACTTATGAAGATGAGTCTTCCTGATTCCAGAGGAGGCACTGTATCCACTGCACCACCTGGCTGCTCCTCCCACCAAAAAATGTTAAGTATAAGTATTAAAGGAGGAATGGGGTAGTACCATACTAAGAAGGTATACCTATGTTAATAAATCTAGAAACTCTGGCGGGGGTGGGGGCGGAGTTGAGGATAATGTGGAGGGTGTTTGGATGGATATAGAGGGAGAAACAGAAGTGATTTTGTCAAAAAATTTAATCTGGAAGATGTTATTAAATTCTCTGTAGAATTTATACTCTGCAACAGATGTTGATCTATAAGCTTCACTTATCTTCATTTTTTCTCTTAAGCTAATCATGGGCACTGCAAGGTGTCGTGACAAAGTGTCATTACTGTCTTTAGGAACGCTGTGAAACCAACTCTTTTATTTGCTTCTACAAGGAGAACATATGAATCACTCTTCCATTTAGCTGAAAATTCCTTAGTCTTTGGGTTTTATTTATAGCAAGAATGTCAATAATGATGAGATTCAGTTTCTCTATCAGTAATCAACTCATTTGTCATTGGTCACACTTCTCACATTTAAAGTACCAACAGTTAAATCATATTCACTAATGGTCAAGAAACTGTGATTCTCAACTCTCTTATGCCCTCTTGTCTTCCATTATACCATCATTATTTAGGAAATGGTGTAATGGCTATGGGAATCCAAAGATCTTCTCTGCCCCTTGGCCCCTTGATAGGCTTAAGTGAATCTGAGAACCTTCCTTGATTTGAAAATATACTCTACCCGCTAATAGGCTGAATGTGGTCACAGGGAGACTGTGGCGGAAGGCTTGTTTTTCAGGAATGCAAACATCCTGTTACTTTGTGATTGGGCAGTGGGTCAAGAGGGTTGTGACATTCTCTGACCCAGGAGAAGGCTATATATACCCTGATGTGAGATTTTGCTTTGGGGCTCACTTTGGGAAGAATTGTGTGAT
>NW_027187378.1:33710664-33727888 GCF_028583685.1 Petaurus breviceps papuanus
ACCCAGATGTTGGTGCTTCCCTCTCTGGTAACTAACTAGATATGGATGTAATGGTCAGACAGCCATTGTAAGCCCTGTCTGCTGAATTGTGTTATTTTCTGTTGTAACTTCTGTTTGCATCCTCTGAAGTTCAGGGTGCTGATTTTTCCCCTGAACTAGGTAAATGATATGTTTGACTGATTAAAATAAGATTGTTAATCCATTTTGAGTTGCTTTCTTTTAAGAACCTGTGCTAGCAGCCATTCTGGTTATGCTAGGGTGATTGCTGCTACAAATGGAAGGGGGTCATAGAGGACTAAATGTCATTTCTCAATGAGCTATCAAATGCAACCAGACCCTCAACTAACAAACAGTAAAGTTAACCAAGCTACCAAGCTTTGTGTTCACTTGGACCAAATGAAATCTCAGTGGGATTCTTCCTAAATCATATTTCTTTGCCTCTGCCTATTTTTTCTATATTCTATATTTCTCTGCCTATCCAGAACCGCCTCTGGACAGTTTCAAATATGCCTCAAAAAAAGCTTGTGTCTAGATCTCCACAGATATACCTTGATCCTAAATAAGTACCTAGTGTGACAAAGCTCTTTAGTCATCATAGCCTTTATTTCACCCCATAGGAAATTCAGAAAACACAAAAAACATTCAAAGTAACCCAACGAACACAATTGTCTTTCCTCTTTGACAAATTACTTCCCACCCCCATCCCTACCCAGAGCCCTTTATAGTCCACAGACTCATAGTAACACTTCATGGTTAGAATTGTTCACAGAAGGAAAACAAATGTAGGGTTGCTAAGGAGGCCGTGATTTCCCTTTCACCTGGAACCCATACATACCCATAGCCTTTTTGTACTAGTTTAAGGAATTGGATGCCTCCAAAAGGGAAATACTTGGAGATTATTATGTAGGTAATTCCCCAACATTCAGATGAATTCTACCTTCACTTCATAGATACATAAAAATATATAATGTTATATTTTGGAAGGAAAATGCACTTGGGATTGTTTGGCTTCAGTTACTCCATAGCATTTCAAACCAATCATATTGTCACCAATAGATGATACAATCCAAATTCTGAAGTTTCATTTCCATGTAAGCTCTTCAAGCAGATCAGGGAACTTCTATGAAAAGCCTCCTATATTAATACCAAACTAAAATAACAAAAAAACGAGAATAATATATTATATACAATTAACAATAGCTCCAATTGAAGTTATTTAAACCAACTGTTGACTATGAAAGGTGAACACAGAATGAGCAGAAATGAAAAGATGGGAAGATTGGATAGCAACATTGAAAAGTTGGTTTAGACCCAAACCTCACAGTATAATAAATTACAATTTGATCAATTATATAAATGGAAATTGAAAATATATTATTCTATATCATTTTGACAGGTTTAACCAAGGTAAAACAATTGCTACAATCAGGAGGCCAAAAGATAACAGAAATTGCCTTAGCCAAGTAACATTTAATCTCTTTATCAAGTAGGAAAAGAGGGCAACAGAGGGTGACACCATTTAAAGTATAAGCTCATTTCCACAATTTTATGGAGACAAATGACAGATTATGAGTAGTATTGTCTCACCAAAAAAAAAGTGAAACTCAAGGGAAAGGGAAATAATTCCACTGAAAGTTTAGCATGACTCCTAAGTAAGCCCGATGATCCCAAGACCATTTATAAAGGAAACTGTAAGGAGGTCAAGAAATAAATGCAAAATGAAAAAGATCTGCTGGCATTTCCATAGTGATCTATTTTCATCAGTGACAACTTTGGAACAGCTAAATTTAGACTCAAACACCTCCTTTGCTGATCCACAATGTAAGGAAGTAGAAATGGCAGTTAAGACAATGAAATCAGGAAGAGTGACTGTACCTGGCAGTGAACACAAAAGAAATCAATGCTGGAGGCAGCATAATTTTTAAAATATTGGTGGATTAAGATGTGTGTATACACATACATATATATGCATACACACACATATGTAAAAGATATCTCCATGGGGCGGCTAGGTGGCGCAGTGAATAGAGCACTGGCCCTGGAGTCAGGAGGACCTGAGTTCAAATCCAATCTCAGACACTTGACACAAAAGCTAGCCCTGTTACCTTGGGCAAGTCACTTAACCCCAATTGCCCTGCCTTCCCCCCTGCAAAAAGCAAAGAAAAGAAAAGATATTGCCAAAAGGGAAAGGTAGAGTACATAAAGAATGGGGAAAAATCAAGGACAGTATTAATTACTCCATCCCCCAAAGTGATTGAATGGACAACACCAGGTACCATATTATTGTAGTACCCCCTCTAGGCTCATTTTGCCAACTTGTAATGAACTGGTAAATTAGATTTCCAGAGGGGAGAACATTACTTCTTCCCTCAGCTTTCTAGGGGGTAACACTGAAGGGTGGGGGATTTCTAGTGTTGTCACTCATGAGCCACCACCCAGTATGCTCTCCAATATCCATCAACCAGTTGACATAATTAGATTTTACAAAAGGATACTTATTGAAAAGGTATCATAAGAACAATTATTTCAAAATAATGCTCCCAAATTGTAGGCACCCACAAGGTCCCTAGGAACAATAGGTTCAAAATTAAAGTACAAAGATAGTCAGCTACTTGTGAACAGAATAAGTGAGGCTGAAAAGCTACCTCAGGACTCCAGGCCCTGTGAGTCATTTTCCCACTTCAAGGAAACTCTATCAAAATTACTTCACAGAGAATTGCATTGGTGATGGACAAGTTACTCTTTTCTTCAGCTAGGCTGGCTCCTTGCAGGGTGCAGGGTTCAACTGATGGATGAATCCACTGCTGGGCCCAGTCAAGCAGGTTATTTGTTGCTATGCTGACTCCTTACCAGACTTTGGTGTTGCTGCTAATAGTTCTGGTAGGCTCTGTTAACATTCTCTCCATGTCACAACTCTTCCCCGGGCCATCAGCCCTGCATTTGTTACATTTATTTCCTTTCCCTGTCAACCTTTTGATGAAACAAATTCAATTCTGTGCTAAGGTCTACTCTCAAATTCCTTGCCCCATTAGAAAGACAAGTCAGGTCTTTCCAAACCTCAACACTGGATTAGTCCCAACATATCTGCCTCTTCTTTGTTGCTATTCATGTGTTACTGAACAAAGCTGAAGAAAATCTGTACTGTTTGAGTCCACAATAAAGATATTTTATCCAATCAACTGGGCCCTCATTGGAATAGGTCAGTACTTTTACCCAGGAGTCAGCAAACTTACAGCCCAAGGACCAAGTCCAGGCCATTGCTGTCTTTGTGTGGCCTGCAGGCTAAGAATGATTTTCACAGTTTGGGTCCAAGTAGGCAGCAAGTCAAAACTGACCAGTGGGCCATAATATGCCAGCCTTGCTTCTACACTTTCCTAGTTGATTTGGAAATCACACCCCTCCCACTCTCTATAGCTGTTATTCCAAGCTTCTCATCTCTCCTCTAGGCTCCTGTGGCAACCCCTACCACCACTTTCTGTGTTGAAGATGTCACCTCATACTTCACCAAAAAAAATGAGATCCTTTACCTAAAGCTCCTTCTTCCCATTTCACATCTCTCAGGTATCCTGTCCTATTCCATCCTCCTTCATTCTATTCTCTGATGAAGAGATATCCCTTCTCCACCTAATCTAAACCTCTCTTCAAGCATCCTTAATCTCATTTTATCCTGTCTTTTCTAGCATATTGTCCCTATTACCATTGCTCCCCTCTAATCTTCCATTTCTCCCTATCTAGTGGCTCTGTCCCTTATTCAGTTATTTTTCAGTCATGTCCAACTTTTTGTGAACAGCATAAGGTTTTCTTGGCAAAGATCCTAGAGTGATTTGCCATTTCCTTCTCCAGCTCATTTTACAGATGAGGGAACTGAGGGAAAGAGAGTTAAGTGACTTGTCCAGGGCCACACATAGTAAATGTCTGTGGCAACATCTGAACTCATGAAGATGAGTCCTAGGAATCCTAGAGTCCTCACTCCAAACCCGGCACTCAATCCATTGCATCACCTCACTGCCCACCTCTATCCCTACTGCCTAGAAAAATACTTAAACTCCGCCCTCATTAAAAATGACTTGATCCGACTGTCCTTCTAGTTTTTCTCCCATAGCCCTCCTCTTGTCATCTAAACTCTATAAGAAATCTGTTCATACTAGGCACCTTCACTTCCAAACTTTCTGAAATCTGGCTCCTTACCTCATCTTTTGACTGAAATGTTTCTCTTCAAAGTTACCATCCATCTCTTAATTAACAAATCTAATGGCCTTTACTCAAATCTCATGTTTCTTGACATACTTAGGATTTGACCCCATTGATCACTCTCTCCTTCTGGATATTCTCTCTTCTCTTAATTTTCCCTCCCAAGCTATTGTCAGCCACTATAACTATCTTTTAGATATCTTGAACAAGATTTCCTACTGGCATCTCAGATTCAATGTAACCAAGACAGAATTCAACTTTCTCCCTGAAAACCCTTCCTTCTTCCAAACTTCCCAGTCATTCATGCACCCATGCACCCATTCATATCCCGGTCATCTGTGCTCATATCTTCAGCAACCTCCTTTACTCCTCACTCTCACCCCACAAATCTAATCCATTGGCAAATCTTGTCATTGCTACTGTAACATGGGACTTGGCATGTGCACAGAATACCTTTAATGCTATTGCCCAAGCAGAAGAGGCTGAGAAGCCTACTTCTGGGAGAGCATCTATGACGTGAAATTTACATAGCTATCCTGTAACTGGCCCTGATCAGCTGACCATAGAATGGACAGCAGTTTCCTGGATCATTTGCAGTTGCAGCACTAGAACTGGGAGTGATCACCCTCCCCATCCCTTGCTCTTAGTAACTCTCTGCTCTTGGTTTGACTCTGCTAATAGTGTATAGTGAGAGCAATGATGTAAGGGGAGAAGCCTTGGTGCTTTTCTCCTCTGAGACAGATCTGTGGTCTATGAACACAGGCCTCAATTCTTCACCTCCCTATTCTTTCATTTTATGTGAAGGAATTAATCTGGAGGTTCTAAGCTTGGGAGTACTGAAAAACATCAGAAAATGAAGTTCTAGGAGTCAGTTTAGTGGTAGACAGTCACAGTTAAAAGGAACCAACTAGGAGAAAGGTTGGAGAGAACTGATTTCATTGAACAAGAGATCCAGTTGCCCTTCAGCTTTACCTGAAGCTTAAGAATGGTACAGTTTTTTTCCTTCTTCTTTTTTTTGCTTTTTGGAGGGCAATTGGGGTTAAGTGACTTGCCCAAGGTCACACAGCTAGGTTTTATGTGTGTGTTAAGTGTCTGAGGCCGGATTTGAACTCAGGTCCTCCTGACTCCAGGGCTGGTGCTCTATTCACTGCGCCACCTAGCCGCCCCCAGGTACAGTTTTTCTTAAGGATTGTCTACTCCTACCTCTAACCCAAGAAGATAAATCAAAGGTGCCTTTGTAGCTACTGTGCCAATGAACCAATAACACTGAACCCTGTGATACAAAGTTGCGCACATGAGTTTTCCTCCCAAATGTGTTTCCATACCAGGTGTCTATAAATCTATGCACCAGTGCCCATGAAGATGGCTGAAGCAAGTTCTGTGGAGCTTGGTCAGACACCAAAGACACCAAGGTCATTGCATCCTGGGTCATCACCAGTTGTCCTGATTTTTGTCTTGCCAGCAAACTTTGATGACTCTGGAAGACAGAGGAAGACTGATGACTTTGGGCAACTCTGCTTCACTTAAATCCAATTCATGCATGAGTCAAGACATCATCCCATGGCGTCATTGGTCCTCTTTGAAAATGAAGGACATGGGGGCGGCTAGGTGGTACAGTGAATAGAGCACCAGTCCTGGAGTCAGGAGTACCTGAATTCAAATCCAGCCTCAGACACTTAACATAAAAACTAGCTTGTGACCTTGCGCTAGTCACTTAACCCCAATTGCCCTCCAAAAAGCAAAAAAAAAAAAATGAAGGACAAACAACAACAACAAGTAAATGGTTACATGTAAGATCCCAAAGTGTCATTATTGTGGGTGCATCATTGTGTAGATAGAAAACACATTGGATTGGGGCTCAAGACTTGGAGTAGTAAGTAGGGGAAATGTATTTCCTTTCGAGATTATAAGGATGCTGAGAAAGTTTGAATGAAACTTTGGTTTCATTCAAAACTAATGGTTCATCTTTGGGAACTTGGACTTGCTAGTGAAAGATTTGGTTAGGGGACCAAGATAAATCCTGAAAGAAGGGGGGAAGGGAGAGGGAACAAGCATTTAATATCAGGCATGTGATGATAAGTACTTAACATTCAGCTCTCTGGGGGAGGGAGGAGAAAGAGGAAGCTCTCTATGCATGATACACTTTTAAATTTAATCTGTATTATTAACATTTGATGCATTACTGTTTTAAGTCTAGATAATCAACAAACCAATAAATCAAGACCTGATTTGCTCAGCCTCTGCTGATTTCCAAGGTGTAGATTCTCACATCTAAAATTTAACAATTGATTCTCAGGAGCAAGTTCATTTGGCTCCAGCATGCCCTTGAAATACTCACACAAGAAAATAAGGAGAAAAGAAAAGAAAAATGAAATGTATCTTTAAAATCACTGCATTTGGAGTGTGTGTTCTAATCCAGGCTTTCACAGATAAAAGTTGTGTGACTCTGATCAAGTCACGTGACAGTTTTCTGTCTCAGTTTTCTCATCTGTAAGATGAGAATAAGAATACTTGTATTAATATGTGACCATTTTATGAGTTTTATGAGAAAGGTGCTCAGTAAACCTCATAACCTTATTCAAATATGAGTTGTTTTTTTTTCATTTTTCCCTGAAATTTCTTCTCACCACATGTGCCAATCACTACTACTTTCCCTTACTGCAACAACTGCATCATCTATCAGTGTTTGTAAGCTTCCCTCTTGCATAATTCCCAAATCTACAAACTGACTATCAAATAAGCATCCCCTGTAGATCTTCATCAGAAGACTTAATGGTAACTATGTTTTCAGCAGATGTGCGATTCCCTTTGAACAGAAACACAAAATAATCACTTTGGTATAATATGTTACATATTTTCATATCAATAACCATTGGATTCTGAAGTTCTCATGCAAAGATTAAGAACAAATTTGTATTTGCCTTTACTTAACTGAGTGTGTCATTTAAGAATGTACACAGATATTTCAAAAGGACAATGGTCAATGTTCAGTATTGAACAGGGGTAGGAAGAGGGTGTGATAGATTGCCTTTGGAAAGCTGCTTTTAATGACTCCAAGGTTTTTTTTTTTTTTCTGAAACAAAGGCCCATTCTTTAAACATTATTCTTCTTATGACACTATATAGCTGAAAAACACAGAATAATACTAATTTTTGAAGAATTTTGGCTTAGGCCACCCAAAGGGTAGTGGAGAGGTTCATGATGGATGTGAGCAGGATTCAGCACATAACAAATGAGGAATTGCTTAGGTGAAATGATCATTGAATCATAGAACCTTTGATCTAGAACAGGAAAGGACCAAAAAGACTAACTCATCAATAGCCCCCATTTTATTGAGACCTAGAGAATTTAAGTGACTTGAACAAAGTCATGGAGTCAGTAAATATCAGAGACAGGAACTGAACCAAGATCCTCTGATCCCAGAACCAGTGGACCTTACACTACATCCTGTGGCATAAATGACATCATTGGAGGGATGTATGACTATATAAAAGATGGACTGGTCACATAACAGAAGTAAAGGAAACACCCAAGACTAAGCAATGTCAAGCTATATGGAGGAAATCCCCCAGCACTCCCCTCTCCAGTATATTTATAAGAGTTGACAAGAGTTGAGTAACATATGCAGGCATGGAGGAGTTACCATGAATTAGTTGGAGGAAGTACCCCATTGATAAAATTGGAGATTCATCAGGGATCACAGATACTACAAGCATAACCCAACACTGATTCTTTCCCATTGGTCAAGGGTCTACTTATTTACCCCAACTCAACTTCTCCCCTTCCTTGAATCACAGTTTGTTTGGACTTCTCTTTTCTTCAGGTTTATCATTTTCTGCCTTCCATTGTAGATAGGGACATATATGTTTTACCCTCACCACTGCCTTTAGATGGAAGGGAAAGATTTCTCTATTCTCAGAGCCCAGCACTTTATATTGTCTTGTTTTGTTTTGCTTTGCTTTTGCCCAGATCTGGGATTTCAGTGGTATAGAATGAAGAAACTCCTTCTAACAAAAAAGACTGGTGATTATTATGCAATGTATAGTCTTAGGGGTTTATCAGAGTAACTACAGGATAGAACACTGGCTAAGCAGTTGTGAGGTTAAATCCTGCCACTGATCAGTATTTGTTGCATGACCACACACATAGGGGCTTAATATGATTCTGCTGAACTGAATTGACTTGACCAAGCCTCACACAAATGCAACATTTATGACCAGTTGCATTGTTTTCACTTCTAAGCCTACATGCATGAAAGAGAATCCACTAATAGGGACAATGATTAATAATTTGTGTGTTTAAACCAGAGATTGTTAAGCTTAGAATATATGAATGTTTTTTTAAAAATATATTTTGATAACTATTTCAATATAATTAGTTCCTTTTGTAATCCTATGTATTTTATGTGATGCATTTAAAAGCATTTTCCTTCAAAGAGGTATGTAGGCTTCACCAGATTGCCAAAAGAGAGCATGAAACAAGCAAAAAATCAATTTTTTTAAATTGATCTTTACACAATCTTCCTTTTTTCACCATCTTAAAGAAGGAAAACAACAGGAAACATATTAGAAGAACTAGTAATTTCTCATTTAAGTGATGGAAAATGACAATCAATGAAATCATGCACTATTGCTCTTAGAAAGAAGTGATTTTCTGTGTGTCCAGTGGGTAAAGTTTATTGGGACTATTTTTTTTGAGACTGGGTCTTTCTTATTCAAGCTGGAAGTGAAGCTAGAAGCCCACTCATGAGCCCCAAACCCACTGTTGATAAGAATGGGACCTTTGACTTGATCAGTTTCTGACCTGGGTCAGTTTGCCTTTTTGTAGGCAGCCTAGAGGCTCTTATAGCTAGGGGCTCACCACATTTATTCTAGACTTGGCATTGACACCCAATAAGCTTTAGCTATACTGCAGCTCAGAACTCCCGAGTTCAAGCGACCAATTAGCCTTAGTCTCTCCTAGTTGCAAGGATTTCTTACAAGTCACCATGCCCAGCTACTTAGACTTTTTAAAAACCTTTAACAAGCTTCCTTTCCACTATATCCCTCCTCTAATTCTACCCTGGAGCATCAAGGTAAGCCTTGCTCTTCCCAGCTATGCTGGTAGAACACAAACTATGGCAGCACTACCAAACTGGAAAGGTTTAGTGTATAGGTCCAAAGATAGAATGTCTTCGTTGAGTCTGGAGAAGCTTGTTACTAGAAATCTGGACATCAGGTGATTGTTTTTTTCTAGACATAAAAACTCATTAAACTACCTACTAAGGTAAGAAGGGAGTTGCTATTTGTAGTTATGGAATAAGCACGAATACTGATGAAATCACTTATCCTTGAACTATTGATAAGATTGCACACCATAAAAGACCCTTGTTATAAAACTGATTTCATCAGAAATAATAAACATTTGTTAAATGGCTAGAACTTAAAGATAGAAACCCATATATTCTTCTCTGCAACTCTTTGCATAAGTAAGTAAACACAACACGGGGGCCTTCTAGGAACTGGCCTGAGACTAATAGATTCAACAATTCTACATTTTTTTTTCCTTCCATTGAGGAATTTAGCATCTACTAGGAAGCTATGACACACACATGAATAACTATAATGGAAAACAGAATGTGATACATGCACAAGAGAGTAACAAATATGTCTGGAAAATGCAGTACCCAATAACGTCTTTGGTTTTACAAATGACACTAAATTCTACCCAATCAAATATAAGCCCCTTGAAGGCAGGGGCTGTTCATTTCATTTTTGTCTTTGTACCCTTTCAGGACATGAGTGCTTGATCCGTCTGTTATTGAAGTTAGTTGAATTAAATGCCTAATCAATGGAGGGAAATTTCAGAGAGATCTGAAAATGTTACATGAGTGACTAGAGAAGCAGTGCCTATACTTGAATGTGGGTAAGTATAAAATATACATTTAGTGAAAAATTATTCAAACAGTGTTTGAGGAACCTGAGCTTTTAGTTATTCTTTCCACCTGGCAAAAAAGCATCTATGTGTTATTGTGTATCAGAGGTTCTTGACTTTTTTGTGTCATGGATCTTTGGACAGTCTGCTAAAGCCTAGGTAACCCTTCTCAGAATGACTTTTTAAATGCATAAAACAAGATACATAGAATCATAAAAGAAACCCATCATAATTATCAAAATTTTTTCTTAATTCTCATCTCGAGTAAGAACTTCTGTTGTGGCATGCCACAAAGACATCTGCCCAAAATACTCTCATAGTCAAAAAGCTCATCAAAATGATGGCCATTGTTAGGAAAGGTGTTGGAAATGAAGCAGAAAATATCTTAGTCAAGGTCATACTATACATCCACTTCTATGAGACTGTGCATAGGTTTATACCTCAAGAGGCAGAGAAGGTATATAAAATAATCATGAGGGTAGAAAGGCAGCTACCTGGGGGAAGGCATGATTTCACTCTCTCTGTTGGCTCTGGCACAAAGATCATGTATGTCATTAGTAATTTCCAGGGTATGATGATACAGAGATATTGTTCAGGGCCCTGTGCTTTGGGAGTTGCCAGTAGAAAGGCGTGAAGATAACTCAGTGGATTTTTTTTAAGAAGCATCCATGCTCATATTCACATAATTATTCCCCAAATACCCCTCTCCCTGCCCTGCCCCTCAAAGCAAAGAGGCAGGGTTGCCCCCACCCACATACATATCCAGCCCACAGGGTGCCCTTTCCAGATTTATTTTCCCCTTAAAGGCACATCATGGACCTTCCCACGTTGACAGCCTGGGGCATAACCATGAATGTTTATAAAAGGATACCCAGCACAGATTGTGTTACGTTGCTTTAGAGAGTCCCACAGACTGCTCTGCAACCCCTTGGTTGCCTAGTAGCATCTTTCTGACAGTCAGTCATCCAGTGAAGCATAGAACTCTGCCACACAATCACACACACACACACACACACACACACACACACACACACACAATCTGCAGGCATGGACTGATAAATGCAAAAATGAATGAATTTTAAAATTATTTCTTTTAATAAATCAGCCAACAAGTAAAGACTCAGTGCCCAATATGAGCTAAGTACTAGGGAGAAAAAGGGAGAAGCAGATAGATGAAGAATATGCATCTCACTCATGAGATTCTCATAGTCTTGGTGCTACAATGCCACTTACTGATCCTTCCTCTGTCACAAGGAAACTCTCCTTCTTTCAAGTTCACTTCGACCCAGGAAGAGGAATTCATAGGTACATAGCATCATAGATTCAGAACTGGAAATGACCTTGAAAGCCATCTAGTCCAAACATCCCCCCATTTTATAGATGAGGAAACTGAGACCCAGGAATGATAAAGGACCTGTTCAAGGTCACACAGGTAGTAAGTGGCAGTGAGATTTGAAATGAATTCAAGTCTTCTAAGTCCAAAACCAGTATCCTTACACTACACTTTGTCAGGGATCATTGCAGACTTTTGAACGGGGGAAGGAAATGAGGAAGAGAGAATTAAGAAACATTTCAAGTGACGATATGTAAAAGAGATCAAGAGGGAAGCCTGGAGGCAGATGAGACAAACAGAAGAAGTGAACAGACACTAGACAAAATGTTGGCGGGGAAATAAAGAAAAAGAGATGAATGCAGGTAAAAATTGGAAGGAAAATCAATAGGACTCAATTAAGGGACAGAGGAAGGAGATAAACATTTATACAACTCCTATTATGTGCTAAGTGATACTTGTTAAGTGCTTTTTACTAATATTATCTCATTTGATCCTCACAACAACCATACAAGGTAGGTACTGTTATTATCTTCATTTACAGTCAAGAAAACTGAAGCAAGTAGAAGTTAAGTGACTTGCCCAGGGTCACACAGAGAGTAAATATCATTCTTCCTGATTCCACATCCAGCATCCCTTTTCTTTTTTTAATTTGAGGATAAAACAAGCATCTCCATACCATAGTATAATAAAAAAAAATGATTACATGTGAAACTGAAAATCTATTATGTACCATTTGCTCTTCCTTATAAATATATGATAAAGTTATGTAAATTTTTTTTCTTCCTTCCTCCCCCCACCCCAGAGATGGCTACCATTCTTTTCAATGCATTACCTAGTTGCCCTGTATAACTGGATAGGAGATGAAGGTATAAGGGTTCAAAATGATATCAAGGTTTCTAGTGTCAGTGATTGAGAGAAAAATGGTGGTCCCAATAATAGAGCAACAAGAACATTGGTTTGGGAAGAAGAAAGTTGACTGTGGCTTTGATCACGTTGAGTTTAAGTTGATATCAAAGCAGTCAGTGTTCAAGCAAAAAGAAATGTGGATTTGGGGAATGGATGAACGTTTATTGAATTGAAGGCATAGGACTAAAGTTCTAAATTTGGTACCAAACAACATAAAAGTGATAGTTGAGGTAAGGAGGAAAGATGAGCTCTCCAAGCCAAAGCCAAAGGAACTGTGCTTTGGGGAATGTCGCTACAGAAGAAAAGGAGGAATGCTAGGAAGAGAATTGTACTTGAAAAATATGACTAGGGATTTTTAAAGACATTCCAAAGAGCCCCGTTCTGTGCAGCATATGTAAATTAAAAGAGAAGGAAATAGTTTGTTTTCTGGAAAAGTGTTTTCCTTAACTAGAATAACCATATAATGAGAAGACAGCTGTATTAAATCATGGTACCTATTTCCATCTGTCCTCTGAATCTCTCTACTAGAGTTCTTGGAGAGCTTTTATGCAGTTTCTTCTGATTGCTCCTGTTAGATTATATTCCTTTTTAGAATCATGCTACCAGTTGCCATCATGACTTTGTACACACAACTTTTCCTTGTACCAGATGTAGCCAAAAAATCTATACCTGTGATTTGCTTAATGAAAATATATCATCAATTAGATCTTTTTTTTTAAGCAACTGGGGTTAAGCAACTTGCTCAAGGTTACATGGCCAGTTATTTTGTGTGGGTATTAGGTATCTGAGGCCGAAATTGATCCCAGGTCCCCCGACTCTGGGGCTGGCACTCTTACTTACTGTGCCACCTGGATGCCCCAGATCTTTTTTTTTTTTTATTCTTGGCTTTAACTGTCCTTAACTTCCAAAGTTAGTTATTTTTGTTGTTGTTGTCGTCTTGGGGTTTGGTTTTGGTTTGGTTTTTTGCATAATTAAAATGCTAGGGGGTTTTTTCTTAGTCAAAATTTGAGCTCTGAGATTAGGGCAGCCTACAGTGGATAAGAAATAACCTATACTACATGTAAACAAAATTCCCAAGGTCATCACTTCTCCATTCTGGTGGAAGGCCTGGCCAGTTCTTTAAAGCTGCTGTCTTCTTGTGGGTAATGAATGATACACTAGGGCTCATTTTTTAATGGGATTACCTTTCTGCATTTGCTAAACTGCTCATCTTCAGCATCCTATTTCTCTATAAAAATATAAGAAGCAGATTGACAAGTACATTGACATCATACATGATCAAACCAAGTCAAATTTTGGGGAAAAAAAATTCAAAGCAAAACTCCCTGGCATTGCAAAGAACAAAGCAGGATAACAACTCAGAAACTGGAAATCCAATACTAAAACACTATTTGATAGTTACAGCCATTTTTACTTTTACCCAGGAAGGAATATGCTCATTGTCTATTTAAATATGCATTCCAAGCTCTTTAACAAAAATTGGCTTGTGGTGTGCCAAACTGCATGAAAAATTTCTGACAATTTAGTGTAAATTCGTAGTCTATAGTCCATGAAACGCTGGGTTCACATGGATTAGATATGATCCAGAGTGCCTGACACTAAAAGGGTCATGTTCTCTCTTGGGCTCATTGCCCTAATTTGAAATGACTAAAGAAAATTTCTTAGTATATACATGGTACAGTTAATACCTAAGGACCCCTCAAATATAGATAAAATGATCCCTTCCTCCCATGCAAGCATTCAAAGTATATGTTTTGAGTATGGTGTAGACCTTTTACCCCCAATGAAGATTCAAAAGATTCATAGGAGCTCATGACAAAGTACAGAAAAACAGAATGTTCAGACATCCCATCAGCTCTCCCACCTCCTGTGAAGGACATTGAACTTTGATTTGCCATTAGTATATAATGCATCTCTCTCATAAGGCTATACACAGTCCCTTCCAGATTCATAGCATCACAATGTAGTAGACACTTCCAACAAGAGGTCATTTGAGGATTGCTGGACCAGCAATCTCCCTCCCACTAGACCAGTACTATCAGAGTAACTCACTAAATTTAGTCTCCAAATAGAGAACTGCACAAGAACTATGGAAATTGTTCTCTCTCTCTCCTTTTTTTTTTTCTCTAAGCAGCATGCTGCTTCAGAAAATCCCCTTGTCCCTCTAAAAAGTTTGATTCTAGTTACCTTAAAGTTGGGAAATCTTGAAATTTGAGTTACCCACAAGACAACTTCTAAAGCTCTTGGTCCAAGTGAGTACACATATGTCTTCCTTTGCCATGTGCTTCTGCAGGAAACCTCTCAGTGTCCCAGTTAATTCCATCTGTTAGGTTGGAAAAGCCCACTCTCAAGATCTCTCCTTTCAGAGTATGCGACTACCATTGTCATATGCTTCTACCACAAATTATCATCAATTCTTGGGGGAGGGGGAATGGGGTATTCTCTCACCTTCCTCCATTCCAGAGGGAAGAACAAGAGGAAAGACAAAGAAGTCTTTGAAAACAAGAGACAAACTAACTTACTGCTTTTATACACCCCAAGAAAAAACAGCTGATTTTCAATTGACCAATCATCAGGAGGTACCTTCTTTATCTAAACCCAATTAGTGTAGCACCAATGGGCATGTTCACCTACCTTGGAGAACTGACCCTTAGATGCCTCCAAATAAAGGATTGTAATCCCATTAAATTGAATGGGGAAATACTTCAATCTACTAAATCAGTGACTCCTCTGATAACCCCCCACCCCAATCCATTACATTAATGTTAGAGAAATCAAAGGAGAAGGAAGGGGTGAAGAAAAGTCTCTACAAGAAGTCAAGGAGGTTGAGGCTTGGAAAAAAGTCATTGGATTTAGAAAGATAAATATTTAGAAAAATTAGGGACCTTGAAGAGAGAAGTTTCGAAGTCCCATTGCGGCAAGTATGCTCTGGGCCACTAGCCCATAGCCAGTCCCGTTACATTAGCCTCTCATAGACCCAAGGCTAGCCCTGAGGGATTGGAGGGATCTTTTCTCCACTGTCATTGGCTCAAGCCCCAATCAGTTGTGTTCCTCCCACTGTTAGCTAGGAGCATCTAGCGTTCCAGTTCTAACCACTTAACACTGACTAACTTTTACAAAGTGATATTTACTTGGATATAGCAAAGACAAAAGTATAAATATTCCCCACACATCCACCCCTGCACCTCAGAGGAACACTCTTCTCTATGCCACTTGGGTCTCTGGGGAGACTGGCCTCATACTTAGAACAGTTTCTACACAACCTTGATCCCACTGAGTTCACATCCAAATGTGGAATAGCTGCTGCATGAGTATCTTACTTCAGTTACCACTGGAGTGTGTCTGGAATGGAGTCTCCTCAAGGTCACTCCTTGCTCATCCAGACTGGCTGCAAAATTCAGCATGGCTTCAGGGGGCTCCTGGGCTCGTGGAAGCTCACCCTCCTGACCTTTCAAAACTCACAAGGTCACAGTCTCCAGATTAATTTCCTTCATCTGAAACAAAAGGAAAAAATTGTCAAGGTAAACATTGAGGTTCATTTTCGTGGGACTACGTGTCAGTCTCAAAAGAGAAAAGGCCCAAAGTATCTTCCCTTATACATTATCTCTCACCAGACACAGTCAGCAAAGAAGTCAAACCAAGAGCAGAGTTTTACTGAGAAAGCAGCCAAAGAGAATCCCTAATTCTGGCTTTGCAACTAATCAAAGAGGTTGCCATTTACCACATGGTTAGCAGACTGGAACCAGTTACAAAATATCTATGCATGTTCCATGGTCTCTCTATAGGATACCCAATAAGCACTGCCACAATTCTCCCAGAAGCAGGCTCCCTACACCCTTCCACATGGGGGGTTTGCAACAGCTGAGTATATTGATACACTTTATACATATGCCAGTCTCCATTATAGAAAATAGTTAGATCCTGATTAGTGTGAATTATGAATCCTGTGAAGTGGTCACATTATTCCAATTCATACTGCATATTTCCATTGGGATGAAACCGATGACCATGTTTTACATAATTATAACTTTGAATATCCTGAATTTGAATACATAAGACCATTTCATAGGACTCCTGAGCTGTACTAATTGAGATCTAGTCATAGCCTAGATGAAAGTTAGATTTCAAAGCCGTGAAAGAACCAAATAGGAAAAAAAAAAATGAAGGCACAGATTTAAATAAGTGTAGGAATGAAAAAGAGAGAAATAAGGGTGACCCAAATAAGATGACCCAAACAGGCAGAAAGATTTCCCAAAAATAAGAGAAATCTATGTGTGTCTGAAGGGTAAGGAGAAGGATCATTAGAGAGGACAAAGTCAAAGTCCTTCAGGACCATGGAAGACCAGGAAGGGGAAAAACTAAAGGTATATGCAAGAGAGGGTTCAGTGTTAACTATGCTAGGGCTTTTTGTTGAAGTACTCAGATAAAAAAAGGGCCTTAATTGGGTTCTGTGTATTGTCATTCACCTGCCTTCAGTTAAAGGGCCTGAATTCTGCTCAGGAGCTGGCGAATAGTGACATGACAAGCATGTGTATTCTAGTATGACTAACATAGCTGTCAGCTTTAACCCATAAGGCTTGAAGGCCTCATTTGGAGCTAATTGGCAGAGACCATTTGCTCATTACGCTAACAGCTCCAACAGCTACTGTGGAGAAGATTTTCTTGCAAAGTAAACCTCTGTCACTTTTCAGTCCTATATCCAAATGCAGTACTGAAAGTGAACAAACATGTGCATCTCATTTGGGAAAAGATAACTATTTCAAATGGAAAAGATCACCCTACAGTGTAGCTTTTTTCAAATGAAAATTTAAGTTTGAAAGTCAAACAGGTCGGAAGTGCGACGAAAAGGTCACGACAGTAGCTCTCGGAGGTCGTAGCACC
>NW_027187378.1:33728288-33733736 GCF_028583685.1 Petaurus breviceps papuanus
CGTTGTGAAGTGGGTGTTAGAAATAATGCTGCTTTAAAATCATGAAATAATGTTACAGTCCCAAATCATCCAATGCCTGGGCAAACTGCCTCATTCACTTAATCTGCATAACCACATTCTCTCTTTTTTTTTCTCCTGAATTTCAAACAATTCCTTTGAAAATTTTCTTAACCATATCTCCAGTTAAAAGAGGTGCAAGGTCCTCATTGAAGAGATTGATTGAAGAGAATTCAATTCCATAATCTTGCTCACTAATCATTTATTAAAGACTCCCGTGTCTGGGAACTACATTAGACATTATTGGATATACAAACATGATCTCTCCCTGCATTCGTGGAGCTTACTGTCTAGTAAAGGAGTATGGTATAGTCACAAGAAACTCTAATGAAGAACAGAAAATGCTAAGAAAATAAGAGAAGGAAACAGACCTAGTAGTGAACAGTTTATGAATAAACAAGAGATAGCAAAGTTAGGTATAAAATGGATAATTTTAATTATTTTAAATTAAAAAGATTTTGTACAAATAAAGCAAATGACACCAAGATCAGAAGGAAAGCAGAAAATTTGGGGAAAATTTTATAGACGGCTTCTCAGATAAAAGTTTCATATCTCAAATGCATAAAGAACTTTGTTAAATCTATAAGAATGCAAGTCATTCCCCAATTGATAAATGGTCAAAGGATATAAACAAGCAGTTTTCCAAGGAAGAAATCAAATTTATAGTCACATAAAAAATACTCTAAATCATTACTGATTAAAGAAACAGAAATTAAAAGAACCTTGGGATATCATTTTACACCTACCAAATTGGCTAAAATAATTAAAGTGGGAAGTGACAGATGTTAGAGGGGATGTGAAAAAATTGGGACAGTAATTCATTGTGAACTCATCCAAGAAGGACTGAGGGAAAGATCGCTTCCAATTTGTAGGTAGAAATGGGAGAGCAGATCATGGAAACTTTCTCAGAGAAGGAAACGTTTGAGCTTAGGAAGGATGGATAGGATTTCAGGTGTACAAGTCACCAAATTATTTGATGAATAGGCTGTTAAATTCCACCAGATCCTTATTATTCTGACGATTTCAATCAGCTTGTGACATTTTTTCCAATATGACTCTAGTTGAAGCTTTATGAATTTAAATGAAATCCTTTCATTTTAATTAAGAAGATATCACTATTATAAAGTGCTTTAAGATCCTCAGATAATATAGGAATTCTAATTGAAAACTATTGCAGGAGAGAGCCTAAGTAGTTCCCTACCTCTGATCATTGTTTTCTTCTTCCCATTCGGTGGTTTCATACTGTCTATCCTTGGCCATAGAAAGCACCTCTACTTTAGGTCTGTCATTGCCCCACAAGCACCTGAAACTTCAGCAATGTCTCCTTCAATATCATAGAACCTCAGAGTTCAAGAGGACCACACAGGTTCATCTCGTTCCAGTAACACCTGAATTGCCTCTGCTATATAAACTTCTATACTAGTGGTATCAAACTCAAATAGAAATGGAAAAGTCACTGATTCCTATCTAAGGATTCTTGTAGCCACATATTGACTTAGTTTTAGGATATGATATTATCTTTTCTTATATTTTTACTTATTTTGTTAAATATTTCCTAATTACATTTTCATTTGGTTCTGGCTGCAATGGAGAGTATGCTAACTGGTAACATATTTGATCCTCACCCTCTGCAACATATTCATTTTAGTTGTCAGACCCTCCGACATCTTTTAACGACCTCTAGTAATGACTCTGTTACCTCCTGAGGTCAAATATTCCACTTTTGAATACCTCTAATTGTTAATTTTATAAGCAGTGCAGTGGCTAGAGTACCAGGACTGGAGTCAAAAAGACTCATTGTCATGAGTTCGGATCCAGCCTCAGACACTTACTAGCTGTGAGACCCTAAGCAAGCACAACAATAGCCCATCAGTCAACTAGTATATGTTAAGCACTTACTGTATATATCAGAAACCATACTAGGGAAGGAGAAAAAGGCTTTCCTGTTCTCAAGAAGTCCAAATTATAATGGGGGATACAACATTCAGATAGTGATATAGATCCAAGACATATAGCTATAAATATAGCTGGGCAGCTAGGTGGTGCAGTGGATAGTGCACTGGGCCTGGAGTGAGGAAAACCTGAGTTCAAATGTGTCCTCAGACACTTATTAGCTGTGTGACCCTGAGCAAGTCATTGAAATTTTCCCCTAAATATAATCTCTCTTCTCCTTTTTGTCCTTTGAATTTCATCAAACCTGAACTTGTGCCAAGATATTAACAAATAAAGTAACAATGAATGGGGAGCTGCCTGGTGGACAGTGGGAGGATCTTGTCCCTTAACTCCTCCCCTTTTTCCAACGTTCCTTTAACTGTTGAGGGTGCCATCCTCCAGGTCATCCAGGCTTGCAAACTTGGTTTCATCTTGAACTTTTCACTTCCTATTGCCACCTCCATCCCCCTACATACAATCTCTTGTCAAATATTGTCATTTCTACCTCACTTAACCCTGGTTTGCCTCAATTTCCCCATCTGTAAAATGAGCTGCAGAAGGAAATGGCAGACTGCTTCAGTATCTTTGTCAAGAAAACATCAAATGGGGGGGGGGGAAACTAAGTGGCTCAGTGAATAGAGTACCATCCCTGGAGTCAGGAGGATCTGAGTTCAAATCCAGCCTCACACACTTAACCCAAAAACTAGCGGTGTGACCTTGGACAAGTCACTTAACCCCAACTACCCTCCAAAAAAGGCAAAAAAAAAGAAGAAAACATCAAAAGGGTTCACAAAGAGTCAGATACAATTGAAATAACTGAATATAGATATATAGATATAGTGATATAGATGATATAGTTCTATATTAATTGTTTATTTTATTATATTGATTCACTAATCTATATCTATTAAATTGATGGAGATAGAAATAGATGGATATATATATTTATATATGGCTATAGATATAGATATTCAGTGTAAATGGAAGGCATATGAGAGGAAACAGGCTGGGAGTGGGGGAGGGGGGAGTAAGAAAAGCCTCCCATAGAAGGTGAGACTTGAGCAGGCTTGAAGGAATCCAGTTAGGGAGGTGGAAGGCAAAAGGTGAGTAGAAAGGGGTGACATTTCAGGTTTGACAGCCAGACAGAGCACATGGAGGCAGGAGATAGAGAGCTCTGAGTAAGGAACTGCAAAGAAGTTACTGGGAGACTCAAATGAGATAACAGATGTGAAGCTTTTTGCAAATCTTATAGCACTATATAAATGTGAGTTATTGTTGTGGTGGTTGTTGTTGCAGTTGCTGCTGCTGCTACTGTTGGCCTCTGATTACCAGGCCTCCAGTCTAGCGACGAGTTCATTTGCTGAGCCTACGTTACTACTGAGCTCAGTCAATATTTATAGCACAGTACAAGGGTGTGCTGGTAAATGTTTAACAACTGGGCTCTCTAGGTAAAAAAATGTATGCACACTTACTCTGAAGTTTAATTTGCAATATTAACATTTTCTCTATCACTTTCTTTTTGTCTTTTTGGAGGGGGAAAGGCAGGGCAATTGGGGTTAAGTGACTTGCCTACAGTCACACAGCTAGTAAGTGTTAAGTGTCTGAGGCTGGATTTGAACTCAGGTTCTCCTGACTCCAGGGCAGGTGCTCTATTCACTGTACCACCTACCTGCCTCTCTCTATCACTTTCTTAACTCTAGATAATCAATGAAATAACAAATCAAATCCTGATTTGTAGCAATTGGTAGCAATTTCCAAGATACTAAGGCTCACATTGACAATTTAATAATCAGTCATCAAGAGCCAGTTAGAGCTGATTCTAACACACCTCTGAGAGTAAAGTATAAGAAAACTGGAAAAGAAGGAAAGGGCTGGGATATAAAAGGCTGTAAATTATGTTTGACTCCGGATATTGATCCTATAAGTTATAAGGAGACCCTGGAGTTGAGTAAGGGAATGATGTGGTCATACCTATACTTTAGGAAATCACTTTGTAGCTGAGTGGAGGATGGTTTGGAGTGAGGAGAGACTTAAGGCAAAGAGACCAACCAGAAGGCTATTTTAATAATCCAAGTTAGAAGAGATAAAGGCCTGAACTAGAGCTGTGACTATGAAATTGGAGAGAATGGGATGTATGCAAGAGATTTTGTTGTTCAGTCATGCCTGAGTCTTCATGACCCCATTTGGGATTTTCTTGGCAAAGATACTAAAGTGATCTTCCATTTCCTTCTGCAGCTCATTTTACATAGGGAAACTGAGGCAGATAGGGTTAAGTAAAGTAGAAATGACAAAATTTGGCAACAGATTGTATATAGGGGTATGGGGGTGACAAGAGGGGGTGAAAAGTTGAGGATGATACTGAGTTTGCAAGCCTGGATGATATGGAGGATGGTACCTCAACAAATATAGGAAAGTTGGAAAAGGGGGAGGGATTAAGAGACAAGATCCTACCACTGTTCACGAGGCAGCTCTCCATTCATTATTACTATATTTGTTAATCTTGGCACAAGTTCAGGCCTGATGAAATTCAAAGGACAAACAGGAGAAGAAAAGGATTATGCTTAGGAGAAAAATCTCAGGCAAACAAGGCAGTTTGGATATATTATTTGGGGAATGAGTGGTAAATGGTTAATAGTGTGCTCCCAAAGTTGATATGAGGCTCAAATAAGAAACTCCATGTGCAAATATTTGCAAACTGTAGCTTACTAGCAGATATAAAGAATTTTGCTCTTACCTTATTCTTTGAATGAATAAATGAATGAAAAAGACATTTATCAAGTATTTATTCTGTGCAAAGCACTGTGCTAATTACTGAGGATATAGATAGAAAGGCAAAGCAATCCCTGCTCTTAAGGAGCTCCCATTCTAACAAAATATGGCACATATCCTTAGGTCCTACTAAGATCTTTAACCTCATCTGCTCTGTGTGACTGCTTCCTGCCACATGTAGCCCACAGCCCTGCTCCAAGGTACTAAAGGGTTTTCATAAATTGCAATGGCTGGGGAAAAAAAATCATTACCTACTAACTGAACCTGGTCATGGAGCTTAGTAAGAACCCTATGATACAGGTTACCTGAAAACAGACACCTGGTACATCTTCTGTTCCTTCTTTTGAAGTCCTTGAAGCTTGGTAGGAACTGCCAAAGCTTGTGCTCAAGTGGAATAATAACCTCTGAGAACCCAGGGTCTTCTCAACACAAGTGTTTAATCCTGAGGGTCACAACGTTGGGCTCATGTCTCATGAGAAAGATTCTAAGAGGGCCTAAGTCTGTAATACTTCTGCCTTTGAATGTATAGTTATGAAAAATACGAATGGTTCTTAATTATGCTCCAGTTAGAAAGAAAAACTCTCTTAATAGTGAACTGGAACATTGGAATTCCAGCCATCATGTGCTAGGAAAATTTTCTCTCACTCTCTCTCTCTCTTTCTCCCTCCCCCTCTTCCCTTCTCCCTCTCC